>NC_056525.1:125418227-125463154 GCF_019175285.1 Sceloporus undulatus
CTGCAAAGTGTTACACACTGGTATGTGTGCAGTTTCTTGGTTAAGTGTTTTGTGTCTCTAGACCTCCCTAATGAATACTCATTAATCCCTTGTGGTTGATTCTTCTGTTGTTTCTTACAGGTAACTCCCCCTCAGATGAGTCTGAAGAGCGTGAGCGAGATCCCAGAGTCCTAACTTTTCCAGAGTATATTACAAGCCTGTCAGAGTCAGGGACCAAGCGCATGGCAGCTGGTGTGCGCATGGAGTGCCAAAGTAGAGGCCGTTGTCCATCGTCCTGTCCTTTATGTCATGTAACTTCCAGCCCAGATGCTCTGGGGGAGCCCATCCTCCTAGAGGTCACCAAAGCAGCACCCATCTATGAGCTGGTCACCAACAATCAGACTCAGAAGGTGAGTGGCCTAATCCTGGTCCACCAGTGTTTCTCACATAAGAAGTATGTAAGGTAGCCCAGACCCAGTTCACATTTTGAAATAAGCTACTGGTTGACTACCCCTTATCCAGAATTTCAGATAACCAAAATATTTCAAAATCCAAAATTATACACATGAGTGGTTGAGATAGTGACACCTTTGCTTTTCTGATGGTTCAGTGTACACAAACTTTGTTTCATGCACAAAACTACCTTCTGGCTATTTTGTATAAGGTTTGTACAAAGCATAAATGAATTTCATGTTTAGACTTGGGTCCCATCTCCAGGATATCTCATTAAAGGTAAAGGTTTCCCCGTTGACAAGGCTGTCAAGTCCTGTCCGACTGTAGGGAGCGGTGCTCATTTCCATTACTAAGCTAAGGGAGCCAGTGATGTTAATGATGACTCCATGATCATGTGGCCAGCATAACTGCATGGATCGCTGTTACCTTCCCACCAAAGTGGTACCTATTTATATACTTGCACTTTTATGTGCTTTCAAACTGCTAAGTTGGGAGAAGCTGGGACTACTGGTGGGAGCTCACTCTGTCATGCAGCACTTGGACCTTGAACTGCCGACCTGCTGATCTTACAATCATCAGAGTCAGTGTCTTAACTGCTGAACCACCACATCCATGTAATATCTCATTATTTGTATGCAAATACAGTATTCCAAAATCCAAAACACTTCTGGTCCGAAGCATTTCAGATAAGGGAGATTCAACCTGTACTTGTGAAAGGGGGGGAAGACATGTGGGAAAACATGTAACAGCATTTCTAAGGGTTTTTTTCCTTAAAGCATGATGGGTCAAAACTGACTTGAAACAGAATGAAACCTGAGATTTTTCAGATTCTGAATTCAACATAGGGCTGTTGCATAACTGAATCCTTTTTGCATCCTATTTTCAGTGCATGCTCACAGGACTTTTTGTGCATGAATAATCTGTCAGGGAGGGAAACAGATGAGAACTGACAAACTGTACATACACCAATTAGAAAATTAATTTTAGAAATATTCCAAGTTAAACCAAAAGACAGATGGAGTAACATACAGGGCTGAGCCAAGCTATGGGACAATAATGAAATGGAACAGAGGGCATCTGCTCATTCCTTATTCTGCTTAGATCCCATGTTTGGGTACTAAAAGTACACTTATTTGGAATGCCTATATGCTATGAATATGGTCATATTGCTTTAAGACTGATCTATGAACTTCAAACCTAGAGTTTCAGTCTGGCTCAAAGTGAGAGACATGCCTTCCTAGGCTGAACAACAACTGTGTACAATTTGTAAAAACATACTTAGTAGTAAATTTTACTGTGGAAATTTCACTTCAAGGCAGTTTTAAGGAGTTCAGGAATCAGAAGATTTGCCCAGACCTTGGTGAGCCATCTGAAGATCACATCAGGCCCCATTGCCCATTCCTAGATTCAAATTAATTAGCCCTTGTATCTCTCACAACCGCAGGAGTTTACCACATACCATGCAGCTGCGGACAAGTCTACATAGGGAGCACCAAACACAGTGTGCAAACAAGAATCAAGGAACACGAGAGACACTGCTGACTGGGCCAGCCAGAAAAACCAGCAGTAGCAGAACATGCCATAAACCATCCTGGGCATAAAATACTGTTTGAAAACACTGAAATTCTGGACCATGCCAACCACTACCATGTCAGGATGCACAGGGAAGCCATTGAAATCCATAAACATCTGGATAATTTCAACCGGAAAGAAAAAACTCTTAAAGTGAACAAAATTTGGCTACCAGTCCTGAGGAATAGCAAAATAAGGACTCAGCAAATGCAAATGGGAAACTATTCAGAGTCAGGGGCTTTCCCAGCAGATAATGATCACCAATTAACAGACATTAATTCTCTTTTGCGTTAGCCTCCCAGCCTGAGGCCTGCCATCAGCACAGAACAATACACATGCAAATCACTCCTGCATTCCCAGGCTCACACAGTATATATAGACCCACTTTTTACAGGCAAGCATTCTCTGAAGATGCCAGTCACAGATGCTGGTGAAAGGTCAGGAAGAAACTCTTCTAGAACATGGCCACATAGCCCGAAAAACCCACAAAAAACCTTGCATTTCTATTTGCCTTTCCTTGTGTCTTTCAGTATTGTCTTAAGGAACTCATGTATCCTGAAGAAAGCTGGCATCAAATCATTACTTGGCAGATGAGCAAATGTTTTCTCACTCTTTGCAAATCCTGCTTTGCACCTTGTGGGGAGGGTGACAGATGTTTGTGTGTTGGCAGTGATTTCAGTGCATTCCCAGGGAAAATCCTGGGTATCCTGATACTGTTTCTGTGCTTTTTCTTCTCTTTCTTTCTTTCTTTCTTTCTTTCTTTCCTTTCTCAGCTGTTACAAGAGGCCACCATGAGTTCCCTCTGGTGCTCAGGCAGCGGGGATGTCATTGAGGACTGGTGTCGGTGTGACTCAAGTGCCTTCGGTGCTGATGGGCTTCCAGCCTGTGCGCCCCTCCCACACCCCGTGTATGTTCCTCCCACTGGAAATTTGCAGAACTAAGATCTTGCTAAATGTCTTTTGAGAAACGTGATCTCCTTTAGCATTGTTCTTTTTGACTTGTATTCTACTAGTACAGTGGACCCTTGTTATACGCTGGGGTTTGGTTCCAAGATCCCCCGTGTATAACAAAATCCGTGTATGCTCAAGTCCCATTAAATATAATGACATAGCAAAATGGTGTCCCTTATAAAAAATGGAAAATCAAGGTTTGATAATTGAAATTTATACTTTTTTGGAACATTTTCAAACCGTGTATGCTTGAATCAGTGTATAAAAAATCTGTGTATAAGAAGGGCCGACTGTACAAACACTAAGAGGACAATAATGAATGAATACTGAAGATCTAACACATACATGTCCAAAACAGTTGTCTTTTCTCTGCGTTTTCTGCAGAGAGAAGTGATATTTTGTGTTGGGGGTGGGGCCGAAACAATTTGAAGTGCAGTCTACTCTTGGCATGGAACAGTGGACGTCGTGATACTGTTAGTTTCTCACTGGCATAAAGTATACATCTGTTTTATAGGAATTTTCAAAAACATAGCTGTGTTAGTCTGTTGTAGCATTAAAGGGGAAAACAGGGCTGGAATCTGGCAGCACCTTCAAAGCTAACTGGTTTATAGTAACTCATTAGATTACTCCCTTGGCTCCACAATTCCTTATAATGTAGAAAGTAACACCTGGTCTTTCCCATAGAACCTGGATCTCAAAGCACTCTCATCTATGAGTCTGGCTTTCCCAGAGATCAGACCCAGTATGCCAACTGGTTCTTGTAGTGTCACGCTGCTCTCTGCTCCAGCTAAGAATGATTAGGAGCCACAGACTCACTGTTGTAATGATTGCATTTGCCAGAATTAATTGCAAATCCAAGTTAAAATTCTGTCCTCTTCTTAACATGACACCTGTGAGGAGATTAAACAATAGGTTCTTCCTTGGTGACCTAGCACATAAAGAAGTGCCTGAGTCTCTTGGCATCTTAATTCTCTTCTCACATGGTGAGGGACACCCAGTCCTCAGGCCCTCTCTGATACTTCTGCAGAATCACCTGACTGAATGAAGAGAGAGCAGAGAAAGCAATAGCGACCTTTCTGCCCCAGGATGCTTCAGTTTGTGGATCTACATTTCTCACTATACCAAAGTCCCTTACATGCCCTGAAGCATCCCAGGGCCTTAAATTAGGCTATAGGCTCCAGTGAAGTTACTGAGTTGTTAATACTTTCTTCTGCGGGTGGTGTCAGAAAACTGCTTCCTCTGATGCGACTTTTTTTAAAAGGTGGTAGTGGAAACTCACTGATAGCAACAGAGCTGGGACACTGAGAGACATAGCAGGAGAGGGCAAAGTGAAGGGAGCTGGCATAAGCTTGTATGTCCCTGCTAGAAGAGTTGTGTATCTGTTGTCTTGTGTCAGGCTTCTTTGCCACCTGTCCCAGAGCTGTCCAATAGCACCGTTGGCTGGCTGATCAGGAATTGGATCTAACCACATGATATCCATAAAAAATAAAGCCAGCTGCAGGGCTTCTGCAGAACTTATCTAGTACAGTGGTACCCCGGGATACGAATTGATCGCGTTACGAAATTTCCGGGATACGAAAAAAATAGATAGGAAAAAACTGTTCCGGGTTACGATGTTTTTTTCGGGTTACGAATGTTTTTTTCGGCGCGAAATTCAAACCGCAAAGCGCGGCTAGCAGCTTTCCAGCGCTAGCCGCTAGCCTTTTCGGGTTGCGAAATTACTCGGGTTACGAACGGAGCCGCGGAACGAATTAATTTCGTAACCCGAGGGACTACTGTAGTTGAATCTGTCTGTGGAAGTCACAGCTTAGAAAAGGCTTAGGAAAGGGCCTGATCCTTTTGGTTGACAGTGTAGCCCTAAAAACAAAGTAGGGATATCTAGAACCTGTCTCTGTCTCTGTATTCATATGGAACTCTCTTTTCCCTGGACAGATATCCGTGATAACTCTGAAGCGCGCATATATATATATATGCGCTATTGCATCTGGCTGTACAGCAGATGCAAATTTTGCCTTTGTATCCTAATCTACTCAGGTGTCCCGTGTGCACATTGTATCACTACTTTTAAAGTACTTTGAACAAGGTTGTACGTCAAAAGCTGGTCTTACATGCAAAGAGGCAGGATAACAAAATAAGTGTGAAATAAATATTACAGCCCCATTCCAAATAAGTCTGAAGGTACATTTGTTTTCTGACAATTGTAATGAAAGTCTTGGATTTCAAGCTGTCACTCTATATCAGTGTTAGAAACTTAACAGGCAAGAATGACAATGATGATTGCTTCTGTTCTGTATTACATTTGCATCATCCCTGTCCTCAAAGGAGCACAGGGTAATGGACATGAGTGTGCAAGAGTGTTTTCCAGTGATGATCAAATCTGGCTTACATTTTGTATACTAATACAATTCAACCTGTGTTCTATCCTTCTTCCCCCCCCCCCCTCTTTTTTTGGATTATAAGAAAACAGACAAAAGTTCACCTTTAAAATATCACACCTTTCACTCTAAAATAGGCATTCTTAACGCAACACCCCAATTAATTTCTGTTTGCATTCTCCTTTAAAGTACATTTTTTGTATGCATTTGCCTCTAACAAAGATTTTTGTGCATGTGATTTGAAAATTAAATTGCATCATGAAGTGCTGAGTGTCCATGTTTGGGTTAACATATTTTGATATACATATTAATCTGAGAAGTACTTTCAAAATCACATGTGGTAGGGAACACTCTACACGAAACACTTGTTAACAAAAATTGCATATGCTGTTAGATGCGCTTTCTGTATTAAAACTGGATGGAATACATTCATAAATTAGAATGGACCAAGGACTTCAAAATACGTGAAACTGATAACAAACGGGATTGATTTGTCCCAATAGTTTAATTCTATTTTAATGCTCACTTTTGAAGGTATTTAATTGTATTGTTATTTTAAATTGTAATCTGCTTTGAGTCCCAATTTTGATTTTTTTAAAAAGCGGGATCATCATCATCAACATCATCATCATCATCATCTAGGTTTTAGAGAACCTATTCCAGAGATTGGGCAGAAGGCCTATGACTAGACCGAAAAGATTTTAAGAACATTTAGCTTGAAATTGCAGGTGGAAGGGTTAGGGAGGAAAATTCTCCCAATGGAATATGTTTTAAGAGTCAAATACTTATTTCAAGAGGACTTTAATACCTATAGCAGAAGAAGCATGGCAGTTCTTTGTTCTACTATGAATAATTTAGCCATCAAGACACAATGTCACAGGGCTTTCCTCAGACCTTTGTTTCCCAGAAGTATATAAATGACAGGCATAAATAGGTCTTGTTCTTGGTAAATTGCAAATTATATAATCTCTGTGCAAAACCTTGATGTGGGTCCTGAAGGAAAGCTGTACTAAAGAAATGCAGACCAGGCAGCTTGGGCTGTTAGGTTGTGAAGAGAACATCAATTAACCTTAATGACTATTGATATACCGTAGATTTCATACTATTTATTCTAGTATTTTAAAATTGTAATCTGCATTGGGTATCTCAACAGGAAGGTACTGCAGAAATAGAATCTAAATAATCCAGTGACAGTAAAGTTAAGATGTTTTGTTAAATTAACATTTTTTAAAAAAAATAGTTATGGTCTGGTATGCAGGTAAATTAAAACAAAAGACCCTGCAAACATTATGCATATGTGGAAACAAGGTAATGCTTAACCATATGTCCTTTGACAGCTGTAGGTATATTTTTCTCCTAGTTAATTGTTTTTGTTTATTGCAAGTTATTCAAAAATTGACTAAAATAAATTAATACAGATTGTGTATGCAAAAATGCAGTTGTTAGTCTCAACTAGAGAAGACCCCTTGAATCAGTTGAATTGATATACAGTCGCGCCTTGCCATACGCTGCCTTTTTATAGGCGGCTTTGAGCATAGGTGCTCAAAACCGCCGGCGCGCGCGGGGCGGCGCGTCCCATTCAATTGAATGGGTGCATGCGCCCATGGCGCCGTGCGCGCTGCCGCGCCACCACACCACTGTGCACGAGCCCCATTGGAAACAATGGGGCTCGAGCATAGGCGGAACTTATTATACGCGGAGGGATCTGGAACAGATCCCCCGCGTATAATAAGGTTCCACTGTAAATATTGATCTACCAAATTCCTATCAACTTGGTGAGTCTACTTGAGTTGGGACTGATAATTGGATTTTTGTGTATAGCAATAGCAGTAGCACTTACATTTCTATACCGCTTTATAGTGCTAAGCACTCTCTAAGTAGTTTACAATCTGTAAACCAGTTGTCCCCAACAAGCTGGGTATTCGTTTTACCGACCTATAAAAGGATGAAAGGCTCAGTCAACCTGGAGCCCTGCAGGATTGAACTCACAACGTTTTGGCTGCAGTGTTGGCATTTAGCCACTGCTCCACCAGGGCTTCTATGTAATCTATATTTTGCATTTGATAAAAACAACTAACTAGAAAAATAAATGTACATACAGCTGTAAAATTCCATATGGTTAAAAGCTGCCTTGTTTCCACATATGTATAATGATTTTTAAGGTATGTTGTTTAAAAAATCCAGCTGTTAGTTAATCGTTTAAAATCCATTTAGAATCATAGAGTTGGAAGAGACCGCAAGGGCCATCCAGTCCAACCCCCTGCCATGCAGGAAATCACAATCAAAGCATCACCGACAGATGGCCATCCAGCCTCTGTTTGAAGACTTCTAAGGAAGGAGACTCCACTACACTTCAAGGGAGTTTGTTCCACTGTCGAACAGCCCTTACTGTCAGGAAGTTCCTCCTAATGTTGAGGTGTTAGTCCCAACTAGATTACATTCACAAAGTCAAGGGGAATTTGGTAGATTAATACTTACATAAATTCCATGAAACTAGCAACTGAATTTAGGCCTATATTCCAGCACTATCACCTCAAAAATTTTGCATATAAATTCAACCTTTTTGTTTTAATTTTTGGTGTCTGTGTTTGTTTGTTTATTTCTCTGTACAGGTAGATATAAAAGTTCCATAATTAGTGATGTTTTTCTTAATGTGTATATTGCCCTTGTAAACTATAGTCATGATGAAGAGCAGTAGTTCAAAATGTATGAAGGCAATTGAGCTGTTAGACCAAATCTCACTAACCCCAGGGTGTGACAGACTGGAATAGGGCTAATAATCCTAGAAATTGTATCCTGAATGAATAGAGGTAGGAGCAAGCCTCATGCTTCCCTGTCCAGTTCTTCTACTGCTGTGTTTTCAAGGAGGCAAAGCAAAGGATCTGTTTCTTAATCCGTCCCAAGTGCAAGATACCTCTACAGGAAAGAAAAAGAAAGATGCTTGCCAAGGATCACTCCTGACTTGCCTTATATTTTGTATCTCTCTCTCCACAGGCTGAGGTTGTCCACTGTTCATGAGCCCAGTAGCTCCCTGGTGGTACTTGAGTGGGAACACTCAGAGCCACCAATTGGGGTGCAGATTGTAGATTATCTCCTCCGCCAGGAGAAGGTCACTGACCGCTTAGACCATTCCAAGGTGGAAACTGGTGAGTGCAACCAATTATTTCCTGCTTGTTGGAAAAAAAGCAAATAGGAAATCACAATATTAATAGAACAGTTACAACTTTTACATGCTTCCAAAATAAAATCTCACCAGATAATGAAGTTAAGAAAATCCAAAGAGACATGCCCCAGAGGGGAGGAATTTCATAACTTCATATATTTATATGAAATGGCCTGTTTCCCATTTCTCTAGATGTTGTGATGCAGTTCTCCAATGAATAAATGCATGCAGAATGTATACATCATAGGAAATAACATGCAAAATGAATCTACATAGAGAAATTGCTTTAAAAAAGTGTGTGGTGGCTGTATACTAAACTCCATACAAATATTCAAGATTATCACAAAAAGCATGAAAATGAATATTTTCACTGGGACATTTTTTTTTTAAAAAAAAGGTATACAAACTGATGTGGATACAGACTAAAGTTGTGTTTAGAAAAAAATATGAAGAGAAGCAAAACCAAAGCAAAACCAGTGAGATAGTCACATGTTCTTTACTATGTGTGTGCAAAGGTGTGCGTGTGTTCCATTTCCCATACTTTTTCCCACTTCTTTTTTTGGAAGCAGGTACAGGAAAAACCACTGATAATTCCACCTAATACATGCTAGCATTTAATATAATAATAAAATATATACCATATTTTAAGCTAACATCAGAATGAGAATAGCGTTCCCCCCCCCCCATCCCATTTGTCTGCCACTGTTGCATCTGGTCCATGTAGATCAGCTCAACTATTTCTGGTTGTTTGGGTTCTTTTGCATTCTGATCCTCAGGGAGTAGTGTTATAAACTAAAGTGGCCCATCATGTCCACCTTGTGGCCCATTTCACAAATAAAACCATTTGTATCTCTTCTGTTGTGGCTGTGATATAAATTACATACTTTGTTTTCCATGCTGCCATGGGCTGTATTTGAAATTTGAATGAGTGGAAAAGGCAACAGCAAGACAAAGTGACATGAACTGAATTTTCAGATCATAGAACACC
This sequence comes from Sceloporus undulatus, assembly GCF_019175285.1. Taxonomy (NCBI): domain Eukaryota; kingdom Metazoa; phylum Chordata; class Lepidosauria; order Squamata; family Phrynosomatidae; genus Sceloporus; species Sceloporus undulatus. The sequence goes on from NC_056525.1 coordinate 125,427,708, forward strand.
AGTGTATCTGATACCATTGGATCCTGATTTGTTTTCATGTCCCAAGTGCTGGTCTTGCATTTTAAATGTTCCCTTCTAAATTTGGATATCTTGAGGATTGCTTCCTTCTAATAAGCTTGCATACCATGCTTAAATAATCAGGCAAGATTCTCCTGCTTGACCTTCTGCTATCTGAGATGTGATGTGTTGAGATGGAAGGCAGGACCTTCTTGGTGGTGGTGCACATGAGATAGTATTTGCTTCATATGAAACTCACCTGATTTCTTCTTCCTTTTTTCTGGTATTTTAAAGACATATTTCACAGAAATTGAAATTGTATGGTTACTTTTCTGGCAGTTTAATTTTACTGCTGCGTCACTTGATTTTTGATGAGGTTCACCTTATTTAAATTTATGCTTTTTGATAAATTGTAGCTGCCTTGAATACTTTTTAAATGGAACAGAAAAGTGAATGTGCAAATAGTTCAGTATGTTATATATATATAAATGCTAGGAACGTTTCCAGGGACAGAGAAAATACAATTAGGTTGTCATCCCCATGCCCAGCTTCCCTTTGCTATGTTTCTTTGTATTCCTTGCTTCTTGTCCCACCAGTATTACCAGATAATGGCTGGATTGCCTATTTCCCTAGAGACGGTACTGAGTTTTGTGGATGACATCATCTCCGGAGCGAAGTCACCCTGTGCGATGCCAGCACAGGTGCCCGACAAGCTGTCAACAACCATCTCCTTGATCATTCGTTGCTTGGAACCTGACACTATTTACATGTGAGTTACAATGGTGGCATCTTGACTTTCATGCATTTACAAGGCCAGTGAAATAATAGCTTCACAGTGTGCTGTGCAGGCTTCCAGAGTGCATAGAATTCTTCCCCAAATTGGATATTAAAAGTATGTGGCTAGCACCTTGTTAGTCAGTTACAGTGTGGGAAGTTACACTTTTGAGCCCATAACTATTTCCTATTCACATTTATGATAATGATACAATTGCCATGCTTGTAAATGCCCCTGAAACCAACGTTAAAATCCAGCCACCTGCACTGAGGGATATAGCTCTGCACTGATAGTAAATGGGGTGCTGACTTCCAGCCTCCTGACACCAGTGACTGGCAGAGCATCACAGAGTTCTGACAAGACCATAAAGAGGTCCCTGTTTCTGCTCAGAACATCCCCAATGGGTGGTGGGAGGGACTTGTTTTTAAAGTGGGTTTTAGGAATCAGATCAGGAGACAAATCATAGCCACAACATTATGGCAGTGTGTCTCGTTGGCCTATTACAGACTGCCAAAATAAAGCTGCTTCGGGTCTCTTTGGAGGTATGCTATTTAAATGATGCATGGGTCCTAAGAGTCCGGAGGTCGCACCAAAACCACACTCCATTCCTAAGCACTGGAGTGCAGCTTTGGTGCAGCTTCCGGATTCTTAGGTTGCATGCATCATTTAAACAGCATACCTCCAAAGAGACCCGAAGCAGCTTTATTTTGGCAGTCTGTAACAGGCCATGAAGAATCTTTGCATGTGTTTTTGAACAAGTACATAGTGTTAATCTCTGTTTAGCTGTATCTGCAGGTTGTTTTAGTCTTAAGATGGAATAATGAAAGCCTTAAAGACTTAATCAGAGTTTAGCCATGGGTAACATGTAGCTGGTTGTGGTTATTTGCATAGTTTAACAGGCTAGTTGGGTTTTACCAACTTGGTAACACTAGCAGGAACCACTAGAATCAGAAAACTTTAAAAAAAATAATTAAAAAGTGTTATGCCATTTCAAATTGGCATTCTTAATTCTATATTGGCACTGTGACTCTTCTCCATGGGTCTCTGCGCCTGATTTTTTCCCCTATTGCCACTCTGCACCTGTGTGTCTATGATTCTCTCACAAAACAGCTTACTCAACCCCATTCTTTATCAAGTTCCATTTTAGTGGTAACTCCTACATTTGCATGTTGTCCTTGGGAGTGTATCCTCTTTCCTTCACTTGTAAACAACCCTTTCTGATCAGGCAGATACAAATATTCAGTTCCACGAAAAAAAAAGTAGGGTGGGGAAGTATTTATTTGCCTATAGGAACTTGGATAGGGCTAGACGGTTGCCTCCTCTCCACCCTCAAGTAGTGAATGAACAAAAAAACTGCTTTGGGGAAAAGTTCGAAAGTTATTATGTCTGCCTAAAGCTCTATAGCTAGTGAAGGATTAGTATCTAAGTGACATTATGTTTTCATTGAGACTAACTATGTAGAAGAAATTTTAGCATAAACGTTTGTAGACGTGGTCTGCTTGCTCAAGTCTACAGAAGTTTATGCTACAGTTTCTTCTACATAGTCTCAAAAGTGATACAAATTTCCCTTACATACTGATATTCCAGACTAACATGGCTGTGTCTCTGAATTTTGTTAGCTCTTTGACCCTTTAAAAACCCCTTAATACCATGTAAGCTGTAATTTCCTTAAAATACTTTACTTCTATGTTTAGAATGTTATAATTATGTCCTTGAGGTGATTTCTAGTCAGCAGGGCTCACAACATGCAAGATCATTCTGGATCCCTCCTTGCGGATACCAAAAACTGCAAGACGTTAAGTGCCATTGTTCCCAATAGTGGCACATGCATGTGGCCATTAGAAACAGCCCTTGTTGTCCTCAGTATCAGCACATGCACGCAGACGCCCTGACATTAGGGGCAAGGTGACTTAAGGTAAACCCCCGTTGTCCCCAAACAATGGGGGCTTAATTGAAGTCCCGTCGTCCCTAATGGTGGCGCAGCGGTGTGCACACGCCACAATTAGGGATAATGGGTGCTGTCCCTAATGGCGGTATGGCCAGGGATACGTATTGCCTTTGGGGACAGTGGGGGCATGCCATCCACAGAAGCTTTAGATCCACGGATGGCAAGACCACAGATAATGAAGCCCCACTGTATTTGAGAGCAAGGACAGTTATTTAATGATGCATTCTAGATGCCTGCTGAGAGCATTTTATTTAATTGATAAGCTTCCATTTTGTTTCATTTGGTCTTCCATTTTTGCCACATGTGAATTCTGCAAGTTTGAATATATGAACCAGTCTATATCCAGTCCAAATTGGGTTTGTTTAGTCATATTCCATTTTTCCAGTGTGCATACCAGTCTGCAATTTTTTTTAATACTACAGTGTTTCCTTCCCTTTTGCGAGGGATCCGTTCTGGACCTCCCCTCTCCCCACATAAGTGGAAAATCGTGTATGCTTGCACCCCATTGAAAATAATGGGGCACATGCATGTGACACATGCCATTCACTAGATTTTCCCGTGGCTTCAATGTATGCCACAGAAGTGAAGCCCACGTATGGCTCACTGTATATGAAAATTCACACTTATATTCAAATTCCTTTAACCCTTATATATCCATTTTGTACATTTTCCCAAATTGTATTCCTCTTATACTGTGTTTTATATACTGTATTTTCTGGCGTATAAGACTACTTTTTAACCCAGGAAAATTTTCTCAAAAGTCAGGGGTTGTCTTATATGCCGGGTGTCGTCTTATAGGGCTGAAACTTCCGACCCGGACTGGAGAATCTGCAGTCGCATATGGTGGGGGGGGGGGCTCAAAAATGGCCACGGCTGCATACCCTCCATATGTGGTGACCATATGAAAGCAGCAAGTAGAAGAAAATCTTGGAGACAGGGAGGGCTGGGCAGGCAGGGAGAGCTGACCAATCCAAGCAGGCTTTGCATACAACAAGTTTTCCTGCTAAATATCTGCATGTCATAAGCATTTGAATTAAAATTACCATATTGAAATCAAATCTGATTTTTAAAATTTTTTATTTGGTGTGCGTTGGAAGAGGGGTAGTCTTATACGGCGAGTATATCCCAAACTCTATATTTTAACTGGAAAAGTTGGGGGTCGTCTTATGCGCCCAGTCGTCTTATACGCTGGAAAATACGGTAATATAAATCTTTGTACAGTAATTTCTCTGATAAACATATTTTTGATATGAAGCCTCGAGCTGAAAACTGCACAGAAAGTATGAATAATTTTGATTCACTGAAAAATTCAGCCTAAAATTAGTTTTCCCCATTCTTCTGGATACTTGTGTGACTAGTATGTCTGGTGAGACCAGTGTGATGTAGCATCAAACTATGACTCTGGAGATCAGGATTCAGTTCCCTGCCCAGCTGGGGCAACCCTCTTGGTGACCTTGGGCAAGTCATGCACTCTGAAACCAAGAAAACCCCAGGATACAGTTGCCTTAGGGGTGCCATAAGTCGGGAAATGATTTGAAGGCAACACAGCTACAATAACAAAGTAATGATAAAAGAAATCATATGAATTAAAATTGTCTGGTTAAATCTTCATATGAATAAAATCATGGTTCAAAAGGAGCAATGACTTTATTCAGTCTGCCTTCCTTGCTTTTAACCAGTGGTCTGTATTTCTAATAATATATGTATTAAAAACTACTCTCTTTAAACATAATTGACCAGACTAAATCAGCAGCATCTCTTTAGTCAGTGAAAATGTATTTAATTAGTTTGACTGACTCATTCTTCCAGCTAGAACTTAGACCCACAGAAGTAAATAAGGCTTAAACTAATGATGGCTTAAGTCTTATTGTTAACGGTAGAGCTACTCTATACTCATCTATAGAGTAGGTAACTTCTAGAGAGGGATGGAAAGAATATTCCAAAATATTCCAAAAATAAAATGTTGATATCTCCCCCAGATGTGGATGCTGCTTGCTGTAGATTACTCACAGTCAAAAAATGTGTTTCTTGAGTGTTGGGAAACCCTTATGAAGAGAATCCTGGACTGATGGAAATTTTGCCCAGGCTAACTGTGAATAATAGTCTTTGAGAACTATGAAATATTCAAATATTTTCTCACATTGGGAAGAAAATTGCCAAAATCACTTCTTTCCTTTGAAAACAAAATTAGTGATGAATTACATTCTTGTTTAGGCCCAGGTTTTGAATTTAGTTTTTTGCTGGCACTTCATGTTGTTTTGAAGAAGATTGTTAGTTGATTTGAAGACTGGTAAGGCAGAAACCTGAAAAGGAATTTTTCAAAATAAGGAAAGGTGTAGGAGCACCAGGAAAGTGGAGAAGTTGTAACTCAGTTTCTTGTGGGGTGTGAATAGATACTGTGTATGCATCTGCCTGTTCTTTTTCTTTTACCCCAGGTTCACACTCTGGGGTGTGGATAACACGGGGAGACGATCACAGTCGAGTGATGTAACAGTGAAGACCCCTTGTCCAGTGGTGGATGATGTGAAGGCCCAAGGTAACCATGGTTTTGAGGAGTCAAGGCCCAGAAACCAACTGTAGGTCAATGACAGTTCCATTGAAAGTACAAGGAGGAATTTATAAATTAAAAAAATCTGTTCCTTCATCTAAATAATAGAACAAGCCACCAGGCAGAATTTAGAATTTAGGTTATGGGAGGATGGAAGTCCGGAGGGGAGAAATTTAACATAGGTCTTGCTGTGCTTGCAAAGAGAAGAAGCTCTTTATAGCTGGTTGACTTAGTTTCCAGGAGCCTACTTATACTTCCAATATCCTTCTCTGCCCTAAAGTAACATTTATTGCCATTCTTGGGGAGCTGAGGAGGAGGAGGAGGTTGAAGAGAAGGGGATGTTACTGCATAGAGGCTCCACGGAATGGAAGGAGAACGGAACAAAAGGGGCTGGGAACGAGTGGGGGTTCAGAACAGTTCTCAAAAATCGCCTCCTCTGGGATGGAAGGGAAGGGAAGGGAACGAGTGAGGGACTTCCTGTGTGCTGTAAAATGCATCCCCCCACTCGTTCCGTTCTCTTCCCGGCCCCTTTTGGACTGTTCTTGTCCCGCGCCAAGAGCCCTGTGTGGTAAGGTCCTTAGTGTGACCCCCAACTAAGGAGGATCCATAATACCACTCTGACTTAGCTCTTATTGAGATGGCAAACCTGTTTCCGCACTAGACCATTTTAAACTACAGGTGAGGGCTCATGTGACTGAATGTTGATCTATCAAAAATATTCTCTACATATTAAAAACTAGCAGATAATGCAGAAAGGTTCTTGTCTGCCCTGGACATGCTAGCTTTTGACATATCTGTGGGATTTTTGTTTCAATTACGTGAGCTCTCACATGCAGTCTGAATTGCTATAGCCCAGACAATAATCTGTCACATTAGTCAGAACTAGGCCTTGTCTATATTATAGACACTTACTGCTCCATCTTTGCTTATTTCTTGCTATATTTGAATGCATTTTTCACAATGTATTTTTCTGCACCAAGGTGGATTCGTCCCCTATTGTGAAATTTCAAATTGATATTTGTATTGTGAATTGTTTGGATTCACTTCTGGTTTAGATAAAGGCCAGTGAACTAAAGCTGGTTGCCGACAAGCTGGAGACCCTACAAGTACGGAGTTGGGTTTGCAGCTTCTTCTAGAATGAGTTGCACTTCCCTTGAAAGAGTAAGTGGGTGGCTGACAGGAACACTTTAACCTGCCTTTGTCACTTAGTGTCCAGGCAGTGGCTCAGTGTACTTTTTGAAGCTAAACCTTATTAGAAATAAGTATTTTTTTCTGGAAGTGGTTAAGAATGGTCTATCCTTGAAAATTTCCCCATTATTTAAAAGTCAATAATTCATGCTGTGTCAGAATATTTAACCAGCTTTGGCAGGTGTACTGGCTATAAACTGTTTGATTATTCAGTTTTCATATTTATATTACTGTCCATTTTGGTTCTCTGTGTATACCATCCTGACATCTGTTTGGTAGAAGGAGAGCCAAAAATATTTTTAAAAATATATGTTTTGGCAAACATTCAGAGGACAGCCCCGAGTGAGTTCTTCAGAATAAGTTTTTTTATGCATGAACTTCTGATCCCAAAGTCTATGAAAATGCCATGAAAAGAACACACATATGGAACCCAGGTGGAGGTTCACACACAACACCCCCCCAGACACACACACACACACACTCATGTTAGAAACAGACATTACCCTAACTCACTTGGCATGAAGAGGGAGAAAACTTTCTTGGGGTGAGCTCAGAAGAACCATATGTTTCCTGAAGTCCCTGGAGTACTTTTTGTGGTTCCTTTTAAATCAGAATTTCTGGTAAGTTCAATAATGAACATATAAAGGAATAAATGTGTGTGATACTTGTTGTGTGCCTTCAAGTCATTTCCAACGCATGGCAACTTTAAGGCAAACCTATCATGCTTTTTTTTTGGCAAGATATGTTCAGAGGGATTTTTACCTTTTCCTTCCTTTGAGCCTCAGAGAAAGTGACTTGCCCAAAACTGAGGCGGGTTATAGACCGCCGCTTTGAGGCGGTCTCCTGCCGGTGCCATTTGCTCCGTGAGGGAGCCGCAGCAGCCACACTGCGCGGCTCCCGCGCGGAGCAAAAAAGAAGCTCCATTTTGGAGTTTCTTTTTGCGGTGCCTCTATGATGTCGTGAGGCGCCTGGGGCGGACTCGCGATGTCATAGACGCCGCGCGACGTCCGGACGCACAGCGTCCAATACGTAAAGATGGCGGCGCCCGTATGAACAGGGCGCCGCCATCTTGTACGTATTCTATACGTACTAGGGTTAGGGGAGTGCTAAATGGCGGTGTGTAACCCGCTAGAGTGGGCATTTAGACCCTGGTTTCCAGAATCGTAGTCCAGTACTCAAACCACTGCACTGTGCTGGTGTTCTCTCTCTCCCTGTGTGTGTGTGTGTGTGTGTATTCAATACCATTAAAGCATTTTGGCAGCACTGCAACTACCATGCCTCCATACAGAATCATGGGGTTTGTCATTTGGCAACAAAAATAAAACGAAAACAAAAAGCTTCATTTACATACTGCTTCATATCGAACTAGCAGTGTTTAAGCAGTTTACAACTGTAAGCTAATTGACCCCAACATGCTGGGTATTCAACATGCTGGTAACACACATTTAAATGCCAGAGAGCTCTAGTGCTGTAGTTCAGAAGTGAGCTTGAACCAGTACACCACACTAACTCTATACAACTACTGTACTACAGAGCTAAAATCAAAGAGAGCAATATTATAAAAAGCTTCATGAAAATCAAAGTGAGGCTCTTTGTATGGGTCTGAAAAAGTGTTTCTTAGGCTGTTGTCACATTGCAGAATTAATGCAGCTTGACACCGCTTTAACTGCCACGGCTTCATCCTGTGGAATCCTGAGATTTGTAGTTTGTTGTGGCACCAGAGCTCTCTGACAGAGAAGGCGAAATATCTCACAAAACTACAAATCCCAGAATTCCATAGCATTGAGTCCTGGCAGATAAATCAGTGTCAACCTGCATTGAATCTGCAGTGCAGAGGCAGCCTTAGAGTGATCAGCAGTTGGCTAGGATCACCCATGTGATGTCGGTCAGTAATAATATTTGGACAAGGTCAATTTCCGGTGTGGTCTGGGTAAAAATCACCCAGCTACAGCCAAAAACAATGTACACAGCAGAGTATAGAAGCAAAATCCTCCAGCTATTGGTATTGGCAATGCACTGACCGCTTTTCAGACTTAAAATAAACAATCACAGACCATTGATTCATCCAGTGTTCTTGGAAGCTTTTATATTCAGTTATAATATATATACAGTATAATACAGCATACACACAAACACACACACACACACACACCTCTCTGACATATAATCAACTTCAAAGTCTGCTTCACAGCTCCAAACTTAATCCACACACAAACACAGCAATAAACACACTGCTTCCACCATATCTCTCAACTAGCTGAACATTGCAACAGTCAACTATCAATCAAAATATTTTTCTGTTGTTTAAAGACATATTACACCAACATGTGAATGGTAATGGGCTCATTGCCTACATTCCACTAGGATGAATGTTTCCTCTGGGAATGGTCTGCACATCACTAATTCTCATGAGCTCATCATGTTGGATGTTGGCTGTGAACATTCAGACAGGGGAGGGGAACAAAACAATAGTTGAAAGTGGCAGTGGGAACTCTCAAAGAGTCTCGTGGCACCTTAAAGACTGCCATGGCATATACTTTTGTTAACTGGAGTCCCCACCACCAGAGGCATTTGCTGATATGGATTCTAATCCATTTAGCTTGTGTTGTAATGAATGTGCTAGCCTTTAAGGTGTTTATGCATCAAGAGATTTAGCATCTGTTAGCTGCTGCAGTAAACCACTTTGCGAACTGGTATGAGAAAACAGTGGTTGCAGAGAGTTGTGAAAAGCTGTGACAATGGTAGGAGCAAGGTGTTTCTTAGAGGGTCTCAAGATGCATTCTCCTCAACACAACTATCTCTTAGAATATGCTTCCAAATTTTGTCCTTGTTATCCTCCAGATATCCTTCACCTTGTATATCTTTTTTTTTTTTGGTTCTTTTTGTTTTCAGAAATAGCAGACAAGATCTACAATCTCTTTAATGGCTATACCAGTGGAAAGGAGCAGCAAACTGCCTATAACACCCTACTGGACCTGGGTTCACCAAGTCTCCATCGCGTCCTCTATCATTACAATCAGCACTATGAGAGCTTTGGGGAGTTCACTTGGCGATGTGAGGATGAACTGGGTCCTCGGTAAGATGCTCCTTAGACTGGCTGATTAATGAAACAGAATTCTCTCCGTTGAATCTAGTTGCTTTGTCAAATTTGCAATATGTTTTATGTCTTTAGCCCTGACTTCACCACCAGACAACGAAAGCAAGCAATAATGAAAAAAGTACAAACTGTCAAAGACAGGGAGTTTTGATTTGATTTGATTTTTTTTAAAATCAATTAAATTCTAAAGGCAACTGATCCATTGGGTTATAGAATTTGAAGTGGTGCATATGACTGTAGCTTTATTATTCCATTATGTACACACCAATGGACAGGGCAAAGAAGTGTGACACATGAATATCAGATGGGAAGAAATGGCTATGACTATAACTGTCACATGCAACTATGAACAGAAACAGAACTTTAGCTGACACCTAGAACCTCTGTATGCAGTCAAATAGCAAAGCAGAACAAAGTGGCACTGTTGGCAAGGGTAACTGTTAAAGTACATCTCTGTCACAGATTTAATCTTATTTAATAGCAGTCACTTTTCCGCAGCTATGAACTCTGAGTGGATAATGATTCTAATGTAATTAGAACTGGGATTCCCAGTATTCTTTTGAGAGAAAGCTAGCTAAAATGATATAAAACTGGCATATATTTATTGCATATTTCTGTCCTTGGTTAGAGGTGTGAAAATAATGACATATACTGAGAGCCAAAAAAAAAATCTCAGAAATAAATCCTTGATTTCTTTGGAGTTTCAACCAGCCCTGTCACCGGATCTGAAAGTGGTAACCTTAAGCAATTTCCCAGCTGTGGCTCTTGTTGATGATATTGTTGTGATTAAAGGGTTCAGAATCGTAATTTCTTGCTGTGGATAAACTTTATTTTCATTTACCTGAGAAGATTTTTTTTAAGGTCTGGAAGAATGTGGGAAAGTTAATTCTCTTCTTTAGAGACTGTCTTAAGGGAGGCAGATGGGGATTCTATACTAGCAGCCAGAATAATTTCAAGAAGAACATTTCACCAGCCCTGGCAGTCTCTAAAGGATTATGATAAACTTGGAAGCATGTTTGTTTGCTGGATCATCCAGTCCTAGGCAGATCATCTGGTCCTGTGGTTGACAGGGGAAATCACTTGCAGATTCTCATTGAACAGTTAAGTTGGCAACACTACTTCTTTATTAAGCATTCACACACTCTCTCTCTCTCACTCACACACACACACTCTTACACAATTTTTTTTACTCAGTAACTGAAATGTTGTACATCCATCCAGCTTTGCAGACTGCAGGAAGAAAACAGAGTGTTCATTTATTTTATACTTTAGGTTGCTGTAAGTACAGTTGGCCCTCCTTACAGGCAGGCTTGCCTTCCATGGCTTTGAGCTTATGCGGAAGGCAAGCCCCGACAGAAATAATGCAGCACGTACTCATGCCGCATGCGCCACCATGAGCATGCACCCCATTGTTTTATATGGGACTTGAACATACACTCTTTTCCCTATATGTGGGGCGGGGTTCCAGAATGGATCCCCCACGTATGGGGAGGGCAGACTATACTCCAAAAGAGGAGTGCATACATCCATACCATTTCTGCCCCTGGTCAAACAAGTTTAGAAAATTTCTATCTTGTTTATAAGATCTCTGTGTTTGTGGACCTGTTTGACCACTGATTGGCAAGAGCAAGACCAAATAGATAGTTGCGCTAACTTCAGCTCTCTTAGGGCCATGCTAGATGGGATAAGAGAGCTCTGTAACTCCCTTTTCTGTCCTTGTTCTCCCCAGTGTTTTGCAACTTCTGGTGTTTGTCTCAGGATAATTCCAGACAAGACCTTTATTATGCCATCACCCTCATTCCCTGTATCTTACAGAGGCTGCAGGTGGCAGCATCCTCCATTCATAACAATGATTTCCCCCCCATCTTTTCTCTTATTTTCTTCTTACTACCAAAAAAAAAAATATGGACTAGCCACATGGTACCTCCTTCCTGCTAATGTGCACAGCCTTCAGTCAGGAATCTCCTTTGGTTCAAAACCTGAAGCACTAGTGTTTTTCCCCTCACCTCCAATCCCCACATCTCACACATAGTGGACTCTTTGTCCTGTTTATAAAAAACATGTTTATCTGTGTATTTACCCTAACATGGTACACAGCAGCATGAGAGTGTGGTTTTCATTGGGAAAACAGGATAAAGAGAAAAAGGCTGACCCCTTCCACAGCATTGTGGTCCCAATCCAAATTGAATTTTGCAAAATTGTAAAGAGGTCACTCATTTCCCTCTTCTCTTCTGGTTCGGCTGTTAGAATCTGTTGTATGTCTCTAGGCTGGGATAGCCGTGAAGAGAGCTCCTCATGGCTTCTTTTCCTATTTTGTCATTCTTTGGCAGTCCTTCAGAAATCACTTGCCTTTCAAGTCATTTCTTGGCAGCAGCAGTTGCCATAACAAAGAACTATTACCAGACCAAAAAGCAGGGATGCTGGTAAACCAAACATCTGCACATGGAAAGTTTGTGTGGTGTGCCATACTGTCACTTGTGATGAAGACAGTATACCAACCATCTTTTAAAGATGGTTATTAGGTGGACCTATCTAGCACCCACATATGTTATCTTCCTCTCTTCCTCTAACGAGCTCAGTGTGATGTCAAAGGAGGCTTTCCCTGTGTTGCCCTTGCAACAATCCTGCATACATACATTAGGGTGAAAACAGGAAGTGGCTGCACTCCAGTCAGCCCTTGTGGTATAGCAGGAATGAAATCTGAGTCTCCCTGGCCCATTTCCAGTTATTTCCCTGTTACATCACACTCATTCTGGTGTACTGGAGAGTTCAGATAACAAAATTATATTGTCATTGCATTTGGCTTAACACTATACAAATTTTCATATTTTATGCATATTACGAATGCAATGCAAATGTGTCAGTTTCATGATTGAGGTGAAATTTGGAGTAAATTAGGCAGGAACAAAAAATGGCACATTGAAAGTTCCCATAAATTGCGGAACTTTTTGTTTTGTTCCCAACACAGCATAAACCATGCAGTTTCTGATAACTCTGCAAAGAGTTTGAGAAATTGCATAGCTTTGCAATCAAAACCTACACTTATTGTCTTTTTTTAGTTTTTACTACACACAGAAAACTGCACAGCTATTTGAAGGGGAGAAAAAACCTCACCCACTTACATTATTTTTTCACTATATCTTGAGGAAAGTGCAGAAAATGCAAAAACAAATTGCACACTAGACTCCTATCCAAACAATATCATGGAGTGCTCCATGTCATGGCTGCAGCCTTTGCCAGTTTGAAAGTTGAGCAACCCAAATGTTACACAGCGGGAAAAGAAACTGTACAACAGAAGCTACAGCCATATGTGGTTTTGTTGTGCAACGATGCTGATTTTTCACAACATATTTATTGTGCAGCATTGCTGATTTTTGTGAAGCAAACAGCAGTGTTGCACAACAAATAGCCACGTGGGGTTTTGTGTGTGTGTGTGTGCGCGCAAGATTGCTGATTTTGCCCAACATTTTTGCCTGAGAGCACCTTTGAAGACTCTCATTAAGTTGGGTATTTGGGAGGGGGTGGTTGGGTTGAAAAAGCACCTGCTTTTTCCCTGTGACCTCTAAATTGCAGCATTGCTGTTATTTTCTCTTACAATAATCTAATGTCCATCTTTGTCACCATAATTTCCCTTCCACACTTTGCTGATACACTGGTGCCTCGGGATACGAAATGATTGGGTTACGAAATTTCCGGGATACGAAAAAGTTGGATTGGCAAAAACTGTTTCGGGTTACGAAATATTTTTCGGGTTACGAAATTCATTTCGGCGCGAAATTCAAATGCTGCAAATTGCAGCTATAGGCTTTCCAGTGCTAACGGAAAGCCTTTTCGGGGTACGAAATTTTCGGGTTACGAAAGGAATGGCGGAACGAATTAATTTCGTAACCCGAGGCACCAGTGTATTTCGATTTGTTGGTCCATGACCCTAACCATCTCTCTTTCTTTCTGCTGCAGAAAAGCTGGCCTCATCCTCTCCCAGCTTGGGGACCTCAGCACTTGGTGCCATGGCCTCTTACAGGAGCCCAAGATTGGTCTTCAGCGAACATCACTCAGATTCCTTGCCTGCCGTTACAGCGAGATCAAGCCATATGGATTCAGCTGGTTGGAGCTGAGTCGGGACCTCAAGAAGACCTGTGAGGAACAAATGCTGAGTGTCCTCTACAATGACTACGGGGACAAAGACAACTGAGCAGACTCAAGGAAAGAAGTCAAAAAACTTCACCAGGGGCTGGGGGAAGACAAGGGAATTTATAGGTGACAGTTGGGTGGGTTTTATACATGGATCCTCAGCACACCAGTCAGATCTCTATAGACAATGTTGTTTAGAGTGAGGGAAAATCTTTACATTGGCTAACCTGGTTTGACATAATTCCCACATCTGTGGGTTGTGTGGGATGCATTGGAGGTATTTACTGTTTTGGGCAGGGGGACTGCTCTTCTAATTTTGCCAAGAGGTTCCTTAGCCATAAGGAGGTATACATGCATGTGTGTGTTATGTGGAGAAAATTGTCCTTCACAAGATTGGTAGCCCATTCTCTCCCAAATCCCAGTGCAAATAATAACACAATAACCAAGGCCAATAAAATCTTTTTAAAATGGAACAGTTCAGCAGCAGAAAGAACAGCAACAAAGACAGGTTTAAAGGGAGGGATACAATACTTAGAATTAGTTAGGGAAATGATCTAATCTTGCAAGAGATGTGCTTTTATGGTGTCAGCTCTTCCCTTCCATGTCCCTTTTGATCATACTGCCCTCACTCCTGTTTCCATGCCAGTGTAGAGAACATTTCTAGGACATAGCTGAAACATCGCTACCTATAGTCCCTACTTATACATCAGTAGTCAATAGTTAAAATGTACATCACTGGTCTGTTTCAGGATCTGATGGGGCATTTCAAAGTGCAAAGTGGCAGGACCACTTTATAGTAGAAGAACCTGCTTAGGTTCAAATACTGCAAACAAGACCATGAACAAAACCTACTGCATGTAACAAAACTGATTTCTGCCACCAAGTAATACATGTAGAATAAATTATAAGAGTAGAATTATCTGCTACCAAGAAGAACATTCATATTTGATTTATTATGTCCAAATCTGAAATCAAAGCTTTGAATAATTTTGTTCAAGAAGTCACAGCATCCAGCCTATGCCAACAGTTAGTTATGACTATACTACTGACAATGGAATAATGTACTTTGGAATATGGAGGCAGGTAAGGAGGAATGGGGGTAAATGAGTCACAGAGGGCAATGCATAGACAGAAAGTTGGCAGTTGCTCCTGTAAACCCATTCCCACACCTCTCTAAGTCTCCATGCCCAGCACTCTGGGAGACCTATATGTAGAAGCAGGTTCCTGCATCCCCAGTCAGTGCAGGTTTGCTTCCATAATGTGTCACAGGTCCCAAGAACCCTAAAATTAATAATTTTCCAATCTACATGTGTACTTAATATGGATGGTTTGTGCCTTGGAAGGTACCTGCTCCAGAATCCCTTGCAGTAGTGATATTGCTGAGCGGTGTGGATTTGAACTGTGACTGAGCACACTTGGCAGCTAGGTATCTTGCTCTTCTTTCCTCAGAAGTCTTTAGAAGTACCCTGCACTGCCATCTAGACTGGGAAGGGGGCAGTATTTTGGACACTGCTGAATATGTTCACCAATATCCCAGCTGCAAGGAGACTCGAAATAATAGTGTCCACTATATCTAATGCCCCTCCAGGCAGTCTGCCAACCTGGAAGCCAACATATACAGTTCAGTTAATCTTTGTGTGCTCTGAAACTTAATTAGCATTCTGGGACAAAGAAGACCTTCTCGTGGAAATTATGACCTGGAGAAGTCTTTATTCTGAACCAGATGATAATGAATTTTGGCAACATAATCCGAACAAATAACAATGGGACAAGGCTGAGTTCAGCTCAGTGTTTGCTCAACTTTAATTTGATAGTGATGATATGAAAAATGGAAGTGAAAATGGAGCCCCACGTTCCAACTGAATCTGTGGAGATTTAAGCTTTTAAGGAAGACAAAGCTGCCTCTTGCTTGTCAGCTTTCATCTTTTGATCTTGTATGATGAGAAAGGAATTCTAGCATGTGGGAACCTCATGGCAAAACTTTTTATCATATCCTTTCAACCACAGTTGGAATCTGATGAGTCTTCTTTGAATGTTTTGGCAGTAGGATGTTTACTGGATGTATGCACTTCCAAGGTATTGCCATGAAGAGTTATGTAACTTTTCCCCTGAATTGAAGATGATGTTTCAGATGTTGTGGGTGTGTGCATGCATATGCACACCAGGTTCAGCAAAGTCCATCTTTCAGTAGATTAAAAATCACATTTTGGAGGGGAGGGGAAGCAATGTTATGTGAAGAGTGTTGTTGCAGGAAAAGTGACTTTTGTCCCTGAGCAGCAAAACACTTTGTGTGCATGTGGTTTTGAATAGAAAAAACAGCTGGGAGGGAAGAAGGCTGGAGAAGGGCCTTCCAAAAACAGATTTTTAAACCATACACACCCTGTTGGGAGAGTGTTCTGTGAATCTAGCCTCAGTTTGGCCTTTGGTATGGATCAGCTCTGTCATTAGATATAATGAGGTGGCCACCTTGAGCCATCAGTTGTGGATGATATCTGTGGCCTCCTCCTGGCTATTACTTCTGAACTCTCCATTCCCCTATATTGCTAGACATAATTGTGTGCCACTTGAGCTTGTCTTCTCTTTGTTTGCTGCTTGGCTATGTGCTTTCAATTCCTTACCTATACTATCACACCAGGTATCACCATCTGATATCTCAGTGGCTGAATGAATGTAACAAAATAAAAAAGGGTTGCCTGGATCAGGCCAAGGTTCTGTCCAGCATCCTGTTTCCATCAGTGGCCCATCAGAAGCCTCTGAGGCACCCACAAAAAGTTCATGAGGTTAGTAGACCCTCCCTGTAAGTACACAACAGCCTTTGTAGAAGTCCACTTTTTCTAAATGTGGAGGAACTAGTGATAAGACATGTTCTCCATGTATGGAGTGAATAGAACTGACCAGATATTACTTGTTCACACCTTTAAAAATAGGATAGTGCTGGAAATGACTAAAAAGCAAGGAAGGTTCCTATGTTACAAGCTATTGCAGGGACAGATGCTCTTCCTTCCAAATGGTGATAGTTGGGGGTCAGTAATGTTGACTACCTTACTGAGACTAGCTGCTGAGTATCACCAGCAGACTATCATCCCTAGAAAGTAACTCATAAATGCCCCTAACTTACTTGATTTATTTTGCCAAGAAAACCTTGAAGTAGGGATGGAGCAGCATGCCATCTTGAATGCAACTTGAACAAGCTCAGTTCAATAGTGTGCAGTTTTAACATATTCCTGAAAGGTGGCAGATGGCATTCTGTCCTAAGCTATCAGGTTTCTCACCAAGCAAGAATTTATGGGAGAAATCAGGGGAAAGATAGGAACTTGGTCCTGCTTGAATTCAGCCTTTGTCAGCAGTAGAAAAGAATCTCTTGCTGAGTGCCTTGGATACGAGGACAAGTTGCTTCTCCGTGTCCCTGATGATAGTGGGTCTACCAAGTGGAGCTGTCACTTGATTTAAAGTAAAACTTAGTTGGTGAATTCTGACTTTTAATAGATTTGCTGATGTATGAAGGAATTGTCATGAAAGGTGGGGGAGCTCTTATTTATATACTTTAGTATTTTTAGATGTGTACATGCTTGTTGCCCTCGTGTCACCTTAGAAAATGTATTTCCTTCCCCACAGTGTGGAAAAGAACAAGGGGTGGCTCCATGCTACACTTTTTTGTACAAAATAATTAACAATTAAATTTCAAAGCCTGTCACTAAGGGGCTGTGCACACCGGCCACTAAGGCTAGCCTGGGGGTGGAGTCGGGCTTGGCGTCCACAACACATGCCTCAACTGTGCCCCCAGGGGGCATGATGCTATGCACTGCTCCACATGGCATCACGGCGCTCCTCTGGCACTGCATCCACATGACGCAGTGTCAAAGGAGTACCTTAAAGCCGCAGCAACCCAGCAATTGCACCCTTTCCAAAGTGCAAAAAGGAGCCACTTTTTGCCCAAATCCCTACTTTTTTCCAAGTACAGTGATTAGTGTAAACTATTTTTCTGTTGTTTTGGTAAAATTTCTGCTTCTGGAAGTTCAGTATTTCCTTTTTTGCAAAAACAATTTACCCAGCCAGAATGCAGATTTTAAAAATGCCCTATTCTTCATAGTATCTGTGACATGCACTTTGGTAGTTGTGCAGCTGGAGAGGACATGCTAGAGCTGAAAAACATCTTAGGTGAGACACAGATACCCCTGTGCAAACTGGTAAAGCTCATTTCCTTTTTGCCCACCACAGCATTGATTTGGGATCTTTTAGAGCTTGTCTATTTCTCTTAGTATATATAAAAAAGTTTTTCATGTTTTCCTCATCCTCCTTCACTTCTTTCCTCATTTATATCTGTCACCATTGTCCATCAACTTCATTACCCTGTTCCTCTTGATGGAAGAGTTTATCAGTCCCAAGCAGTACTTTAAAAAGTGCTTGGACTGTGGAGGAAAATTCCAGTCTCTGGCAGGTACTCTTGGAGCATTAGAGAGATCCATATTGTCATAAAGTGCTCTCACTGCCAAAGTTTTACTAGGCAGGTGCTTCTCAACAAGGAAAATTTGCTGAAGGCCTTGGTTTCCCCAGAACCTCTAATATTGGGCCATAGTTGGCACTTGACTAATACCTACTTCTTAGACTTCCCTTTGACTACAACAACTTTGGGACTGATTCTGGCATTGACTTCAATACTGATGTCCACATTAGGTGTTAATTCCCTAACCACACCTTGGCTTTTTCTCATCCAGAGAAAGCTGAAAACAAAGATAAGGACAAAAAAGACAAAAAGGAACAGAGGGACAAAACCTGTCTCTGTTGCTTCTGCTAATTGAGCTTTTGCACTTGACAGAAATCTACTCTTCAGTCCTCTAAATTCTACCAAGGTAGTTCCTGACTTGAGTGTTGGATTATGAATCTGGGAGTTTAAATCCCCATTCAAGCATAAAAAGCTACTTGGAGGCACACAAAAACAATAGCCCTTGGCAATGCTTCTTTGCTAACACCCATTACATGGTCTGGCCTTTACCATTACCTCCTGCTGTCCTGCATTCTCCAACTGCAGTCTTGGGCAAGGTCTGGGCAAGGAATTACTCAGGAGGTATTTGCCTTCCTTATACAAGTAGCACTCCCTGTATTACAGATGGTGACCTCCAAGTCATTGCTTGACATTTTGAAAGGAAGCTTCTGGAGTTTTCCTCTCCATCTTGAGACAGCAGAATGTCTAACCACATAATTCATCTGTGACCTTCATCTAGAAACAGCTCCTACAGATTCCCTCATCAGCAATAGGTCCAGCCTCAATATAAAACCATTGGATTTAGAAGTTTAATTTTCCTGACACTTCCTAGTTCCACAGACTTGGTGAGCCACAATATTGACAAGTGGACCCTGAGATTCATTCTCAGGACCTCTCTCCCCACTCGTACAATTTTCAGTACGCTGACTAGGATCAACCTCCTTCTTGGTTTCCTCCACCCCCTCCTTGGGTTTTCTGCTAAAGTGGGATTAATCAAGATCTCACTACTATTCATTTTGCTCTTCTCCTTGCCAGCATCCTAGACTATGTTGCTGCCCACTGACATCTACAATCATATATTACAATCTGAACTACCACCACTACACACAGTTCTCCATTCATCCCTCCTAAACAAATCCAGTCTCTCAACAGTTTTGACAACCCCCATCATACCTTTCCTACTTTAGCTTTGCACCTGGTAGCTAATATCTGGGTCCTGACTCTGGACTCACCATCTGTTGCCATTTGCCAGCCCTCAGTCAGGTGATGCTGAAGGAAACTATGCCCCCAGTGCCTCCACCTCTCATCACAAATCTTCTACATCTCTGGATTCAGTGGAAAGAGACCATAACTTATTCTCTTCAACTAAGGCTGTTAAGTCCTGCACTTATCAACCTCTCTGTATGGCACAAATACAGGATCTGGAATCAAAACACCACCTACCCCACCACCCAGTGGCCCTGATCTCCCAGAGGCTCATGAACCTTTATAGGGTCCATGAGGACTTCTGCGATTTTGTTTTCAAGCACCCTGTGTCCATTTCATTAATTGTAGAATTGACTCCGGGAAAGAACAGGGATAAACTCCATTCCACTCCTCCCAACAAAGAGGGGAAGACACTTGACTTCATAGCCAAGAAATCCTCAGCAGCCCTGGTTTTTCCTGTTGCCAATTATTAGACCGGTTTCAGCACTTATCATCATTTACTTTGGGGGAAGGTAGCTACCCATTTGCAAAAATTCCCTGAACACCTGCAGAGAACAACTTTTGCCATACATACCAAGGAGTATCAGCTTTCTGCACAACATATTATATCAGTGAGGCATGTGGCTGACCGTGAGTCCAAGACTGTGGCATGTGTGATAACTCTTCATCACTGAGTTTTACCCCACCCCAACCAGCTTTTAAAGCATTTTAAAAGGAATCAGATGAATGCCATAGCCCATTTCTGCCAAAAAATAAGTGTTTGAGGAGCAGTGGTGTCACCCCCCCCTTAGGTTGTTACCCGGTGCGCTCTACACACCCCTAGTGATGCCACTGTCACAGCACAAGCCCTCTTGGCAATTCTCAGTCTCTCAGAGATTTCATTTAGCCTTCCTTGATGTATAAATGCATACTTCCTCAGGGAAAGTTCTACTACACATCCTCCAGGAAACATTCTTCTCAATATTGTCTTTGGTGCCTTCTCACTGTTCTACCACCCTGCTTGCCAATGTAGAGTTCTCTCACCACTGGCCATTGGGTTTCACCATTTTATAAGGCTATCCTATGGAATTTGGAAAGTCCTCCTCCCACAGGCTGCTTAAATTTCACCCCCTGTACCTCGCCTTTATAGAACAAGATAGTCTTGTTACTTTGGAAGGTCGCCACAGAGCCAGTCTCCAAAGAGGATATCCCAATAGTCTTCTTTTCAAGGTATTTCTCACTCCCCAAATGGAATGAAAGTCTCTGACCCATTTTGAACTTGGAGGGCTTCAGTGCTTGCATTACCCTCTTCAAATTCAAAATTGACACTCTCTGCTGTTCTCCCATCCCACACAAGGTTTGTGATCGTGAACCTCAAAGATGTGTATTTCCATTCACACTTCTTATCACCAGCTAGGTCCTCATCCATAGAGGTTTTGTGTCCTATCATTCAGAATTGCCACAGCACTGAGGGCCTTCACAAAATGCATGGTGGTGATTGTAGCAATTTCAGCCCTTTGCCTGTTGTGATCTGTAGATCCTCTCTTTTAGGATGGCTTTCCTCACTGCCATACCCTCTGCCAGGTGGGTGGGGGAGCTCTGTGCTTGCAGGCATGATCTTTTTTTTTTTTTTAATCTTTTAAAATATTTTTTGTCTTACCTTTCACAAGAACAAAGCCTGCCTTTGTTGTTGTGTGCTTTCAAATTGTTTCTGACTTATGGTGACCCTAAGAACCTATCATGGGATTTTCTTGGCAAGTTTTTTCAGAAGGGATTTTCCCAGGGTGAGGCTCATATTGCACTCCAGGTGTGCTGACCCCTGCGATTTCTGCAAATGCAGGAAACTTGACTGCATAATTTGTGGTAGAGGGTGACAAAGTGTGACTTGCCCAGGATCACCCAGTGGGATTTGTAGCGATCAGGGATTCAAGCCCTGTTCTCCAGAGTCATCATCCACTGCTCAATCCAGTATGCCATGATGGCTCTCTGCTTCCCCTTTCCTTTTGGTCTTATTTTGAACTGGCCCAGGACATTATTTTCCCAACATACCTCCCCAGTACTGACTCTGAGGAAGACAGACACCTCCACTCTCTTGATGTCAGGCCAGCCCCTTCTTCTACTTTGATAGGGGCCATTCCTTTTGTAAGACCACCAAGCTATTCATTTGCTATGGCAATGCCAGAGCCAGCACTTATCCAAATGGCTCACAGTGGCCATTCACCTGGCCTATGAATTGGCTCACAGTCAGTATCAGGAGCCCTCCCCTCAGACCATGGCAACCTCTGCAGCTCTTCTTCATAGTGTACCACGTTAGGTACCATGGGGTCCCACTTCTCATCCTTTAATGTTCATCCACCACTACAACACTGTCATCAGATTAAAGTGGGAGGCCACCTTTGGCCAGACTATGTTGTCAGCTGCACTGAAATAACATCCCCCTACCATTTTGCGTAAGTCTAGCTTGGTATTCTACCCATGCAAGTGAGTCTCAGAGAGCACACAAAAGAAGAGATCACTTACCTATAACTGGATTTTTGAGTTCTCATCCATGAACTCACACAACCTTCCTTGCTCCCTTCTGATGACTGTCAATTCTTCCACATGCCTATACTTGGCTTTGTTGGACCTGGAAGTGAGCTTTCCTGTCAGAAAGCTCTGTGGATGTGAACAGTGGGAGCGGATGAGGCTGCAGTCTAAGATGCATCTCAGCAGATGTCAAGAATAACTCATGGGCTTGAGTTCATAGATGACCACTTCAAAATCCAGTTACACATAAGCAACCTGTTGTTGTCTCTGAAGTGCTTGTATATTTCACTTATGGTACAGTTCGTTCTGCTCGTTACTGATTTTCCGTGTATCATTCACTGAATTTCTGAGACTTTATTATCTCCTTGTACAAAAGCTGAATTTTATAGTGTGGGGGACCTTAGTGGGACCTCCCCATCCACCTTCCATTGCCTCTCACAATATAATCCAACAACACTTATGTTTGATAAGTATTAAAGCTTGATTTCAATATGAAACTAAAAAAACATCACATTCTTCTGTATTTTAGGTCTCCTTCGCTGAATTCATTCTGTCTTCATTGTGTAGTGCTTTCTTTCAAAAGTGTAGCTGCTTTATTCTGCCAAGTTTCCCAAGCGATCAGTGTTTCTGATATGGAGGAGCAGGACACAAAAATCATAATGTGAATGAGGGTCACAACTATTACCAAGGCAACTTTATGCTCCCCAGTAACCTTTCTGGTCCTCATTGTTGCTGTCTCCTTCTCCATTTGAATTATATTTCACTTCTTCCTACAGACGATCCCATCGCTCACACAGATTTTGACCCCCTTCCCTTCCACTCCTGTCCATCTATCAGGAAAGATTAAAGTCACATCTCTGCTTCAGTTCCACCTGCTTGGGTATGGATGCTGCCACATTGAGGTGGTTCACTCCTGCTTAGATTGGGTCACTGAATATGCACATTACACCTCAAGAAAAATAATATTCAAGTGATATTTTATCACAAGAAATGGGTGTTGGTTGATGGAGGAACTATCTGACTAAGGTGGGAATATGAGAGATTTCAACACTTATTGAAAAGCAATCTTTTTGAACCAGAATTTTGAAGATTTTGATCCAAATGATTGAAATCAGGTAATTCTCTTTTACCTGCTTACATCTGCCATGTTGTAAAACTAAGTGAATCATTTTAAAAAAACAAAAACCTGTCCACAATGTGACTGTTTTTATTATTTTACAATGAAAGGAACACATTTTTAAAATAAACTTCATATTATTGTTTCTTCA
This sequence comes from Sceloporus undulatus, assembly GCF_019175285.1. Lineage (NCBI taxonomy): Eukaryota > Metazoa > Chordata > Lepidosauria > Squamata > Phrynosomatidae > Sceloporus > Sceloporus undulatus. Next base: position 125,450,854 of record NC_056525.1, read on the forward strand.
AGATTCTGTATCGCTGTATTAAGAATGGCTACCTTTTATTTATTGTTATGTTATTTAAAATGAAAATATTAGATCAGTTAATTTTTTCTCTCTCTCAGATGGCTTATTTGATACAATTCTCCTTCTTCGGTGTTCATTTCCATTCTGATACAAAGCTTTGTTACTGTAGATTGATGATGGGTAGGTCTGACAGCAGTGCTGGGGAAAGTATTATTGTTATTCTTTTTTTTAAAAGGCTTCAAAGTAATAATTGTAACATTCTGTAAAATCCAGGTGACCATTTAAATGAATATTAAATGAAGTTGTTAGTAATTTGTGAGATTGGGAAAGAGCAAACTCTGTTTATATTTTAAGACCAGATGGTGTTATTTTTTAATTTATTTTTTTCTTTGGTATTAGATGAATTGTTTAGTCTCAAGCTTCTATTGCTTTCAGATTCAGTTATCTCATCTTATTGGTGTGCTAAGCCAATAACATTTGTACAGGCTAGTAATGGGGACAATTTTTCAGTCAGTACAGCTCAAAATACTGTTAAAAGCGCCATTTTGAGTGAGGCCAAGAGTTCATCTGCACTGTAGAAATAATGCAGTTTGACACCACTTTAACTGCCATGGCTCAATCCTACAGAATCATGGGATCCATAATTTTGTGAGGCACAAGGGCTCAGGCAGAGAAGGCTAAAGGCCTTGTAAAACTACAACTCCCAGGTTTTCATAGGATGGAGCCACAGGACTTAAAGTGGTGACCAACTGCATTATTTCAACAGTGTAGATGCACTCCTAGACCTCTTTGAATTTAGGATTGTTTTGTTTTGGTTTGAGCATTACCCCCCTGGCCCCAAAAATCATTATTTTGGGGCTGAAGGTGTACAAGTATGGGTTTTCCTCACTAGCCAGGTCCCCAGTATTACATGCTACTGACAGCCTACTAAACAACTATTTCAGGGGGTCTTTAAGGGGGAATTTGGAAAAGATGGCATCCTGAATGCTTTTAATGTTAAAGCCTCTACTGCCTGAAGGCTTAACATTAAAGTGTCTATCTATTACTCGAACCTCCAGCTTGTAAGTGAAGATAGAGGAGGTAACAAGGGAATCAGTTATTTTGGATTTGATCCTAACCGGAGGGATGAACTGGTGAATGGGTGGAAACAGTGGGATCCTTGACTGGGAGATTTGCCATACAGAGGAAGGGGAAGCCAAATGTAGTCAGAATTTCATTCTGTATTTTTAAGAAATCTAATTTCAATAAACTCAGTGGAATAGCGTTTTGTGAGGTCCCATAATCTGATATACTCAAATAGAAAGGAGTTGATGATGCATGGATGTTTCTTCAAGGTGAAATACTGAAGGCACAAGTTACATACCTTCCAGGAAGGAAGGGAGGTGCATGAAGAAACCGAGGTGGATGTACAAATAACTTTCTGATGAGATGAGATTTAAAAGAGAAATAAATAGGAAGTGGAAGAAGGGGAAATCTCCAAAGAGTAATACAGACATATAGCAGGTACATACATGTAGGGGGAAAGTGAGAAAAGGCTTGCTAGAGAGGTTGAAAAAAAATAAAAGAGTGTGGGGGTTTTGTTGTTGTTTACTATGTTTAGAGCAAGCGGAGGAACAAGGAAAAGTAAAGGTCACTGAACAAAGAAGAAAATGAAATGCTAACCTGGGGCAGTCTGAAGTTCAGACTGTTCAATCCATTCTTTGACTCAGGCCTCGTTCAAATTAAATAATAAACCAGTTTGCTTTAATGGGCCCTTATTCACACTGGCACCGGATTTTCTCCAACGCGGTTTGGGGGGGGGCAGCTCTAAACCTGGTTATACTGGTTTTTCTGATTCTGAGGCATTTAGCGCATCTTTTTAAATGATTTGGTTCAACGCAAGTGAGAATGCATTGTCGATTGGATTCAGTTCCCTATGATGCGATCATCCCTGTGATGTCGTGCATGGAGACTCCATTTTGAATTGATGCAATTGTGAATGTGAACGTGAAGTGGGTTAAATTGAAATGGGCAGGTTCAATCGCGGCAGCTAATGATCTGAACATCTATTTGGTGTCGAATCACTCCATCGATTTAAAATGATCCAACGCAAAAATCAGTTTGTGTAGTGTGAATAAGGCCCCAGTCTTCTCTCAGTAATGTAAACAGTGCTCTTACTGGTGGAAATAGAATAAATGAGTAAGGAGACGCCATCCAAAAGCAGGAAAAGAGAGAGTGAAGGAATAGCTAGTTACTCTAAATCAGTGATGGCGAACCTATGGCACGCGTGCCAGAGGTGGCACTCAGAGCCCTCTCTGTGGGCACATGTGCCATCGTCCCATCACAAAGTTTGACAATTTGTTACTAGAAAGCCAGAGGGACATGGCACTTTGCAATAAACAAGTGGGTTTTGGGTTGCAATTTGGGCACTCGGCCTCTAAAAGGTTCACCATCACTACTCTAAATGGTTTCAAGTCTCCAGGGCCAGATGGTTTGCAATGAAGAGTACAAAATGAACTGCAGAAGTAAGATCAGGGCCACTATTTATCGCACTTGAGAATTCTAGGAGAATAGGAGAGGTCCCAGCAGACTAGAGAAGGTTGAATGTCACCCCATTTTTAAAAGCAATTATCAATCAATCACCTTGAGATCAATACCAGGAAAGGTTCTAAAACAAATAATTAATGCAACAGACTGGAAAGAGAAACAGCTAAATTGAATTATATGTACAAATTCCAATCCTTTAACAAAGCTGTGAACAAAGGCAATGGCTGCATGACAAGGGTCCTTGCTACTGTAACAAGAGGAATCTTCTCACCCAAGGAAGCGACTTTCGGTAAGCACGTTTATTGTTTTTACACACGAACACAAACTGACCACTGTAAAGATCTGAACAACACGTATCTCTGTACACAATGCTTTAAAAATTTAGAGTAAGTGTCATGATATGCATAATTTTTGCTTCTATTTCATTCCATCCCACCTCCCACAACTGTGTATATATGCTTTATACCTAGGGATTTTATTATCGGTCCATAAGCATTCAAAGAAGTTTATATCCCCAAAAGTTCATGTAAAAATAAAAACCAGTTGGTCTTGAAGGTGCTGCTACATTCCTCCCCCAACTCCCATGTTTCCCTCCTTTTTATGCTACAGGAGACTAACACAGCTACTACTTTCAAAAGGAAAGTAATCAAAGATCTGGAAACCAAGCCCTGAAAGGAGCAACTTAGATAACTGGGTATGTTTATCTTACAGAAGAGAATACTAAGAGGTGACATGATAGTTACCTTTAAATGTCTGAAGGGATGTCATGTTAAGTGAGCTTGTTTTCTGGTGCTCCAGATGTCAGAACCCGAATCAGTGGACTCAAATTGCAAGGAAAGAGATTGTCCCTAAAGTTTAGGAAGACCCTTTTTACTATAAGAACTGTTTGACAGTGGAATAGACTGCCTTGGAGTTTGACAGACTCTCTTCCCTTGGATGTCTTTAAATAGAGGTTACTGCTGTTGCGTATTCCTTCATGGGTTACACCAGATGGCTCTTGTGGTCTTTTCCAATTCAGTCATTCTATGATTCTGCCTCTTTCTTGCGCTTTGGACTTATGCGTCTGTGACTTTGTGGATGTAAGATTTTACATTGTCTCTGCCCCACCACCCACCATTGCATGTGGTTAGTGCTGTAGCAATGGGGAGGGGGCAAATAAAGGCATCAAAATGATGACACAGTTTTCCAGCAGTTAAATCTCTTTTATAATAACCATTATAATTTAATAATTTATAACAACAATTTTCCTGCAGTTAAATCTCTTTTATAATAACCAATGCTGCAATGTTTCCACCCTTCCAAAAGACTGGCACCTTGGGGTCTCCAAAACTAGAGCTGAGATGAGGATTTACATTGTTGTTAATGTTCATGTTAAGACCAGATTGTAGTAAAGCAGTACTCTGATTCTGGCTCAGTGCTGTACCTCTCCACCCATAGACAAAATAAATACTGTACCTAGAGGATCATTTGGCCCTGCTACTATACCCCATTTGTTAAAAAAAATTAGCCCAGTTCCATCTGTACACTAAATGGTAGTTGAAAAGCTGGCTTTTCATGTTTCGGATATAAGTGTAATTGTTTCAACTGCTGTACTTGGACACTGTGCTTTCAGCATTTCCTGAAATGTTTGCTATCTAGCATAGAATCATAGAATCATAGAGTTGGAAGAGACCGCAAGGACCATCCAGTCCTGCCATGCAGGAAATCTCAATCAAAGCATCCCTGACAGATGGCCATCCAGCCTCTGCTTAAAAACCTCTAAGGAAAGAGATTCCACTACACTCCGAGGGAGTTTGTTCCACTGTCAAACAGCCTTTACTGTCAGGAAGTTCCTCCTAATGTTGAGGTGGAATCTCTTTTCCTGCAGCTTGCATCCATTGTTCTGGGTTCTAGTCTCTGGAGCAGCAGAAAACAAGCTTGCTCCCTCCTCAATATGACATCCCTTCAAGTATTTAAACAGGGCGATCATATCACCTCTTAACCTTCTTTTCTCCAGGCTAAACATCCCCAGCTCCCTGAGTCGTTCCTCATAGGGCATGGTTTCCAGACCTTTCACCATTTTAGTCGCCCTCCTTTGGACACGCTCCAGTTTCTCAATGTCCTTTTTAAATTGTGTTGCCCAGAACTGGACACAATATTCCAGGTGGGGCCTGACCAGAGCAGAATAGAGTGGCACTATTACTTCCCTTGATCTCGACACTATACTTCTATTGATGCAGCCTAAAGTCGCATTGGCCTTTTTAGCTGCTGTGTCACACTGTTGACTCCCTTTCACATGTAGTCTCGTTCAGCCAGGTTTCACCCATCCTATATCTGTTCATTTCATTTTTCCGCCCCAAGTGTAGTATCTTACATTTCTCGGTGTTGAAATTTATTTTGTTAGCTTTGATCCAGCTTTCTAGTCTGTTCAGGTCATTTTGAATTTTGATCCTGTCCTCTGGGGTATTAGCTACTCCTCCTAATTTTGTGTCATCTGCAAATTTGATAAGTATGGCCCCAATTCTAACATCCAAGTCATTGATAAAGATGTTGAATAGCACTGGGCCCAGGAGAGAACCCTGTAAACAATAAATAAGAGAATTGAGAAAAGGAGTGAGAACATTTCATGACTACGCAAAGTGAATAGAATTGTTCATTTCTAGGAAGACATTTAGTTCAGAAAGGAAATTGGCTTGTTCACTTAAGGGCTTGTCCAGATATATTTGTTGCTGTAGTTATTGTGGTTTTTTCCTCCCAAACATCCAAACAATGTTTCTGTCATCCTAAGATGTTTCCCAGCACCAGCTGCAACATTTTATCCTTTTCCTGAAGTGGGTTTCTTTTTAATTCTGAGACATTCTGGAACAATATGCTCTGTCATTTTCTTCTTCTTCCTCCTCCTCTTCTATAGTTTCTCACCAGAATCCTGTATCACCTTTTACTTGCCCTAACATTGCATATACTTAGCTAAATAGCAGAGGTGCAAAGAAAGCCTGTTAGTGATCTGAAAAAAATGTGTATGGGGCACCAGCAAGAGTGTTTGATGCACAAATGGGACCAAAGCACATCAGTGTGCAGTGTGCAATATGTGTGGTGTGCAGCCCTATGTCTGCATCAGGACCAAAGTGCATCAGGCCGCAATGTGCAATGCACATTAGGCACTTTGCCAGCTCTGGCATATGGTAATATAACAGGCCCCCTCCACTGGATATGGCTGTTGTAAAACTGCCCAATTCCAATTCCCACATGCAAAAGTCCACTTACAAAAATATAAGACCCCAGATGGATTCTGATCATACTTTTGTACTATAATTCTGTAACTCAAACAAAATTATAATTAATTTAAAAAATCAGAAAGTAGTAAATTTGTCCTTCAAACCATAGAACTATGTCAACAAACTGTGTTCCAGTTGTTGTTTTAAAAAGACATTTGGAAGAGCCCTTACACCACAAGCAACCTTCCAAAAGGACTGGACAAGTAGCCATGAAGGCAATAAAAACCAGCAAAATGCAAGAAGCTATATTGCACAAACTCGTGCTTCTTTGGGCCAGACTGGAAGAGCCTTAAGGCAGGTACCTCTTGTAATAGATCCATCTGTATTCATAGATTGTGTATTTACAGATTCAACCATTCACAGCTTCAAATATTTTTCCTTCCAAAAAGCAAACCTTGATTTTGTCATTTCATATCAGAGACAGAATTTTACTAACCCAGTGTATATAATGGAACTTGAGCGCTTATGGATTTTGGTATCCACAGGGGGTTGTAGAATTAAACCCCAGTGGATGCCAAGGGATACCACTGTACTAGCATGCTTCATGGCCTTGGTTTTCAGTCAATATTGGCTGGAGACGTACCTCACATTGAACATTTCCAACTCTGGAACTCCTGTTTTCTTTTAGTGTCAAGACAAAGAATGTGGGCATTCCCATTTTAATAGACTAAGATCAACATTCTAGGAATTGATATTGAGCAAGAAAACGCAACCTGGCAGTCATCATGTGTTTATTTCCAGGAAAAATATGTCCCACTATGAAGAATTCTTTTTGCCTCTCAGTGTTGACAGTCTTTTTCCTCTTTCAAATCATAGATCACAAGATGGAGACAGAGACAAAAGAATTGGCAGATTATTTATTTCCATAGATTTTTATAAAAAATAATTATCAAATACAAAAAAAAAAAAAAATTAAAATAGCAGCAGCCTCAATTGTGAAGAAAACCCTTACTCAGAAAGTAGGGCAAGATGCTCCATGTTGCTGAAGGTAGTCCCACATTCCGATGCCAAAGAAATAATTCACTAGGATGGCTTTCACCCGACGGGCATATTCTGATAGCAATACTGATGGAATACAGTTCCATCATCTGTACTCAAAGCATTAACAGTTCCTAATCTTTCAGCTCATATCTTAGGAAAATGATATAGTTTAATACTGGAAGGTCTGTCTTAGGCAAATGGGGAGGGAAACCATCCTGTAAATAGTTAACTAAGGTGGGTTACCAGTCAGTGAGCTCAAGGCTTCTGAAGCCTGGGAACCCCAAATTTGTACTGTGTCAGAATCTATATTGAGGTATGAAATGAAGCAACTTGGTTGAGGTGTCAAAGACATAGCAGCAGTTAACATAGGCCACATTTTCCCCAATAATATCAGAAAATAAAACTCAGCTCTTGTAAAAAGCAAAACAAACAAACAAACAAAAAACACCTTATTATGATAAACTTGAAGCATGTAAGACCCTAAGGCGGGTTACAGACGGGCCGTTTGCAGCGCGTCCGCGACGTGCTAGGGTTGCCTCGGGGCGGAGCATGCACACGCCCCGCAACCCGAGCACGTCACGCATGCACCGCAATTGCGCAGCACCGTCCATACGGCGCGTGCACCCGCCACGTCACAGCTGCGCAGCTTCTAGACGGAGCTGCACAGCTGCGACGTAGCAGCCCCGCCTTTGGCGCTTTGCAGCGTCACAAAAAGGAGCCGCTTTTTGGGCTCCTTTTTCGCTGCGCAGCTGCACCGCGCTATTTGTATGTTGCAGCGCAGCTGTGCAGCAAAGTGAGGCGCTGAGGAGGCGCCTCTTTTGGGCGGTCTGTAATAAGCCCCCGTCAGAGCTGGTTGGATTCTCTGGACTAGCCACATGGACCATTGAACTAAACTGTACCTCTTTTATGGGACAATTTAACTGTTACACGAGTTTTTAGAACAAGCCTGCCATCCATGCAGAGGTTCTTTGTCAAGCAGAGTAGCTCTGAGTGAAAATCAAAATTAGGTTAATTCTTACTTAAGCATCTGGTGAAGTAAAACCCTTTCTAAGCCTTGAAAATTTAGTGTGTGTGTTGGTGTATGCTTCCCCCCCCCCCCACTTAGTTTGGGACCTGTTTTGGACAATAGCTTTGTCCAAAGCAACAGGCTGTTCAGATTTGCAAAGATGCTTCCTGTCATGCAAAACCTTCAGTGGGAGATGCAGAAACTATTTTTTGTTATATTTTGGATGTAACATTGGTTTGGAGGAGCAGAAAGGATGCAGCCTAGACATAGCCAAAGCAATAGCATCAACAGTTAGTCCTAGGATTGGAAGTAGAGAGCTATTATTTCAACAGAAAGACTGTTCTGCACCGAATCCAAAGGCCCTGGAATTTAGAGGTGCATCCACATTGCACAACTGCTGTACTTGGATACCACTTTCATTGCCATGGCTGCTCCTACAAAATCAACTGATGGGAGATTTATAAGTCTGTCTTTCAAGTCCCTTCAGGTAAAGTATTCGAGCTCTCTAGCAGAGAATTCTGTCAAACACAGTAGTTTTCCCCAGACTACAAATCTCAGGATTTATTAGGATGGGACCATGGCAATTAAAGTGGAATCAAACTGCTGTGCCTGTGTAGTGTGGATACACTCACCAGAGGCTCCCTACATTGCCTCTCATGCCATTCTGAAATAAGGATGGGAATCATGTGGCGCTCCAGATGTTGGTGAGCAATTATTATCACTCACTGAGTGATGAAGAATGCCGTAAGATGTGATCCAACAATATCCGGAGGGATGTGTGAATCTCACCCATTTTGGAGAGTCCATCAGCTCTCCAGAGACCTCTTCAAGAAGTAATGAAAAATGAAGAAGGTCCCTCGCTTTAAGAAAGGTACGGACAAACTGGAGTGTGTTCAGAGAAGAGCAACAAAGATAGGTATGAAGAACAAAGCATAAGGAAAAGTTGAAGGAGCTGGGCATGTTTAGCCTGGTCACGGGAAGACTGAGGGGTTAGATGGCTGCACTCTTTCAATACCTCAAGGGTTGTCACAGAGAGGAGGAGGCAGGCCTGTTCTCTACTGCCCAAGAAGGTAGAACTAAGTCTAATGATTTTAAATGATAGAAGGGTAGATTTCCAATAAACATTAGAAGGAATTTCTTGACGCTGAGAGCAGTTTGGCCATGGAACCAATTGCCTAGATAGCTGGTGGGGTTCCCCTCTCTCTGAATATCTTCAAAAAGAGGCCAGACAACTACCTGCTGGGGAAGCACTAGCTGGAGATCCTATGTTGAGCCGTGAGTTGGGCTCAATAATTCTATGGGGGGAAACCCAAGACCATGTCCTTTCTTTATTTTCATAGAATCAAAGAATCATAGAGTTGGAAGAGACCACAAGGTCTATCCAGTCCAACCCCCTGCCATGCAAAACTCACAGTCAAAGCACCCCCAACAGATGGCCATCCAGCCTCTGTTTAAAGACCTCCAAGGAAGGAGACTCCACTACACTCCAAGGAAGGAGTGTGTTCCACTGTCAAACAGCCCTTACTGTCAGGAAGAATCATTTTTTTCTGGAGCTTGCATTCATTGTTCCGTATCCTGTTCATTGGAGCAGCATTCTGAGTGGAACTCTGCTATTTAGGATCCAACGTGTGGGTTGTTGTTGTTTTTTTGTTCCTCTGCCAGCATAACAAATATTTTGGAATGTCTGTTTGCTATACAATAAAATGGTATGCATAAGCAAAATGGTGAGAGCTATCATGTCTCTCAGGAACTGCATTTTAGATGAAATTTTACATTTGTAAAATGGGTGGCAGCAGTGCTCCAGATGTCATGCCCCATATTCAGCCAAATTCCTCCTCAAGCTTTGTCCACTCTTGACAAGCTACAGGTCTACCTAGTCAATGTATCTGTATGAGACCTGCATTTCAAGCATTTTTCTTTAAGATTACTTTCTCAGCTGAATACCAAAAAGCATCTGAAAATGCACATCTGAAAATGCAATATACTAAGCAGGTCAAAGAATATCCCATTAATGAGACTATGTTTTTTTTTCCTTTTGTTTTTAACTGGCATTTCCAGTCCATGTGATTACAGGAAAATTATGTGCAAGCCCCTTGATAGCTATAATTAAGATCATAAGAAATGATGGTTGATGAGGCAGAGGCAGAGAGATCTAAACGATCATCAGAATGCAGCAAATAGAATAGGTTTATGGCATGCCTTCATGCAGAGCAGGTCTTCCCTCAACTATGTACATGACAGCGATCTATATTAGTGAACACAATTACAAAGCCAGACAGCAGCAGTTCTTTCAGATTAATCCACAGTGCGATCATATTTCTATAGATTCCTAAAATCTTGGATAGTCCTGGTTTAAGTATCAATTTCTTCTGACATGTATTTTGGGGAGGAATATTAGAGTTTCTCCCATGGTGGCATGGCAGAAATACAGGGGTGAATGATTATAATTCACAAAAATTCCTTAGTTTGGATGACAGCTCCCAAAACTTCCCAAACCAGCATTGTCATTAGGCATAATGGCCTGGGGGTTCTGGAAGCTGTAGTCCACCCAAGCTTTGTAGAACTACATAAGAAAGAAGGATACACTCATGTGGGAACTAAAAAGCTTTAGAATACATTAACAGACAACTTCCAGCACTAAAGCAGGATTCAAACCAAGACCTTAAACCCATTGGAAGATCCAACTACAGTAAACTCATTGAATCAATGGGATTGACAAAAATGTTGACTCAACAATCAACTGCTGATTCAATTCTAGTTGAGATTACCAACAAGATTCAGACAAAAAGCTCCCCTTAAACATTGCAGTGTAGTTCTGTTCTACCTGAACCAAAGGGCCTTAAAACTTATACAACATCTCCTTCCTCCCCTCTTCTCAACTAGAATAAACAAAACCAATCATGAATATCCATCCTACGGTGTGTAGCTGAGGACTTCTAGCTCCCACTCAAGAGTTCTAGGGGAACAGGTAATACTGGAACATTTGAGTCTTGCATAGCAACAGACATCAGGGCTAGAACATGCATTAGAGAGCAAAGATAGAGTGCTGTTTAATCTGGATGTGGAGTTTTATTTGTGGTGAAAATTTGCAGGCAGGAAAGGGATAACCTCCCTTGCAACTCATCTCTCTTGTCATTTCTCCTTCAATTTATCTCCAAACCAGAATAAGTTTGGGTAAAGGATGAAGGAATGAAGAAGATACCTACAAATGGACACATGCATATCTATGGCTGTACATGCACATGTGTGTACATGCATACACACACATATTAACATTAACCAACTAAGTTTTGTTGTTGTTGTTGTTGTTAGCTGCCCTTGAGTCGGCTCTGACTCATGGTGACCCTGTGGATGAGACATCTCCAAGAATCCCTATCCTCCACTGCCTTGCCCAGATCTTGAATGCTCTTGCCCATAACCCTTCTGATCGAATCTATCCATCTGATTTGTGGTCTTCCTCTCTTTCTTCTACCCTCTACCTTTTCTAGCATTATTGTTTCTTCTAGTGATTCATGCCTTCTCATTATGTGGCCAAAGTGTGAGAGTCTCAACTTGATCATCTTAGCTTCCAGGGAGAGCCCTGGTCTGATCTGTTCAAGAACCTATGTGTTTGTCTTCTTGACTGTCCATGATATCCTAAGTGCTCTTCTCCAGCACCACATTTTGAATGACTTGATTATTTTTCTGCCTGCTTCCTTCACTGTCCAGCTCTTGCATTTGTACATGGTAATTGGCCTGAATGATTCTGACTTCAGTACTTGGTTGTATGTCTTTGCTCTTCAGTATCTGCTCCAGTTCTTTTATAGCTGCCCTTCCCATTCCTAGTCATCTTATTTCTTGACTGTAGTCTCCATTTTGGTCAATGTTTGATCCTAGATATAGAAAATCTTTAACTATTTCAATTTCCTCATTGTCTAGATTGAATTTGTATACAGTATTTCTTCTATGGCCATTATTTTTGTTTTCTTTATGTTCAGCACCAGACCTGCCTTTGCACTTTCATCTTTGACCTTCCTTATAAACGATTCCAATTCCTGGATGTCTTCTGCTAATATTATAGTGTTATCCACATATTTTAGGTTGTTAATGTTGCTTCCTCCTATCTTCACTCTTCCTTTTTCTGAGTCTGATTCTGATGTCTTATGATGTTTTCAGCATATAGGTTTAACAAGTAGGGTGATAGCATGCAGCCTTGCCTGACCTCTTTGCCTACTGGGAACCACTCTTGTTTCCCCAAATTCAGTTCTGATGGTGGCTTCTTGTGCTTGATACAGATTCTTCATCAGGACTATCGGTTGTAGTGGCACCTCCATGACTTTGAGTGTGTTCCATAGCTTTTCGTGATTGCTACATCAAAATGCCCACATTTTATTTTCAATTAAGGCAAGACACTCCCCTGTGAAAGGCCTTTAGAATTTCTGGGTACCACTGAAGTTGGTTAAGAAATTTCCTTCCTCACTTCTGCTGGAGGGAAAATGGCTCTATGCAAGAGGGGGAGGGAATTCCAGCATGACAGTTAACTAACCCTGCTCCT
>NC_056525.1:125463164-125559499 GCF_019175285.1 Sceloporus undulatus
GGAGGCACCCTGGGTGAAGCAGGTCAGCTGAAGTCTATGTTCTCCTGGCAGATGACCTGTAGCATTTCTAAGGCTTAGCATCAAGCAACCAAGATGATAAAAGGTCTAGAAACCAATCCCTATGGGAAATGGCTTAGGAAGCTGGGTGTCTTACAGTGAGAAAAAAATGGAGAGTTGATATTTTAGCCATATTTAAGTATCTGAAGGGATGTCATACAGAAGATGGGGAGAAGTTGTTTTCTGCTGCTCCAGACACTAGAACACAATCCAGTAGATTCAATTTACAAGAAAAGAAATTTCACCTAAATATTAGAAAGAACTAATTTATTGTAAGGATTGTTTGACAGTGGAGTAGACTGCCTTGGAGACTGGTGGACCCTCCATCTTTGGAAGTCTTTAAACAGAAGTTGGATGGCCAACTGCCAGGAGTGCTTTAGTTGTGTATTCCTGCATGGTAGGGGGACTAAATGATCATTGCAGTCCCTTTCCAACTCTACAATTCTGTGATTCTAAGTATGCGCTGAAGTGTGGTCCTTTGATGTAGAACAGACCTGCTATATAGTCCTTTAATGGAGAATAGATGGGTCATCTCACTGCTTTTAATTTTTAGATGTACCAAACTTCTGTTGTAGCATTTGATCTTTGTAAATATCCCTTTTGAGACTGGCAGAGGGTGTGTGAGCATCACTTGAAGAAGTGCCTACCTTGTGGACAGCATATACTGTGAGCACAATCAAGTAGTAAAGCTTTTTGGACTGTATCACTGCAGGATGGTAGTCCCTGCAAAACAGAATAAATGCACAATGGCATATAGAGGACTAGGCTAGAGGTTTGGGGTTGTTCTCCACATGTATGGAGGTCTGGGGTAGGAGGGGAACTCTGGGGACATTCAACATTTAAACTTCCACTGGCGACCTGAAATTGTAAATCCAGGATGGGGCAGGATGGAACATTCTTAATTCTGCTCAGACCCCCAGTTCTTGGACTCTCTCAATTTCTGGGAATATCTCTCATTACAAACCCACATATTTTCTAGTATACTTTTACTTCACAGCAGCATGGTTCAGCTTAATAAACAGCAAATAAAAATATAATATAGATTTGTCATAAAATTATGCTTAAATATTTGCAGACAGATCACTTTATCTCCCCTTCTCCCTTGCTAAATCAAACCCTAGACACTGAAGGGGAGATTACTGACAACATTCAGAGCAAAGATAAAACAGTTGTAGGTAGGAAACCATTGATACAGTAATGCAATGAAGGCAGCCCAGAGGCCTGACCTTAAGCCAGTTTGCCAATATTTCTGACAAGGCTGTGGAATAGGCCGTTGTGGCTTGTGTCTCCATTCTGTTGAACTGGGGGTCTGAGGGTGATCACTTTTTTCTTGCATGCCTCTCCCTCTCTCCACCCTTTCCTTTGCAGCTTTCCTTCTTCCTTGTACACAGATGCCTCCAGAAGCATCTATGAATGTGCTTCTAGTGAAGTCCTTTCTTACAGCCCTTGAAGCTCCCCTGTTCCTGCTCCTACACAAGTCCTTGTAGGTCCCTACAGTTGTGGCCTTGACAACACAAGCCTCCATTGGTATTGTTACTGGTTCTCTTCTGCTTCTGGGTCCCGACAGGTGCATTCATCCTGGTCACAGCCATTAGGAAAAAGGACCACCTGAAGACATTGGAGAAGAGAGGGTTTTAGAATACAGAAGCCTCAGACTGTCAGAGAATCCCCACCAACCTCCACTATGCACTCATTCCATTCAGTTGTATTATTTATCAAAACAATTTGTTCACCTCACCCCACAAATGCAATTGTCCTGTAATACATACCCAGCTATCATCATCAATCAATAATAATCATCAGCCAAGATTGTACAACAAGCAGGCAGAGTACAATGCTCTGCTCATACTGCTCTGTGTCCTACCTTTGCTCTCCCAGCTTTTAAGCCCCAGGAGGGATCACTGCTGAGAAGGGACAGGGAAAGAAATTCAGATGAGGAAGAACCAGCTGGTCTAGGCTCAGAATGAGGGAGAAACAAGGGTGCACTCATAGATGGAGTTCGCCCTCTTTTTCCTTTCCTTCTGGGATAAATTAGATTAAATTCACTAAATTCATTGCCTCCCATACACACCTCCCAACTAGTCAGTAGCAACAGCAGCAGCAGCCTCTCTTGGTGCTTGCTAGTTAATGGAGGGAGTTTGGGATAGGATGTAAAGGGCTAGTGTACAGCCCCCTGTCTCTTGTCTAAAAGCAGACATACATACATGTAAGCAAGGCTTGCAATCAGATACTTTCAGTAGCCAAAAAGAAATAGAAGAAACCATGGATGACAGATACAACGCTAGAAGCAGTAAAGGAAAGAAGCAAAACAAAAGGGAGACAGGAATAAATTCAGAAACATGAATGTGACAGTAGTGTGACTAGTGCAAAAAGACAAAGACAACTATTACAATGATCAATGCAAAGAAATAGAAGATAATAACAAAAAGGGAAGAACGAGAGACCTCTTCCACAAGATCCAGGAAGTTAAAGGGAAGTTCAAACTGAGGACTCGGGTGCTCTGACAGTGGTCCCCAAACTGTACACTTTAAGAGATTTTGAACTTCAGCTCCCAGAAGCACCAGCCATGTTAGCCAATAGTCTTGGATTCTGGGAACTAAAGTCCAAAATCACTTAAAGGGCACAGTGTAGGGACCATTGCTCTATGACAATAAAAATAATATAATTCAAGACCAGGAAGGAATAAAAAGATGCTGGAGGCAATACAGAGTAGAATTACACAAAAGAAATGAAAAAATGAAGGACACACGGAATGAAGAGCCATAGGAAGATGAATCAACCGACAGACTCAACTGTTTTTAACTTGTGTATATTTTATGTGATTTTATATTATATTTTATATTGTGTATATTTTATATGATTTTATAGATAGATGTTTTAATTGTTTGAATTCTACAACAATTTTAAAGGTTTTATCTGTGAGCTGCCTTGGGTCCATCCAGGGAGAAAGGTGGGATATAAATTAAATAAATAAATAAATAAATAAATAAATAAATACCTAGTGCTAACAAACATATGTCAGCAGATATGGAAAACAAAGCAATATCCAACAAATTGGAAACAAGTCAATATACTTCCCCATCTACAAAGAAGGAGACACAAAAGACTACAGCAACTATAGGACCATAATGCTAATCTCCCATTGCAAGCATAATTATGCTCAGAATTCTGTGACATAGATTCCAATCATACATGGAGAGAGAAATCCCAGAGGTCCAAGCGGTGTTTAGGAAAGAAAGAGGCATTAGGGACCACATTGCAAAAATATGATGGCTAATGGAGCGCACCAGGAAATTCCAAAAGAAAATCAGCATGTGCTTTATAGAATATAGTAAAGCCTTTAACTGCATAGATCATGAAAGGCTATGGAACACCCTTAAAGACATGGGAGTTCCAACACATCTGGTAGTCCTGATGAGGAATCTGTCCTCAGGACAAGAGGCTACTGTCAGAACAGGACATGGAGAAACAGAATGGTTCCCAATTGGCAAAAGAGTCAGACAAGGCTGCATCCTATCACCCTACCTATTCAACTTATATGCAGAACATATTATAAGGAAAGCAGGCTTGGACATGGAAAAGGGAGGAGTGAAAACAGGAGGAAGAAATATCAACAATGACACCATACTAGTAGTAGAAAACATCAGAAGTGTAGAACAACTAATAGGATCAAGAAAGAAAGTTGCAAAGGATGCTTATTGTGGTACATAAAGAAAACAAAAATAATTTTCATGGAGAAGCTACACAATGAAAAAATAGATACAGTAAAAGAGTTCTTGTACCTCGAATCAAACATTGATCAGAATGGGAAGTGTAATCAAGAAATCAGAAGAAGACTAAGAATGGGGAAGGCAGCTATGAAAGAATTCTTTATGATTCTGTCAGTGCAGGTTCAAGCAGTCCAACTGGAATATCATCTGTTCCTGGTGATGAAAGAACTAGAAAAGATCCTAAAGAGCAAAGATATACAATTGAGCATGAAAGTTAGAACCGTACAAGCCATTGTGTCCCCTAGAATGTGAGAGGTGGACAGTTAAGAAAATGGATAGGAAGAAAATCAATTCATTTCAAATGTGTTGGCTGGAGAAGATTCTGTGGATAGCCAAAAAGACAGACAAATGGGTCCTAGAACAGGTAAAGCCAAAAATTTCCCTGGAAGCCAAGATGACTAAATTGAAGTTGTCGTACATTGGCCACATCATGAGAAGGCATGACTCATTGGAAAGAAACAATAATTCTAAGAAAGGTGGAGGGAAGTAGAAACAGAGGAAGACCACGTGCTAGATGGATGGACTCTATTAAGGAGGTCACAGATATGAATTTACAGGAACTAAGCAGGACAGCTGATGTTAGGGAGACTTAAAGATGTCTCATCCACTACCCACTCCTTCAACAAAGGAGGTATAAGTGCAGTTATTTTATTGACTATGTACTTTATCACACAAACCTCAGTTTCACCTTCGCCTTGCTGCAATCATGTTACTTTAAGAGAACAGAAACATACCAGGTTTGGTGCTTTAATTATCACACCTATCTTCAATTGTGCAATGGGGACCACTGACAGTCCCACTTGCTCTACACCCTTAACCCTGCCTTCCTTTCCGCCCTGTGCCCTACCCAGTGTGTCTTTCTTTTTAAAATAAAGTGTACTGCTATAACAGAATTATGTGAACATGGTTTGATAAGAAAAGAAGAAAAGAAAGTGGCTAAAAAGAGGAAAAAAGAAAGAAACAGGATGCTTGGCAATAGGGAGAGGGAGAGGGAAAGGAGGAGACTGACACCATATGACTGTTTAATATCGGGAATGATGTGAACTGTCAGTTATTACACCTATGGAGTAATGGTGTGGCAGTGTGATTGGCCACTTATTGACAGGTTTTCCCATTAGTGAAAAGATGCCCTCTAACAACACTTTAAAGGCACAGGAGCAAAGGGTGAGGGACAATGTTGTAAGATACGTACTACCAAATAAGCTATTTTCTTGCTACAATTGTAATTTAAAACCATTGTGTGATAAAGTCCTATGTAGCAGTCGTTTTCTTTCTGCTCATTCATAAATCATGCTGCCATTATCTTGTTAGCCACCCAGAGTAATCAAATAAGCTGAGCATGAACTGCATTTGTGTGCATCCAGAAGATGATAATTTGGCTGATAGTGGATGAAATGTCTTGGATCATTCAATGGCTATTTTCAAGTCTGTTGCCAGAGTGCCAGATCAGTAAGTTGCATTGGTTTTCAGATGGCATGGGGGTTGTTAAAAGTTTATTGACAAGATAATATCAAAGGATAAAGCAGTACTGCTTCCTAGAAAGACACCAAAAAGACCAGATGAAAAAGGCTGGGAAGGTCAAAGCAGGTAGCCACAAGAGCAAGGAGGCTGTTCACAATTGAGACATGTTAATTCAGTACATTACTGGACTTTCCATGAGGCCTAGTTCCCATGAATATGGCAAATATGTCTGGGCTGGCTGTATTATTTGTGGCTCTTAGGGAGAGCTCACACGATGAAATGCAGCTCCTCAAAATACTCACTGAATTGAAAAAAAATGGGAAAGGTGAGGGGACATCTAGGTTGTTACTGCTTAACAGCATTGCTTTACAGATATCAAGGTGGTGTACAAATATATTTAAAATATGAATCAAAATATATATATTTAAAAAACACCCCAAAAACATTTAGTCAATCAGAGAAAAGCAGCAAAGCAGCTTGAATTAGCTGATTAAATCATTTGGCAAAAGAAAAAATAATAATTGCAGTGCTGATGCCAGTCACACCTCATTGGTGACAATATGCCACAGTATACGGGCCACAAATGAGAAAACACTCTCTTATGCAAAGAAAACCTAAGGTAGGGAGGTAAAACCTTGCTTATTTCATTCCCACAGGCAAGAGATGATGATGATGATGATGATGATGATGATGATGATGATGATGATGATCATAGAATCATAGAGTTGGAAGAGACCACTAGGGCCATCCAGTCCAACCCCCTGCCATGCAGGAAATCCAAATAAAAGCATCTCTGATGATGATTGCTTTCCATTGAGTGAGACTGCAAGAGTTTTTTTCCACATTGGTCAATGGTTTTTCACATGTTTCACAGCCAGTCCCAGCACAGAGAGTTCTGTGATGGGATGGAGGGGCTTTGGTGAGTGAGAGAGGAATGTTTTCAAAAAGGTAATTGAGAGCAGTCAGGCAATTGAGAGGTGACAGCTGGAAAAGTCAATGGGGAGTGAATGTGTACTGGCTGCCTGGGGCCAATCTTGTTCTCATCTAGTAGCAAAAAAACCAAAACAAAACCTTGCAGTGGCTGACAATTTTATTTCCCAGTGGGATGTCTTAATATGTTAAGATACCTTTCCCCAAAATCTTTACACCCTTAATCTGAGTTACCCGGAGAAGAGCACTATCTTATGCTCTTAAATAATGGGCAAGCTGATAGAGAGTGAGATGCTTCTGCAAGTTATCTGGAACTTTAAAAGTAAACACCAGGATCATGAATCAGGCGCAGAAGAAAATAGGTAGCCAGGACAGCTCCTTCCAAATGGGTTGATTATGCTTGGCTATACAGTGCTACCTCGGGTTACGAAATTAATTCGTTCCGCCGTTCCGTTCGTAACCCGATAATTTCACAACCCGAAAAGGCTTTCCGTTACCGCTGGAAAGCCGCTAGCCGCGCTTTGCGTTTGAATTTCGCGCCGAAATAAATTTCGTAACCCGAAAAAAATATCGTATCCCGGAACAGTTTTTTCCAATCTAACTTTTTCATATCCCGGAAATTTCATAACGCGATCAATTCGTATCCCGGGGTACCACTGTACCTGATACAATTCTGCGGTCATATTGTGAGAAACAGATGATTTTGACATGGCTCCAAGTACAGCCCCATGTATAATACACTGGAGCAATCCAATCAGGCGGTTACAAGCATGAACCTTGGCCAGATCATCCCTGTCTACAAACAGATGTAAATGGCAAACCATCTACTGATATAAAAAGGCACTGCTATCCACTGAAATCAAAATCTAGTGTGCCTTTTTAGGGAATTTGTTGTTGCTGTGGTTGCATTCAATCATGCAAACCTCCATGTACAGTCCAAAGTGGTATAGCCCAAGCACAGGTTAACAACCTCTATGAGAAGTTTGGAAGAGAACCCTTTATTGTGAGAAGCATATCAAGGATAACAGGGTTTTTTTTTTACTACATGGACTACATTCTACATTACATTTTTCTGTTGAATACTGTGCATTTTCTCCTATTCAAAACTTTGGGATATATAGTGATTTCACTACAGCCACTGCTTTACCTACTTAATACTATTTTGCAAGGAATATACTGTGCTCTTGAGGCAAATATCTTCAGTACATTGAAAGAGGAGAGGTACAGCATGAGCTGTGAAGAAACCTTGCTAAATTACTCATCCTCAACGACATTTCAAGACAACCTGTTGAGAGTTCATTAACTGTGACAAAATTTCTCAGCTGTAGTGTTAGACTGAGAATAAGATGACTACATACTTTTCCATTGATTTTTCTGCAAACATGCACAAACTGTCTCTGTATAAAGAAGCAAACTTTCCCTTTGCAAAGTGATGGACACATAATAGCAAGCAGAGAAGGGCAAGGTGATTGATTAAAACGACCAAACAACCCAGACAATGCATCCATTTTAACAGTCCAAGCAACAAAGCAGCCACACCATACTTTACTACATAAACTGTGCAAAAACAGTGCTCGCACATGTAAGATTTCTTAGGAGACTGACAGAAAATATCTCACCATCTCACATACAAGAAGAAGAAAAAATGTGTCCCTTCTTCTCACACACAGGAATGAGACAAGTAAGCTGTAACATCCCTAAATAGAGGGCCTATGCAATTGCTACTGCTAGCCAACCCCCAAACCTATTTCTAAATGGAAAATGTGGGCTGGAATTTAAGTGGAGACCAGATCAATAATGGAGCAAATTCTTGCCTATAAATATAAAGCTGCTATGATATGGATGGTTAATCAGCATCTCAGTTACCTTCCTGGAGGAGACTGTGGAAGAGCAGCAATCCCCACCATCATACTGACAATAGGCTCGGTTATTGATGGTGTCACACCAGCCGTCAGCCTGGAAAGGCTATAAAGAGAATGAAACAAGCATTCAGTAAGCAGAAAATGATTGGGGTGGCAAGGTGGAGGCAAAACCAATGATGATTTTTGTGGCATATTGAACATGAAATATATATATATATATTGCAGCATTGTCTTTACGTAGACAGAAAAAACGACAATCCTCCAATCTCGCCTTTCCCTAAGCTATTCAATGAAACATGAATCAATAAAGACATAGAGAATTAATTAGTATACCACACCAGAAGATAGAGACAGATATGCGCAGGGCCATGCTAATCTTCTCTGTATCGTTCCAATTTTAGTATATGTGCTGCTGAAGCGAGACAGATATGAACTATAAAAAAGTGAGGCCCAAATGACCCCAAATAATGCTTCAGCTAACACAAAATAGTATGCCTTTAAAAAAAATTCTATTCTGAAAGAATCAGTTTGAAAGGCATGAGGTCAACTTCACAGCTTAGACTTCATAGTTAACAAGAGATTAGCATTCACTGCCTTGTTTATGGACTGCTATACATATATTAGACATGTTCCAGCACACTGAACCTGAGCTTCAAACCACAAACAAAAACAAATGCTGCAAACCAATTCCAACAGATGTAATATCACAGAAAGAAATGGACTGAAATGCTTCCCTGTTGTCAAGCATTCAAAATATATCTCCCAGATCACAATTTAGCTAGCAGAGGGGGAATGAAAGTGCCCACCATAGCAAAGGCTTCTTATAACGTAAATAAAAAAGCTAAACATAAGTATTCTAAGATATTAAAATATACATGCATTCAACAAAAACAACTCCCAAGGTCTGATCTGGTAGAAATTCACCCAACTATAACAACACAATCCAGTGGCATGTACAGCAGTCTTCATGTGATTGCGGCCTCAGACAACCATAACTCTCTTACTAGCTTAAGGCAAAGTTATAGCTAAGACATGATTACATGTACACATATGAAATCAGGTGGGAATATGGTTAGTGGCCTCACTAGGGTCAGTGTCCCACAATGCAGTAACTCATGGTGTCACATATCCCCATTAACCTCCTCCCATACCACACCATCCTTAGTAACATTTTTGTACATAAATCATAACTCCCATATATCACTGAATGTAATGGCAATAATTGTGACAAACAACTAGCAAAATTAAAAGTATACATTTCAATTGCAAAACCACATGCACAGCTTAAATGAATTCACATACACTTAGTTTCATGTGGTTAGTGTGAAAATTTGCTATAAATTTTTTAAAGAATTTTTTAAAAGTGAAGACTATCAGAACTCTGTAAAATATGCAAATGTGCCAAATAGCCATACTAGACACATATGGCAGAATTCAGCTTTTTCTTTGACACTTAACTTGGCTTTGTTGTTTATGCTTTCTTTGAAAAATTACAGAGGAATCAAAGAGTAATTTTCACTCCTGTAAGGTGGACAAGTATTATCATCATGATCACTATAATCTTCAAGATGCCAGCCACAGCTGCTGGCAAAACATTAGGAAGAAACTCTTCTAGAACATGGCCACATAGCCCCAAAACCCCACAAAAATCTATGGATGCTGGCCATGAAAGCCTTCGACTTCACACTATATCAGAGTTCAGTAGTTACTTTTTTAAACAATCCCACTCCAAAACCCACAGCCAATAGGGGCATTCTGGAAACTGAAGTCTAAAAAGTAATTTTTAAAAGCTCTGTACTCCACGGGGATTATCAGACAAGGGACATCCTGGTCCTGTCCTATTCTTCCTGCAATTACGCAGGTAGGACTTTCAGATGAGATTCACGCTTATCCTGTCTGGGAAGCGCAAATGATACCAATTGCATGCAAGGCTTTCAGATGAAGTAGTACAGATCCTGTCATTATCCCACCATTAACCTGTCATTAAAACAACATTGGCCAGCATTTTGCAATAATGGAAGTTCACGTTAATGCAATGCTCCTATCATATCAACATAAGTTTATGCTGGATCTCATCAAAATGTTGGAAGCAAAGAGGGATCAACACTTGTACAAAGTGAAGAGAGAGGGGTGTATGGAAAATGCCTGCCCTTTCTTTTCACTGTGTCTTTCTTGGGTCTCTGTACTCAAACCTTTTACTCCCTTCTTACTTGAAGATGCCATTTGCCCCTTCTCTCAAGATATTAGTCTGGAACAACCCAACAATTGATGCTACCTTATACCCACACGAGAACCAAGTATAGGACACATTCTTTTGTCTATCTCATCTTGAAATGGTATCTTAAGATGGATTTCTTAAGATAATAAATATGTTTTTGCCTTTACCTTACAAGAGCTTTCAGAATGTTTTCTCTTGTTTCTATCACAAGCTCATGTTCCACTAGCTCCACTGCACTTTGTTTAATATTGATACCAAATATTCCTACATGTCATCAACCCCAGATACTTTTCCAATGCATCCTTCACTCCCTCCTGAGCTTTTAAAAACAAGAGTAGAGATTTTAAGTGCGCAGAGATAGCTCAAGCCAGGGCAAGTGGGTATGCTTTAATTCCCAAACTGCAACCAGACAACTTCAGTGCATGGCTCTACAGAACTGGGACTCAAATGGAAGAGGAAGGAATTTCCAATGCTTTGAAGATAAATATGTCATCCCAAGCAGACACTGCAAGATGGGATAAAAGAAACTGTTGGTCAAAGGGGCTTATAATTCAGTGCTTGGTGGGTGCTCAGCTTATACATGTGAAAAATGAAATATTTGCTAAGGATATGATTCAGTCCTTAAAGGATCAATATGGACAGAAAGACAGGATCAAGCTGAGCTGTATAATACAGATACCAAATGTTCCTACACAAAGGTCCATCAGGAACAACATTCTAGCAGCTATCCACCAAGTTTATAAGACAAAGAAAAAGGCAGCTTCTCGTGCTTGTCTTCTATCTGTTCAACACAGAAGTGTACAATGAGATGTTATGGTTGATAGTCAGAGATAGACAAAAGTAGCCTTTCATTACATATAAGAGAGGTTATCCTAGCCTCTTGTGCTATTGGCGTCTACATGTGCTCTGTGAAGCAGTTCATTCTGTTGCCAAAAACTGTCTATATTTGACTCAAATAAAATAAATGTCAATGAAATATCACATAATTAGGGACATGCCCCATAGTCGTGGACAACTATGAAAACTCAATGGCAGTGATGGCAAACCTTTTAGAGAGTAAGCGCCCAAACTCAGTGGCAGTCGGCACCAGGTGTCACCCGCTGTCTGGGGGCGGGGAATTCCACCTTCTGGAGCCAGGACATCCCTTTTCGGGGGGGGGGGGGCCCCAAGGCATACCCTCCCAGCATCGGGCTAGTAATAGCAACCCCCCCCCCCTTGACAAGAAAACTCCATGATAGTTTCACTTTAGGGTCGCCATAAGTCGGAAACAACTTGAAGGCACCACATACACAAGCCACACTCTCTCAGCCTCAAGGGATGGCAAGGGCAACCCCCCTCCACTCCTTCCTCTGCCCTCCCATGCCTTTAACAAGCTCTGGGAGTCAGTTAAAGGCACAGGAGGAGGGGGAAGGAACAGGTGCATGCCTGCTCCTTCTTTCCCCTTCCTTTGCTTTTAACTGGCTCTGCCTTTAACTGGCTCAGTTGAAGGAATGGGAGGGCAGGGAAGAGGAGGAGTCAGCGCACATGCCAGCAGAGAGAGCTCCACATGCCACAGAAAGCACATGTGCCATAGGTTCACCACCACTGCTCTATGATGTGTCTCAAACAGCCTTACTTTTATGAATACCCAGCCTATGCTGGATGTCCATTAGAAAGAACAGACAAATACTGGTGAAAGCTAGCTACTTCATTTCTTTCAGTGCACTGTACGTTTGGATACTAATTCAACTATAAATTCTCTGACCCTTCTTTAGTTGCAGGTGGAAAGAGAGATTTTATCTATTAAAATGCATTTGGTAGACTCGGACAAAAGCAGTGTTTGGGATTACGGGGCTCATTTTCACTGGTCAGAACACTCCAGGCTGATCCTGGAATATTCTGGCCCCAGAGCTGCTCTGAATTCTCCTCATTGCCTCTGCACTCTGTAGCAGCACTGGATGGCTCTCTACACAGACCACTGGCACAAGGTCAGAAACAAGGTGCCTAGTATCAATCACAAGTGGAACAACTCATGCCAGCGGCAGTGGAACTGGGCAGCATACTGGGACACGAGTGCAAACAGCTGCCTGGTGTTGTTACGGCATGCTCCAGGTTTGTCTGGGAAATCTAGAGCAAGAGATAAGTCTTTTTAATCTGTTTTAAGGCAGGAATGGGTGGATTTGCAGCAGACTACAGTCTGCACTGAAATCAGGGTTTTGGATGTACGTCGTGAAGACAGGGCATTGTGAGGGAGGGGATAAACCAGTTTAAATGGGCTGTGTAGACATGCTCACTGCCAATATGAATAGAACTACACTACCTGGATTGCAAGTGGACCTGCTAAATTATCATGGCATCCCTATTCATAATGCTACAATAAACCCTGATAATTTCTGCATTTATTTAAATGAGATGGACTAATGTTTTGATGCAGTATACCTATGTGACCTGAGGGCAACAACAATAATACTCCCCATCTGCTAATTCCCTAAAGGGCAGCAGACAAGGAAAATAACCAGCATAGGCAGTTCCCCATCCCCGTGAAATACATATTGGCACTTCACTGACAAAACTAGAAATACGTTTGTTTGAAAATCTAGTTTATTTACAATTATTGAAAACAATTTCCTGTTGCCCCAGATGCTAGTGTAAAATGACTTCCAGATCAGCATCTGTGAAGAGGAGATACTTGGGAAGGGGAGAAGAGTTTGTCCTCACACTGGATATACACAACCACTAATTGCTTGCCTCCCAACCACTTCAAGCTGCCAAAAACAGAGGCCAAAACAAACACAGATTCCTATGACAACTCTCAGGAAACATGACAGCTCATGTCAAAAGTTTTCTTGACAATTTCTAAAAAAATAATTTAAAAAGATAGGAAAAAAATAATAAAAAAGGCTGACTAACGGGATTAACTGCTTGGAAGAGCCTAAAGCATGTTGGAGAGAATGGGTTCCAGACAATTTATAACCACAACTTAACAGTCAACTATCATCATCAGTGTAATGTGAACACTATCCTGAAAGGCCATTTTCAGTGAAAACTAACCAGAAGCTGTTCTCTCCAGCTAGCTATTCCAGCTGTAAAATATATCCAAACTAAAATAAATTCGCATTTAACCTCCAAGTACAACTTCTGTAATGTAATATCTATTGCAAGAAGGCCATTTCAAGGGGCAAATCTCAAATATATGTGTGTTATTTAGTTATAGCAAATACAGCAAGATCTTCAGCTTAGCGACACAGATAAACAATATTAAAAGGACACAGTACATTGTTCCAGGATTCAGAGAGTGTTATCTACTATTTTCCTGGGCAGAAATATTTGTCTAAATCTGTCCCAAACATTTGACTGATCTCTCCTTTCTATACTTAAACCTATATTCATGAAAACAAGCTACTAAAATGTGGGATAGACAATGCAACTGTTAGGTGGATTTGTAGTTGGTTAACCAGCCAAATCCAAAGGGAGCTCAGCAATGGCTCTTCTTCATCCTGGAGAGAAGTGACCAGTGGAGTGCCACAGGGCTCTGTCCTAGGCCCAGTGTTATTCAACATCTCCATCAATTACTCTGATGCAGGAATAGAGGGCATGCTTATAAAATGTGTAAATGACACCAAATTAGAGTGAATAGCTAATACCCCAGAGGACAGGATCAAAATTCAAAATGACCTGAACAGAATAAAAATCTGGGCCAAAACTAACCAATGAATTTCAACAGGGAGAAATATAAGGTACTGGATTTAGGCAGAAAAAAATTAAATGCCCAGATATAGGCTGGGCGACACTTGGCTTAACAAGACTACATGTGAAAAGGATCAAGGAATCCTAGTACACCACAAGTTGAACATAAGTCAACAGTGTGATGCGCCAGCTAAAAAAGCCAATGCGATTCTAGGCTGCATCAATAGAAGTATTGTGTCTAGATCAAGGGAAGTAATAATGCCATTCTATTCTGCTTTGGGCAGGTCTCATCTAGAACACTTTTTCCAGTTTTGGGCAGTACAATTCAAAATGGTGAAGGATCTGGAAACCATGCCTTATGAGGAGAGACTTAGGGAGCTCATTATGTTTAACCTGAGGAAGAGGAGATTAAGGGGTAACATGATAGCCCTGTTCAAAACTTTGAAGGATTGCCATGCTGAGGATAGAGCAAGCTTGTTTAATGCTGCTTTAGAGACTAGGATACAGAGCAATAGATGCAATCTACGGGAAAAGATATTCCACCTAAATATTATTTCTGGGTGGTCTGTATCCCGCCTGAATTACAAAAAGGCCTCATTCCTAAAAGCAACCTTTTTGCCATTCAGGTAGCTTACAGTCCCATATCCCTTTGTGAAAATCCTTCATGTTTCTTGCTGTCATGCTACATGTATTAATCTTTCCACTTGTGGATCCAGGGCCCAGCTTAGTCTATTTCAGGTTCCCCTTCAATTAGCATTCATCCCAGAGGCTGAGTACACAGTAGAAGAAAACCTGGCTCAAAGACTTTGAAAGGAAGCTCAGAAAAACACAGACTGAGTAGCTCTAATTCACCTCTTGGCAGTTTACAAAATAAGTGTACAGTAGTAAATACCAACTGTCACCACATGATGGTGCATTCAAATAATGTACTGACTGCAGTACATAATCTCTGCATGACAGCTTTAGTACCAACAGGGTCTCATTCTATTTTTTTAAATGTGGGGATGAGTGATTATGTAAACCCAGTAATAAGATTATTCTTTTTGAGTTTGCTGTTCCATAATGAAATATAGTGAATGAGTGAAAATATGAACTGAAGAAGAAATCTGTGGTGTTAAAAACATTTACAGCCAATATGCTTTTCTGCTTATGTGTTCCTATCTGGGCTGCCAATTTCTGGTTTCGTCCAGTGCTGCTGATCACTTGTGTCGTTTTACACTAACCTCTTTCCGCACAGACAGTATCAAATGTCAATATACTCTTAAACACGTTACAATTCCTTGTACATGGATGACTGCTAAATTAGCACCAATTCAAAGCGGAATGTTAATGGCATTCAGACATGTTAAGAAACAAAATTTTAATCTCTATTTCTGAGATACTGAAATTGTCAGTTTGGGTAGAATTAAACTCTTACACAGATCCTACATAAAAGATATCTTCCTGCATGGACTGGATGACCCTTGTGGTCTCTTCCAACTCTATGATTCTATGATTCTATGCTTTACATAGAAATTTACTGATTGGGAAACTAAGGCCTGTTACAGATTGCCAAAATAAAGCTGCTTCGGGTCTCTTTGGAGGTATGCTATTTAAATGATGCATGGGTCCTAAGAGTCCGGAGGTCACACCAAAGCCACACTCCATTCCTAAGCACTGGAATGCAGCTTTTGGTGCAGCTTCCGGATTCTTAGGATGCATGCATCATTTAAATAGCATACCTCCAAAGAGACCCGAAGCAGCTTTATTTTGGCAGTCTGTAACAGTGAGCTCGAAGACAAAGTGCAAAAAAAGATGTACAGTATAACAACAATAGAGGGAGATAGGAGAAACAGATGGAAGCATGATGAAAATCATAGAATCATGGAGTTGGAAGAGACCACAAGGGCCATCCAGTCCAACTCTCTGCCATGCAAGAATTCACAATCAAAGTGTCAGAACCAATTAAGATAAATAAATAATAAATAAAATTTTTATTTATATACCGCCCTTCCATTGATCAGGGCGGTGAACACAACGATAAAATACAGTACAGGCAGAGTTATAAAATACATGGATACAAAATTAAAAACAACTTAAAACCCCGATCAGCCATCCGTCTTGCCGACAAGATCAAGTATAATATTAGACATATCCAGTTATTTAATATTCCCTTCATGTATTCAGCTCATATATGATCACTGTTTTATGTTTAATATATATATATATATATTGATCTAGATAGTTCTGCGTGTTGAGACTTTGCATAGTGTTGGGGGTTGGAAAAATAAGGTGGAATATTAAGGGTGAGGTTTGGCTTGGTGTGACTGAAAATCAACTGTGCTTTTGTGTGTCTTTTTAGGCTTTTTCAGGTTTTAAATCCCGTTTTAAATCCTGTTTCTGCATGGGATGCCTCCTGTGTGATAAACTCATATGATAGTTATGGTGGTGTGAGAAACTTTTTTGTGCAGAATGGAGATCCTAGTTTCTTTTGTCTGACTGCCACCACATCCGCTCTAACCAATTTTGCAGGTTTCTGAACTTCTGCAAAACCTGCTTGAGCTTATACATGGGCAGGATGAATACACACACTATGGGCAATGATGGTAACTATATTATCTTTCTCTTTCGGGTAACCTGGGGTTTTCTGTGTCAAGACTTAGACTTGAGTATGCCTTGTATCCTGCTTTCCAGTTAACTGAAAATGTGGGGAGTAGGATAACATTATATGAGGGTCCTGGGTGCTGCATCTCCCCCTTTTCATTGCCACATCCCAATTTATTTGTAAGAAAAAACCCTTAAAATAGCCAATATCACTTTGAAGTCTTGGGGGATTATTATGGGTACCATTTTACCCAGCTTGGGGGGCTTCTCCCATCTTGAATCAAGTCCATACATGTTTTTATTTTTTAAATCAAAAACTAGGAAACAATGGCTATATGAATGTAAACCAGGTGGAAATGAGCTGAAAAAGTTTAATAATCCTCCCAACCATATTTAATGAACATATATTGGGGGAGGGACTCTTGTAGGTGCACACGCAGCCTTCTGAGTTTTGCAGGCTCATATGTTCCAGCATTTCACTGATGAAAGAGAGGACATTTGTGACCAAGCAACCTCAGTGTGGTCCAGATGGTAAATGTTTTTAAAGAGGAAGGGCACACAAGATGGAAGAAATTGCAGCAGTTTGCTTTTGTTTGAGTCTCCTGGGAAGGAAAGGATTCTCCCCCCCCCCCCTTTCTGCTGAGTTAATTGAGTCCACACTACTTTTGCATGTTGAACTCAGCTTCCAGAAACTGACATAAGCTTTAGACAAGGGAGGAAAGTGGAGGAGGAGAATGAAACTGGCACAGGTTAATACACACAGGTGTATTTGTATTTTACCTCTGCTGTAACCCACCTCAATCCTCAATAGGGAGAGGTGGGATGTATATTATTATTATTATTATTATTATTATTATTATTATTATTATTACTATTATTATTATTATTAGGATCTGAAAACATTGGTAAATTGTGTGCCAAATCAAGACAATTGGATGGTTTGTAGGGCAAGGAATTGTGCAATAGAGCACTGTACTCTACTTGCTTGATATAGGACCTTAGACAAATCATCCTTAAATCATTTTGACTGCAAAAAAAAGCCAGATTTTCAGACTGCAGTAAAATAATGTCACTGAAAAAGAATTGTTTTCACCCCTCAAAAGCCCTAAATTAGAAGAACGGTAGTTGATATACAGTACATCCAAGTTACACAGTGTGGAGAACCAAGAGTCAGCAACCCTGAAGCATGCATGAGATGCCTACCACTTTTTGCCTCATGTCCCTTTTCCAAAAGAGCTTGTAAAAAGCACAGCTAGTAGACCACAAGTTGAACATGAGTCAACAGTGCGATGCGGCAGCTAACAAGGCCAATGCGATTTTAGGCTGCATCAATAGAAGTATAGTGTCTAGATCAAGGGAAGTAATAGTGCCACTCTATTCTGCTTTGGTCAGGCCCCACCTGGAATATTGTGTCCAGTTCTGGGCGCCACAATTCAAAAAGGACATTGAGAAACTGGAGTGTGTCCAAAGGAGGGCGACTAAAATGGTGAAAGGTCTGGAAACCATGCCCTATGAGGAACGCCTTAGGGAGCTGGGGATGTTTAGCCTGGAGAAAAGAAGGTTAAGAGGTGATATGATAGCCCTGTTTAAATATTTGAAGGGATGTCATATTGAGGAGGGAGCAAGCTTGTTTTCTGCTGCTCCAGAGACTAGGACCAGTAGCAATGGATGCAAGCTACAGGAAAAGAGATTCCACCTGAACATTAGGAGGAACTTCCTGACAGTAAGGGCTGTTGGACAGTGGAACACACTTCCTAGGAGTGTAGTGGAGTCTCCTTCCTTAGAGGTCTTCAAACAGAGGCTGGATGGCCATCTGTCGGGGATGCTTTGATCTCAATTTCCTGCATGGCAGGGGGTTGGACTGGATGGCCCTTGCGGTCTCTTCCAACTCTATGATTCTATGATTCTATTTACAGGAGTAATAACACCTTTTAAAAATGGTATGCATCTTCCTGCTTTGTTAACAAGCAGATTAACAACTTTTCAGGGGGTTTCCAGGCAATTCAATCTGTTTAACCAAAGCAGGTAGGTAGATGCTTTCCATCGAGAGGGGGGAATCTTAAAGGTGATGAGCATTTGCCTTTTTCTTGCAGTGGGTGCAGAGAAAGTGACACTTAAATGTGTGGCTGTGCAAGCCTTTGGTGCATTTGGGGACAGTATGCCTCATCAAACTTCACAAGCTGACCTATTTTCTAATAAGGCCAAATTTAAACAAAGGCTTTCAGCAATGTAAAACAAAAATCTCAAAATACAGATGGGTGACTAAATCTCATTAGCTCTTCTTTTAGTAAATTTAATGTTTTGTTAAAATCTTTGAATTCCTGTCCAAAATCTTTAATGGATTTGGGACACTGCAACAAGGAATTTAATTAATTTAATTAATTAATTAATTAATTAATTAATTTGTTTTATTTATATACCGCTATTCCAAAGATCATAGCGGTGAACAGCAAGTAAGCTAATTAGCAAGTAAGCTAATTTGCCCCCAACAGTCTGGGTACTCATTTTAGCTCCCTCCTCGGAAGGATGCAAGCCTGAGTCGAGCTTGGGCCCTTTTGCTGGTCTTGAACTCACAACCTTGTGGTTTCAAGTGAATGGCTGCAGTACAGGCATTTAACCACTGTGCCACCAGTAGAAGCCATATCTTAACCAATTACACTATAAAATGTCTTCTTCAGATACCTCTTTATTTTCTAATTTATTTCCAACTCACATCCAGGTTTTCCAGTTTCCACCAAATCAGTTTTGTGACACAGGGCAACTCCTTCAGGGCCAAGATCTATATTCTAAAAATGGCACCACCATTTTTAGACTATAAAACTAAACATTCAGTGTTGCGCAGGTATGGGGCAGATTTCTCTAGGATATGGCCCTATAAATTTTTAAAAAACAAACAAACAAACCAGTTGATTAGAGATTGACTTCAGAATATCCCTGCTGCTTAGAATATCTGAATATGAATTTTCTTTTCAAGTAAAACATCATATACAACTATAAAATCATTTTGGTCTGAGTTATGTAGCCCCAGGTACAGTATCTCTAAATCAAAAGATGTGGAATCAAATTTGAGGACACAACCAGAGACCTATGGCCCTGGTAATTACCAACGAGGTAAATTCATATGGCTACTGTAAAATAACGCAGGGTTGGGAGGGTATGTATGTCACTGTACTTCTTGCAAAACAAATGTAGTTACTTTCGTACTTAGCAAGATATTGGGAAGGGCCAAAAGAAATTTCTTTCCAAGATGGATTTGGATAATATGTCTATAGCTGGCTACTTCTGGTCTAGTTACCTGTTCCAAGTCTTTGGAATGGAGAGGCAAAGCCAACCTGCTCATCCAATTAAGAGTCAGGCAAAAACCAAAACAAAACACTAACTACTAGACTAGATCAGAAACTGTCAACAGCGTGTGAACTGATTCCCGGTGGTTTCGTCTCATTCTTCTTCAGCAGAGTGCTTCCAGGTCATTCTGTACTCTTGCTATCTCCCCACCACCACTTTAGCTATTTTTGCCATCTGTTTTTCTCATGATAGCACAGGGACAAACTGCCCTAGGAACCTCTGTAATATACAGCCGACTGTACCACAAACTGAGCTTTCCAAATTCCTTATTCTTTCCCCTCTTGTGCACCCTTCCTGTTGAGTTTATATATGGCTTATTCTTTGCCATACTCTACTCTTGGCAAAGTGTAAGAATAGAAATCTTCATATATATTTTTTATCCTTGCATACAGAACAAAAGGTTTCTGTTGTTTTATGCTCCTGTGGGAGAAATCAAATGCTACTGTACAGTTCTTTAGAGGTGTCTGAATTCTGGAAAGTCTTTCAGGGTACAGTATTATTCTGTTGTCAAAATGCATGTGATTTTTTTGTGCAAAACACCTAATTTTTTACACAGAAAATATGTTTTCTAGTCTGGAAACATGGTTTCCACACCAAACACCGATTTTGCAAAGAAAAGATGTTTTCTGTGCACAAATTATGTGCAGAAAAGCACGCACATAGTTCTGTATAGAATAATTCCCCAAAATACTTTCTTAAGTGCTAAGGATCTATACTGTTCTTTTATTCTTCTTGGGAAAAGTTTCTGAAGCATAAAGAAACCCATTATTCTGCCTGGAAATGAAATATAATGAATATTATTTCCATCTCTAGCAAAGAGAAACTGAAATGGACAGAAAGATTTGTGGGTAGTGGGACAAACAGGAAAATTCTGCCACTGGAAAGAGAAATACTGTAAAAGGAGCTTGGATCTATCTAAAGGATATTAAATGCCAAAATAACCCACAAAAAACTATGGATGCTGGCCATGAAAGCCTTCGACTTCACAGCAACCTGGTTTGTTTCCTTTGGGGTTTTTGATCTAGTCAAGAGGATATTTTTAAAATAATAACAACACAAGCAGTATCAAGTCTTATATCAGATGCAAACACTGCAGGTCTCATATCAGATAAACTGTTGTGGCTTCATCCAATGAAGACTTCTCAAAACTGTAGTTTAATGATAAGGCTGATAATTCTGACTTGTTTCTCCCACAGAACTGGATTTCCCAGGATTCCTAGGAAGACTGGAGCTGATTCCACACTAGAAATATAATTCAGCACCATTCTGCATTATCTTGCATTATTTTTTGACTCTCTTTAGCATCAAATTTACCATAATAATACACACCAAATGTGCATTGAGAGCCACTCCATTTCCTTTCCTGAGCTCACTTCAGCACAAAAATGAAGTATCCCACCAGTTCCATGCGATCATTGCCCCAGGTTATTTTTGGTCACATTTACACACTCAGGCATGCATTACACCTATCAACCAATAGGCTTTCATGTTTGTTTGTCAGTCTAACCACCCACCTTGCATTCTCATCGGACACCTATGCCCCAGTGAGTGATCATGAGTAAGCAAGTGCCTTTAAGAGTGTCTCCCAACACAGACACATTAATTAATTAATCAATCTAATGGTTTAATATTTAGGCAGTAAGATCAAAAACATCAGTCCCACATTTCTCAAAGGCTCTCAAATCTTAGGCAGGGTTATGAAACAGGATGGAAAAAGGTGAG
Organism: Sceloporus undulatus; assembly: GCF_019175285.1. NCBI lineage: Eukaryota > Metazoa > Chordata > Lepidosauria > Squamata > Phrynosomatidae > Sceloporus > Sceloporus undulatus. The sequence continues at coordinate 125,484,779 of NC_056525.1, forward strand.
GGGAGGAGGAGGAGGAGGAGGAGGAGGAGGAGACGGGCAACAAATGTAAAGTTGGTTACATTATATTAGTTACATTACTGGAAAGGCATTTTTCTGCAGATGTCAAAACTCCTCCAGTTGAGAATGGGTGGACAAAAAAGGGGTGAGAGAAGGAAGAAGCTCTCTACAATTTCACAAGGGGTCATAGGGAATCGATAGAAATCTAACCTAATCATGGGTATGAATTTATTTGCTAGAGTGGATCAGACCTGGAGTAACTTAATCAGTTATTTCTCTGCCCTTACAGTGTGTGATCTATCCCCCAACCCAGGTGTTGACTGCTGCCTGAAATGGCCTCTTGGCTAGGATCGTTTGTGCATGGAAGAATGTTCATATATGTTATATATGATGTTTTACTTGAAAAGAAAATTTATGTTCAGAGATTTCACCTCAACATTAGGAGGAACTTCCTGACAGTAAGGGCTGTTTAACAATGGAACACACTCCCTCAATGGTGGAGTCGCCCTCCTTGGAGGTCTTTAAGCAGAGGCTGGATGGCCATCTGTTGGGCATGCTTTGATTGAGAGTTCCTGCATGGCAGTGGGGTTAGACTGGATGGCTCTTGGGGTCTCTTCCAACTCTAGGATTCTTTGATTCTAGGATTCTATGAAGAAGGAAGAAACCAGAAGCTGGGGTGGGAAAGAAACCTTCATTTTCTCTTCTGCAATTAAAATCATTCCTGGATTTTGACCCTGAGTTGAACTCAAGCCTGATTCAAACTAGATCTACCCATACAAGAGGAAATGATTTGGCAGAATGGGTAGAGGATTTCATTCATGTTCCCCTAATTTATGAAATCCCTGCAAACACAAAATCAGGATGGTGGGTATGGATTAGCTTGATCTGCTAGATTCTTCTTATAGACTTTAGACATATTATAAACAAAAACAAAAACAACCTTTCCTACCTCTACTTTGAAGAAACACTGTTCATTTTACCACCTATAGACTATGCCTCCTCCTTCTGCATGGTTAGAACTAGCCCTACATTTTAAGTCTGCATGCAGGAAGAGTCAAAACACTCCACAATACCACTCTGGATATGAGAGGGAAAAAAACAAGCAAGCAAACTTGGGGGGGGGGGAATTATAGATTTCTGAAAATTGTTCTCATATGTGTTTTGACAATACATAGAATGCTACTGGCTTTAGTAATACACCCCATTTAAATGTCTTTTTATGTTTAAAATAACATTCATGAAATAACAGATTGCCACTAATGGAAGTGGGCATACATTTCCCTCAAGCTAAGGAACTACATTTGCCAAAGCAAACTTCCTTTTCACTTGCCTGAGGATTGTGCCTCTCAAGAATTTGAAACTGTCAAAAGACATCAAGATTTCTAGTCAAAAAGAATGTAAGGAGCCACAAACCAAAAAAAGTTTTCATTCAAGTAGCAGTTTTCCTCTCCAAAGCACAAATTTCCCTGCCATTCTCACACTGACTTTTGCATAGCAAAGGATTCGGTCTACATCTGCATTTCCCAAACTCTGGTCAACAGAACCCACCAGTCAATCTCAGCTCACTTTCAGGTAGGTTTCAGTGCTGCATCATCCCTAGCTCCTCTTTGAGAAAATTTCATTTGTGCAAAACCCTTGTCTTTATACAAAAGGACCCCACATCTTCAAACAGAAAACACTGCGTTCCATTAAACAACCCACAATTTTCTGCACAGAATGTTGGATTTTGACAAAAGAAGCCTGTGAAAAACACAGAAATGAGCAAACCTTTCATAATCCCCCCACTGAAGAGAAAACCTTTGAACATATTCGTTCTTATACGGAAGAACATGGTAATTAAAGAATTACATCTCTCTTCTGGACATGTACACACACAGGAAGACAGAGACAAACTCACACAACTTACCTCACAGGAAGCAATGCAATGAATGGCTTTTGGATCTGGATGCCACTCCAATCTTCCAGTGCACACGATACTCTGAAGAGAGGCAGAAGGAGTTTCATGTGAACCAGAAAGCAATGTCCAGCACACTACTGAATTTACTTTTAGCCATTTAAGGTGTTTTTGCACCACATTTCTTAATTTCATATCCCAGGATAATGTGCCATTACAATAAATATTAAATATTCCCCGATTAGAGGAATATTAAATATTCCTCTAATCATTATCTTATTAGGGTTTATTTTATTTTATTTTAATGCCACCTTTCTCCCAGAAGGGACCCAAGATGACTCTCAAATAAAAATATTTTTTAAAAAATTACAATAAAATTTAAAACAATTGAAATCATCTAAGAACAGTTTGTTTTCTCTTTCAATGATCTGAGTGTGAAAATGTATGCTGCTTTTCTCCCAGAAAGGACCCAAGATGGGAACCCAGGTAGCTCACAGATAAAAACATTTTTACAAATTACAATAAAATTAAAAACAATTAAAATCATCTAAGAACCTATAATCTATTTTCTCTTTTAACCATCTGAGTGTGAAAATCTATCAAGTCCAAGAAGCATTATCATTTTGTAATTTGGTTCTGAAAACCTCAGGACTGGCATTTTCTTTATATGAAAACATCTAGATTTTCAGGCTTCATGGTTTTAGAGATATGTTTGAAATGTAGAAGTAATGACTGCAGTGTGAGAAGCTCCTATGACTTGCCCATCCACTGATCCCTGCAAGCTGGCCTCTGGATATTCAAGTATAATGTCTTAATATCTTACACTTTCTTCTCCTAGTGTCCCAAATATTCCAAACTTTTCAAAATCCATAAATAAGAAAGACCAGCATGTACATTTATTGAGGTGATACAAAAACAATCTAAGTGGCACTCATGTTTATGATCTTTTACATATACTCTGATCTTTTGTTGGTGCAAACTTGAATTTACTTGAGGAAACAACATAATGTATTAAATCAGTGAGAAGACTTTAATCTGTTGTTGTTGTGTGCCCTCAAATAGCTTCCAATTTATGGCAGCCTTAAGGCAAACCTATCACAGGGTTTTCTTGCCAAGAGTTGTGCAGAGGGGGTTCTCCTTTGCCTTCCTCTGAAGCTGGCAGAGTGTTATTTGCCAAAGGAGACCCAGTGAGTTTCCATGTCTGAGTGATGATTGAAACCCTTGTCTCCAGAGTCTTAATCCTGCATTCAATCCACTCCACCACGCTGTGTCTCAGTTTTTAATCTACATCTTGAAAAATGAACTAATACAGCTATGTAAAGTTAAAGGCTTTCATGGCCGGCATCCATAGTTTTCTGTGGGGTTTTCAGGTTATATGGCCATGTTCTAGAAGAGTTTATTCCTGACATTTCAGAGAAGATGCTAGCCACAGATGCTGGCAAAACATCAGGAATAAACTCTTCTAGAAGATTGCCACACAGCCCAAAAAACCCACAAACATCTAATACAGCTATGCTTCATGCTATAGGCCTGTTACAGACAGCCAAAATAAAGCTGCTTCGGGTCTCTTTGGAGGCATGCTATTTAAATGATGCATGGGTCCTAAGAGTCCGGAGGTTGCGCCGAAGCCACACTCCATTCCTAAGCACTGGAGTGCAGCTTTGGTGCAGCTTCCGGATTCTTAGGATGCACGCATCATTTAAATAGCATACTTCCAAAGAGACCCAAAGCCACTTTATTTTGGCCATCTGTAACAGGCCATCGTTTCCAATACAGAAACGTGTAATATATATATGTGTGTGTGTGTATCTTGTCACATGTGACAATTAGAAGTATGTATTTCATTGTATGAGTATGCAACAAAATTAACACCTGTGTAATTAGCATATACAACTCTCAGTGTGTAGATATTATGATAGACAAACAGACAAAAATATATTTTTGACACATTACAAATATGCTTTCGGAGTTTAGAAGTGGCTAAAGTAGCCTTCTTTCTGACTCCAGGCAAAGAAAAGAAACTAATATGCTTTGCAGAAATATTCATTTTGTCTCCAACATTTTTCACAGTGCCAGAAAACACCTCCACTTTGGGTTGAATTTTCAACACTCCTTGCAGAAACATTCACTTATTCATGTCCCCATTCCTAATTGCTCTGAGTTATGCCATCACATAGCCAAGTCCATTGGCTACGTAACATTGGCTGCATAACACTGTGATGTCACCCCACTTACACAGCAATGCTTGATTGGACCAGATCACTCAAATGGCTAATCCAGGGATTAGCATCAAAAAGCAGCAGCCGTAGATGAAAAATGAACCAAAAAGGACTGGAAAAGATACATAACTGAATATAATAAGTATTTTTCTTGGCAAATTTGTATCCCACTGAAATTGCTAGTTTCTACCTAAAAATCAATGGGGGATTATTCACAGGAGGACTTGGAACTGAGTTGAATGCTGATGAGAAATTTCACCCGGCTGTGCCCAGACCAAAGAGAATTAACATTTTTAAATCCCCAACCCCTCTCTATTGGTCTCCCCATCCCACTGTCTTTTGTACGGCAGATACATCTTGCATAAAGGTTATGCCATTAAATCTGATAGACAACCAAGTCAATGTCACCAACAATGTACAGAAAGATCCAGAATATTTTAAAGAGAGAGAAAAACATGTTTTTGTTTTTTGTGAAAGCTTCTGCCAAGGAAGGATATTTTTGTTTCATCCCTGTTTGTGTCCTTGCCATTTTCCCAGAATGCTTCTACCTCACAAGATTTGGAATCAGAAAGAAGAGCATTCCAGGAAAAAGCAGCAATTAGATAACTCCGACTCAAGACCTTCCTCCAATTCAGTACTGCAGGCCCCACAAAGAACACTTTTAAATGCATCTATGGAATCCCATTCTCCCCAGCTGAAAAGTATCCATGTGGTAGTGTCCAAAGGTATGAAATGCTAATAATTCCCACTCTTCCCGAAAGTGGCTGGGAGGAACATGGCAATCCAGGATGGGAACTCTGCTTCTGAGAATACTATCTGCTCCACAATTATTTCCCCTTTTCCTTCTGCCTTCAATAGTCTACCATTTCATTCTAAGAAGTACTTTTTGCAATAGACCCCGTTTAGGGTAAACAAAGAAGTTGTAAGATTTCAAGTAATTTAACCATTCCACTGGGTGAAACCCAGGATGATGTTTTCTAATCTTCCAGTTTGGAAGAAACTGGAAATCAAAGCCAGAGATTCAAAACCAACACATATTAAAACAGCTTGGAAGAGAACTTCAGCTGAATACCACACAGAATCCAGATACAGTTCCAGAGCAATGATTTTGCTGTATTTCATTTCACTCCTTCCTACTAAAATATTCATATTTGTACCTTTTTCAGACATGAACATTTCGTTGTTCCAAAAACTGTCAGTCTGGAAAGAAATCAGGAAGAAATACAATATATATACCGCCCAAATGTATGGCCAAGGAACAAAACCGTGGAATATTCTATCTATTCATTTTACTCCATGAAAGCACTGGTTTTGAGTAGAAAAGACAAGGAAGTACTTCAGTCTATAATTTTTGCTGCTGTTTATAGCCATTAATACCCCACTGTCCTTCTCTGTTGCAGCCCTGAGAGTCATTTTTTTCTCATTTCCACAGCTTATTGAGTTGTTGAACAAATGAACATGTGAAATGAATGAAATGCATTTGAGTAGTAGCATCAGCAATAGTCCATGGATCAAATGGGGTGGTAGCCCACAAATGATGGAAGAAGATGGTGCCAGCTCATTCTGAGCCAGCAAAGCAAGTGAAAGAAATGCTTCCTCTACTGATCATATAGATGAGGGCAGCCAATCAGAGATCATTCTTTGAACAGAAGGGTTTTTCTCAGCCCTTTCAAAATAAATCACAATGAGAGCCAATTTAGATTTTTTTTAAAAAAAAAGATAAAACAAAGGATAAATCCCTTATTTTTTTCCAGAAATAAATGATTGAGCTTCCTTCCAAAAAATACAGTTAATAATAATAAAATGTATTTATATTTCCCACCTCTCCAAAGATTGAGGCGGGATTACAGCAAAAGTAATACAAAATAATACAAATAATACAAAATATTTATACATCATTAAAAACTAACACTTCATTTACCAATTCTTATTACTGCTCTAAAACCTATCTTTCCCTAAACAAAGTTGAGAGTGGATTCTTCTCATTAGCTTTCATACAAAGTCTGTTGGGTAAGCCCACCGAAAGAGGTCTGTTTTGAGTGCTCTCTTAAAGGCCTCTAAGGAGGTAATACCACGGATCTCTTCTGGTAGGCTGTTCCATAGTGTTGGGATCGCTGCTGAAAACGCCCTGTGGGAAGTTGTGATTAACCTGGTGTTACAATGTTCTAGCAAATACTTCCCTGATGTTCTAAGAGTGCGAGGAGGATTGTGTAGGGAGAGGCGTTTGCATAAGTAACTCGGGCCCAAGCCATGTAGGGCTTTAAAAGTAATAACTAAAGCCTGTTTTGTGCCTGGAAGACAACTGCCAGCCAGTAGTATGGTCAAACCTAGATGTACCGGTGACCAATCTGGCTGCGGATATTTTGAACCAGTTGAAGCTTCCAGACTTGATATAAGGGTAGAGCGCATTACAGAAGTCCAAATGAGAGATTACCAGTGCAAGCACTACTGCTTCTAGGTCCTTTTGGTCCAGGTAGGGAAGCAGTTGGCATATCAGCTGAAGCTGATACCAGGAACTCCTAGCAGTCGCATCTATATGAGATGACAACTGTAAAGATGGATCGAGGAGCACTCCCAAACTGAGAACTTTGTCCTTTGGGGGAAGTGTGACCCCATCCAGGACAAGCTGACAAATCTCCTTTCCCAAACTTGGGGCACCTATTGCGATTACCTCTGTTTTCTCTGGATTCAGCCTGAGTTTGTTTTCCCTCATCCAGCCCATTACCGACCCAAGGCAGGCCTCTAGAGAAGAGATGCACATCCTTAGTCACTGCAGTAGTTAGTGACAGGGAGAGATAGATTTGGGTGTCATCAGCATACTGATAACACTGCGCCCCATGCCTCCAGATGATCTCTCCCAGTGGCTTCATCCCAGCCTTGGTGAGGAGAGCAGACACCACAAACCTTCCTCCTCTTTCTCTTTTTCTTCCTCCTCCCCCCAAGAAAGGGCACCTATGGCAGGAGCCAGTGGGATAAAGGTGGCAGAGGCCAGTAAAGAGGCACCTAAGTACTCACTGATAGCCCTGCCGCCAGCCTCACTGCTACCACCACTACTCCCAATGACCAGGACTAAGTCTCCCTGGGGAACTGGGAATGCCAACACCTCTGACAAATGTTACCTGGTGCAGCACACACCTCCTGCACCCTGACAGTCATGTCACAAGTGAGGGAGCTCCTCTTTACCTGGACTCTGGTAGGCTTCAATCTGTGGTCCATGGTATCAGCAGTGACATTTTCAGGTAGCATCACAGGGTCTCTTGGAAGTATCAGACAGGAAGGGGTGCACACAGCCCCTGGAGTGGAGGAGAAAAGACTGAGATTGTTTGGCATTATTGATTTCTATAAGGAACATGATTTTGCATACTGCTCTGAAAAGTCACAACAACACTCCTGCATGTAAATTGTCTTCTGAAAGAGGCTTCAGCAGTTTGCACAGAACTATGAGAATCTTACCTTTCTTTTCTTCTTTTAAGGGAGAGATTCTAGACCATGTGACCACAAAGAAAAAGTTTTAAATAATTAGCACCCTATCTCTCTTATTCTTTTTTGGCTATAATCATAACAAAGAAATGGTTCAGGAAAGGGTTCAGGGTCAGGATTTCCTCCCTACCACCATCAGCATCTGCTGCACCTCCTTGGGCTGCCTAGCTCCATGTTCCTCTCTCGGTTTTTCCTTATTTACTTCCACTTTTAATTTCCCACACTTTTTTCAAATTATTTTTCATCTATTTATAAATAAACAATAATAAGAAATCAGTATTTCTTCCAGAAGGAATAAATAGCTGCATTAAATATTCCAGAATAAATAGTCCAGAAGGAATAAATATCTTCACAAGAAATCCCAAAAGCAAGAAATGCCACTTTGACAAAGTTGGAAGATACATGCAAAGTCACTTTAAGCAATCCTCAGAAGTAAATGTGGTTGTAAAATCTGAGAACAGGGCTAAGAACACATACTGAACAGCAGTATAAAATAGAGTTGAGCAAACTGACTACAAATGTAATCAAAATTTGAACTTCAGATCTATATACATTTTTCTGAAAGCAGAACAAGCTTTAGGGACACTGATGAATTTTTTATTACAACACAGGAGGACAGGTTTAACAGTGCTGAAATTCTGGAGTTTGATACTGATTAAAACCTTGGAAACTATACAGAATATTTCCCCCCTAGAAATGTTAACTCTCCCATCTGGAATGCCTGCAGCCTTTTTTTTTTTTTGCATACACAATCTTGTGGCCATCAATTAAAACAAGAGCAGGTTGCACTCAGTTAAGATATTCAAATGAATTGCTAGAACATCTTTCAGCATTGGGTTATTTCAAAATATTATGTGAGATCCAAATTTCCAAAAGCTTCTATACAACTACTGCTTCCTTACACAAAACCCTGCCTTGGGTTTGGAAAAATAAGCAATTAAGAATGGCTGTTCTGGTCTATACATTCTCTGCATCGTTTTCTTTTCCAACAACAGAACTTTTTAGAACCATTGTAAACATAAGCCAGTCTCTGTAAGAAATGATTTTCATGGAACTGCAGTTTCAAATTAGGCCAGATGCAGTCTGAGATGGAAACTATGGACTTTATTAAGTTGCCATTTGAAAAAAGATTTTGTATTTGGGGTCACTGTGAGGTGAAGGATATTGTTGATGGTGCAGGAATACCTCAATCAACAAAGTAGATGTGTTCCTGGGCATTATTTCTTTGACCAAAATTTTGGTACTGGAGACAGAAATAACATGGAAGAAATACAGCTAGGTTCTTAGTCTCCCACCCCCCAAAACAGCAGTTTCACATGTTTCAGAAAACATTTTATTCAGAACTAACAAATACTGTTTCAAGTGCAGAACATAGATTGGGCTACTCAAATGTATTTGCTGGTTTGCATTGAAGATATACAGTCCCAAACCTGCAAACTAGTGAGCTGTCCTATAACATCAGGACAGGAAACGCCAGCTGTATTTGCTAGTTTTGTCCCTAGAAATACACATCAGGATCTTGTGAAGCTCCTGGCAAACAACAAGAGAGCTATAAGCCCTGAAATTCTTGTACAACATGGTCTGAAATTAAACCCGAAAAGAATTAGTGACTTGCTCCCTCATTCCTGCCACCCAACCCTTTGCTAGAACTGCAAAAATGCTCCCAGTTCTCTTTGTTGGAGGCAACAATTGCTATACAAAGAAATGTGATCTTATTTCAGTTGGGATGAATATAAGATACTACATTTAGGCAGAATATACAATATGAATGACACCTAGCTTTACATCTGAAAAGGATCTAGGGTGTCTTAGTAGACTAAGTAGTAGTCCTTTATTTATTTATTTATTTATTTATTTAGATTGTAAGCCTGAGGGCAGGGAACTATCTAATTAATAATAATAATAATAATTGTAAGCCGCTCTAAGAGCCTTTAGGGCTGAAGGGCAGGGTATAAATAAAAAAGGGTCAACAGTGTGAAGTAACAGCCCAAAAACCCCACTTCAATTCTAGGTTACATTCACCAGAGTACACTTTAAGTATAGTATAATATGGAACTACTTCCATTGATCTGGAATGCTGTGTCTAGTTTCCTTGACACTGTATATAGTTCAATCACAGTTCGAAAAAAAAAAAAAACCTGGAGCATATACAGGTAAGGAGGACAACATGGTAAAAGGTCTCATGGGGAAGGACTCAGGGAATTAGGTATGTATAAGTTGGTAAAGAAAAGACCAAGAGTTTGTTTTCTGCTGCTCCAGAGATAAAGGATGGGGAACAATTGATTAAAATTATGAGAAGTGATTCCATCTAAACATTGGGAAAAACATCTGTAAGAACTATTTGACAATGCCTCGGAGGGTGATGGACTCTCCTTCTTTGGGAGTCTTTAAACAGAGGTAGCATGGCCATCTTTCAGGAATGCTGCAGTTGTGTATTCCTGCATTTCTGAAAACTCTCCTCTCCTGCCTTCATTTTTTTTGTGTGTTCTAAAAAAATGTGTAATGAATGCAGGAGAGGGTTTTTCTCATGCTTGCTGCCTATTCAGAACACCCATCTGCAAGTCATAAGTAACAACTTTTTAAACCAAGAGAGGAAAAATGAAAACAAGCATACCCCCCTACTGTTATTTGCTTAGCTCTTGCTCTTGTTGCAATGCTTCGTTGATAACAACATGCCATTTTAGAAACTGAAATACCTTTACAGCTAAAAGGTAAGTTTTAAGTGGCAAAGGAAAGCTAGAAAAAACTGAACTATTGCAATAAATTTAATAATTGTTGACTAATGAATTCTCTTCTAATCTTGGAGACACTAACAAGCTTATTTGAAGTGAGGAAGGGCCTTGTTACAAGACAAAAAGAAATGAAAAACTGGAGAAGATAAAGGAAAGAAGGTGATCAGAAACAAACATTCTTACCAATTCCATAACCTTGCTCACATTTGTACTCCACTGAGTTGAGCTCTTGGGGCGGTGAGCATTCACCTTGCAGCTCTTCACACAATTTAAATTCCTCTGACCACAAACCATCCTTAGTGCATAGGACAGGAAGCTGAAGCAAAACAGGAACAGAGCAGTTAATGAAAACTAAGGGATTTAAAGATGAATCTTCTTGGCACCTTCACTAAATGTAATGCTACCCATAATCAACTGCCCAAATATGACTCTCACTACTTCAAAAGTTCTTTGCTTTGATTTTGGGATTGCCAATATTTTTATGGAATTGCTGACACAGGTTTGGGAAAAGACACTCTCTAATAATTTTATAAACACTATGCTGTTAGAACTGCTACTAAGACAGTTTTCAAATTCAAATATCATCAGTGGAATAGAACTCTGTGGCTGGTGTGCTCTTCCAGTTCATACTCCTAATTAATTATGAGGAGTATAGAACCAGGGGTTAGTCACAGATGACTTATCTGCACTGCAGAAATAACCCTGTTTGACACCACTTAAACTTGTCCTGGCTCATTGCTATGGAATTGGAGTAAGCTCTGGTGCCACCACCAACTACAAGTTCCAGGATTCCATAATATTGAGCCAGGACAGTTCAAGTGGTGTCAGACAGGATTATTTTTGCAGCACGGATGCAGCCTATTTGAGATGACTTAATGTACAGCATAATGATATGATTTAGTTTCTATGATGCAAGAAACCAGAGAAAGCAAAATTAAGGTCATTTCCCATCCCCTCTGTTGCTCCAGAGACCCCAGTACCTGCAATCTAGCTCTACAGGATAAGCCAACTCAATAGCTATAAGCACGCAGGTAAAGTTAGACAGCCAACCCTCTGCAGAACTGAACCAGCAGCCATCATCTCTGCTTTCCAGCAGAAATCTTAGATGCATTCAGCTTTTTGGGAGCTGGCCACATTACCGAATAGTCCTTACTTTCTTGCTCTGTGGGCTGCAGCTGATGACACATTGGCTGTCCAGCTCAAAGCCATTGGTGCAGCTGTACATTCCCTCAAAGACTGGTGGAGGTGGCTTACACACCACAGGAACACAGGTGCCTTCCTCCCAGAAGCCACTTTCAAGACACTGGATATTTAACAACTTCCTGGATGGGAATGGTTAAAAACACATAAAAACACCAGTTACTTCACTGCATATGTATGTTGGAACATCTCCAAATGGTCAGGAAATAAAAACTGCTGTAAAGAGCAGGATTTTGAGATGGGCCTCCACCTGAATTTCTGGGCATCTTAAAACTCTAGCTACTTTTGTCTATTGAGTAGTACTAGGAATGAGTCACCATCAAATCCATCTTCTCTTCACCACTCCTGCTGAGCAAGGATTTGGAAAGGAGCTGGTGGACTCAGCTTCTACTGCAGCTCAGGCCAATCCAGTGCCAATATCTTCCTTCTAGTTTTAATCCCATCTTGATAACCCCAAGGGAGTGTATCAGTAATTCTGAAAAGGCACATATACTTCTAGGTGAATAGGCTTACATGTATTGTTGCTGTGTGTTTTTAAACAACTGAAAGGTGAACTTATCACTGAGTTTTATTGGCAAGATTTGTTCAGAGGGGGTTGTCTTTCCTTTTTCTGAGACTGAGAGAGTGTGACTTGCTCAAGGTCACTTAGTGGCTTTCCCTGGCCAAGTGGAAATTCCAACCTGGGACTCCAGAATTGTAATTCAATGCTCAATCCACTGCACCATGCTAGCTCTTCTGTATGTATACTGTAGACCCCTGTAACTGTCATGGCTCCATATAGAATCCTGTGATTTGTAGTGTGGTGAGGCACCCTTCAAATTATCTATTACAGAGCAATAGTGCTGTTGTTCAGGAGTGGGTAACAGAACTCTCCAGCAGGGAATTCTAAGGACCCTTCAACAAACTGCAAATCTCAGGATTCCATAGTACAGAACTATGGCAGTTTAAGCTGTACGGAACTGATATAACGGTGTACTTTTCTATGGTAATAGGAAAAAAGAACTTTCCAGACCACATTTAACTGGGTGAGGGGATTAGCTTGGGCCCTGTTTTGCCAAAGGACAGTAGAATGGGTCTAGAAACTAGCATGGTGAACAAATCACTCAGAAATACACTGTGCATTTACTTCTGAAATGTAGTCCATGCTAGAGTGCCCCTCCAAGGTACTGTGGAGTGAAGGAGGGGGGTGATAGATAAGGACAGTAGTTTTCCCAAAAATGAGAGTGTTGTTGCTAAAATAAAATAAAGGGCCATTTGCAAAGTAAGTGATCGAAGACTTATCCCAGAAGAGAGGAGTGATAGTGAGGGAAAGATGAGACAGCAGTGACCAAAGAGTTGTTGTGCAGCAATGCTCCCAGAACTGGAGGGAAAAGAGGTAGTATAAGTGGGGCTGTTGCCAGCTACGATCCTTAGTGGAGGAAAAGCCCAAGCACTCCCCTACTGCATGCCTAAGCCACCTCCTGCGCTTTTAAAAATAGTTGCTAATCATATGGCTTGGACAAACTGACATGATTCACACTGCTGCTGATACAAGGCCTAGAGCAGAGGTAGCAGCTGCTTCAACATGGGCCATTGTAGTCTTCTTGCACTAGTAACTGTGCTCACTGTTGTTCCTAAGCTGAGCAGTTAGTGGGACATATATTTGGAAGGAAGTGATTGATTTTGAACACCATCATCACCATCCACTTTCCTTCTGCCTCATTGCTAGTTAAATACTGCTGCTCCTGTGATTTCATTTACCTTGCCCACCCAATAAGGTTGTCATCCCATCTCTTCAGCTTGCTGCCTCTGAGGTGCGGCAACAACCCAATTTTTATCCTGTGGCATTGTCTGGATACATACTGAGAAGAGGAGGCAAGATCATTATCCCTCACCCCTGCAATGTACATGATATCCTGCACAATGCAGTTTATAGCTAGGATTTGGGATAATTTGAATTATTTTATTTTTATTTTAAGTACTAAACAATTTATCACACACCTGGACTTCCACTATGCTCCTGTTGCCCCAACGTCAAATCGCCCCAACATCGGATCAAATCGTTATTTAAAAAGGGCCCTTTTCCTAACAATTACGAGAATGCTTCCATGATGAAAATGGAAGCGTTCCACTTTAATAACACCAGGAGGCTCCTGTCACAGATTGGTGACGTTGGGGCGACGGGAGCATAGCGGAAGTCCAGGTGTGTGATAAACTCCATAGATAAGAGTAGGGGCTAGTCTAGACATGAGTGTTCTATGCAAATTTGTGTGCGTTTTCACTCATTCACATTGATGGTTAATTTTCTTCACTTTCCTGTTCACATCTTATACACCTTCCCTCTGCGGAAAATGCACACCCATCCGAAGGCATGCAAAGCAGGCTGAAATGAGGAGTATTATAAATGTGTAGACTAGCCCCAGGACACCAACGGAGGTACACTTTTAACAAACAACTTTACATACTTATATCACCTTTCTTTCCCAAGACTAGTCAAAGCAAATTCAATTATTTTAGAAGTGGTATGTTCAAAAGCATTCATTGTGCAAAATAGAAGGAACACACACACACATATATATATATTGCCAGAATGTATAGCAATCACATAATGTTTTTGGTTCAAAATTCAAACTGTATGGATGCAGAATGACTTAGCATAGAGTAAAACCAGCTATTTGTATCATCTGGCATTTAATGAATTCCACATGAGGTCGCAGCTTGCTTCTTTGGTCTTATGAACTTTTTGGGAGGGGTAAGGTTTGAGTGTTAGACTAGGACTCTGGAGACCAAATTTCAGTTCCCAGCTCAGCCATGAAACACACTGGGTTACCTTGGGCAAGTCACACTCTCTCACCTTCAAAGGCAGGCAATGGCAAACCTCCTCTGAACAAATCTTGCCAAGAAAATCCCATAATAGCTTTGCCTTAGGGTTGCCACAAGTCACAAATGACTCAAAGGCACACAACACACACATACGTTCCTACAAGGAAACCACACCACTATGCATCCTTCCCTACTAGACCCTCCATCTGATTTCCCTTCAAATTTTGTTGAAAATACAAACCTAATTATTGTGCCCCAGTCTCTTTGTCATTCTGAAACTAAAGTTTCCTGCACCTCCTACTACAAATCAATCTCTTTGGCCCCTCTCTAATTTCTGTGCCTTTTCCCTGAATTCTGTCCAACTTGTCAATACCGCTGTAATGAAGAGAATGGATTCTTTTGCCAGAAAATATGGCCGCAGCATCTTGAACTACTGAAATGACACAGATTAACTTTAAGCACTACATATATAAAGAAAAGAAACAGTGAGAAAGCTGTGTGTTCACTCTGTAATCCTTGTCGATGAACTTTATATCAGATATTCCCAAGGATGGCATTTGCACTAAAATAATTAATATTTTGAAGGCAGCTGAGGAACACTCTGACCTGATGGAGACATGGTTGTGAAACCTTCACTGATGAACAGCAGCCTTCTAGCTAATATAATAATAGGCATTTGCTCAGCTAGTCAGTGTTAAAATAGAGATGGTATATTCAAAGAGCCGTGCAAACTGTTCTCCACTGCTATATTACTAGCTGTAATCAATCACTGGTAGTTCAATCACTGTACCATTGTAATGAAAGAAGAAGTGACTAGAGCACTTTTCTTTTTATTAATTCTACCAAACACTCCTTCTCATCAATACTGCACAGTTTATACCCATTAGGAGGTGGCTAGTTAAATAGACACACATCCACTTCGCATATCCTCCCACCCTGAGGCCTTGCCATTCAACAACAGACCAACACACAGATTAACATCTTAATCACTTCCTCCCAACCAAGGGCCACACAAGGTCACACACTTCCATGCCATCACCCTCTGAAGATGTCAGCCACAGATGCAGGTGAAACGCCAGCAATAAATTCTTCCAGTATGTGGCCACATAGCCCAGAAAACCCACAGGAAACTATAAAATGCAAAGAGTGAAGCAGTAAATCAGGATCAAATAAAGTAATGGATTGAGGCCACCACCCAACTGTTCAAAGGATCATTCTAACTAAGTCTAAACTAAATCAATTAATTAACATTTCTTGTCTGAACTACCCAAATAGAGTGTGAAAGATTTCATTGTAGCAGAATCACTAGAAGCTATACTAGGTATCTTATTCAGGACTCTTCTTATGCTTCTACAGTTAATTCGATGCCGTTTGATTGGAAAGAGATATAGTTCCTATGTGACATAATATAAACCACCGCTTTGCGGCGGTCTGCCGCCACCGCTGTTTGCTCCGTGAGGGAGCCGCTGCAGCCAAACGACGCGGCTCCCTTACAGAGCAAAAAAGAAGCTCCAAAATGGAGTTTCTTTCCGCGGCGCAGCTATGACGCCGCGAAGTGCCGCTGGTGCACTCATGACATCATAGACGCCACGACACATCTGGACGCTATGCGTCCAAGATGTAAACATGGCGGCTGCCGTCTGGAACGGCCGCTGCCAAAAAATACGTAGTGACTACGTATTAGGGTTAGGGGGGTGCAGAAGCAAAATTTAAATGAATTTTTAAACCAAGAAGAGGGATGTTGAATGATCAATAGGAGAAAACATAATGCAATCAGGATAAAATAAAAAGACAGTTGAAGCAATAGCTTGAAAAACTGTACAAAAGAGATGAAAGCACAACAGATCCCTTCATAGCAGAACCTTTTGATGAAGAAACTACAATTTTACCAAGTAGAAGCTGCTATCAAAGCGCTTTGGTAAAATGCATCACACAGAACCGAACCGAATTGTTTTAAATTACAGAGAGGGAATCCAAATTCTGACAAAAATCTACTGACATATATGGAAAACAAAATAATAACCCAACTGTTGAAAAAGCTCAGTATGTATTCCACTCCTCAAGCAATGGGATGCAAGCGACTGTTGCAACCACTAGACTATTGCACTGATCTTCCATGCAGGCAAAGTGATGTTCAGAATTTTACAACAAAACTTTTTACCATATATGGATTAAATTCAAATTATAAGAAAAGAGATTTCACCTAAACATTAGGAAGAACATGTTTAATGTAAAAACTTTTGGACAGTGGAACAGACTGCTTCTGGGGTTGTGGTGGACTCTCTTTCTTTGGTAGTCTTTAAACAGAGCCTATTTCTCCTTGGATTGCCAAGGACTGATTTAGTAATGTATTTCTGCATGACTAGATGGCCCTAACGTTCTATGATTCTACAGAATGAGAAATGCCAAGCATCGAAGCTAGATTCAGAAAAGGAAGAGGCATTAGATATTTTGGCTAATGGTGCACACCAAAGAATTTCAAAAGAAAACTAGCCTGTGCCTTATAGATTAAAGCGGACTCTTCAAATATGTAGATGATGAAAAATGATGGGTTGCTAAGTGCTATATACTGACTGTCCTGATAAGTAACATATACTGTACTCTGGACAAGAGGTCACTGTCAGGGCAGAATATGAAGAAATAGAATGGTTTTCATAGTTGTTTTGTGGATTTTTCAGACAATGAGGCCATGCTCTAGAAGAATTTATTCCTGACGTTTTGCCAGCAGCTGTGGCTGACAGCTTCAGAGAATCACGCAGAATTCTCTGGTATAGAAGAGAGTGGGGTATATATACTATTGGTAGCAATTTACATGTTAATCCGTGTATTGGTCTGTTGTTGAATGGCAAGGCCTATAGAGTACCTATTTAATTAATGATCCATTGTCTGCTAGGAAATCCCCCTCACCCCAGGTGGTTTTCATTTGCATTTCCTAGGTCTTGATTTTGGTGTATTTTAGGAGGAAAGAAATGCTTAGCCTATGTTTCATGGTTCCAGCTAAGTTCCAGCCACATGGGGAAGCTGTGATAAGAGCAAAGCAACTGGGCCTTGCCTTAAGGTCAGGCTCAGTTGTTCTGACATCCATATTCCCTTTAGGAAGGGAAAGGGACCTGAAGCTGTGCAAGGAAGATAAGATGGACTAGTAGGTCAAATCTGTTCTCTGAGCCTGAGTTGCCCCCATCCTTGTGACACAGAAGAGAGTCCAAATCCTGGGTAGAGAGATACTAGTTTCCCTCTGCCATGATTTGAGTCAGGCAATTTATTCTGATTGACAAAAGTTTCAAGGAAGACAAAGGGAAGTCCTTTATAAAATGTACAACTAATCTTGTCACGGACAGAATGAATATGACTTAAATGGCTTTTAAAAGAGTTTGAAAATACACTTATCAATGGTTATAGGCAGGTGATAGAAACCTCCATGCTTACAGGCAGGATATTACTGAATGTCAATTGTGGAGGTGGGGAGGTAAGATGAATGCATTAGTGCCAGGCTTGGAGGAGTGTCAGACATACTTAGCAAGCTACAGAATACTGGATGCAATGGATCTTTAATCTCAGCATATCAAAATGATTTAGGTAATATAATCCCTATGCTATGATTTTTGGATGTAACATCCACGTCGTTATGAAAAAAATAGTATCTCTGCCCTCAGACAACCATTGCTTTAAGGGCAGGAGGGGCAGGAGGGGAAGTTTAGAAAACTTTGATTTGGGGAAATTAAAAAGGCTTGGGTTCAGAACTTACAAAACCTGTCATTTATTTTAAACAGATCCCCTGAGAATAAAGATGCAGCCACTAGCTGGCACTCTTGGTCCTTCCCAGTGCTGCATCTATAAGAACGGGAAAAAAGACCAGCTTCCTAAGGAAATAATCAGACTTTGACATATTTGGGGTCTGAATGAAATGTTATTTTCATCATGAGATAAGTAGCTATGTAGACATAAGAATAAATGAATCAATCAAATTTTTGTCTGCGTGACTTTTTCATATGTTTTCTTTGAAGGCCATTCTGTTCTATTTCATAATTAATTTGCATTTTTTTCTCAGAAATTGCATTTCATTGTGTATTTTAAAACATACTTTCGTCAAATATGCATTTCTCATACAATTTCATTTCTAAATGCATGTGTTTCAGTATGTTGCTTAATCAAGAAGTGAATTCTGAGAAGTGCAAAATCCGACTGATTTCTATCAGAGCTTCGAAAAATTGTTTCAGAGTGCTGGGAGATTTGAGAAGCTGTAGCCTAAACAAGTAAGGTTTTCAAACTCTGGCTTGTATCAGAATAAAAAAGAAAACTTGTGGGGGTGGTTTGATTATAGAGCAAATTGACCCTCCTCCTCTTCTTTCTCTCAATCCTGACCTGTAGGTGCACCTTTCCCCAGTGTATCGGGGCCTCAGTGGCCAGAACAGCAGTGGCTGAGGCCCCGATCCGCCACTTCCCCGCAGCCTGGAAAGGGGTGTCCTTGGGGCTTCAAGCCCCAAGGACACCCCGCGGTGGCAGGGAGGAGGAGAAAGGGGCTGCTTGGCCCCTTTCTCCCTTGCATTGCTGGGCGCAGCTGTCTGAAAGCTGCGCCCAGCGACACAAACCAGCAACGCAAACCAGGAAGGAGCTCCGAAATGGTCACGTCCGCGCTGCCCCGTATAGAAGCGGCGCGGTCGTGGTGTCGTCATGGCGGCCCCCATGTGGAAGGGGCGCCGCCATTTTGTATGGACTTAGTCTGTACTAGGGTTAGGGGGTGCGGAAGCACCGCCCCTTCCTAACCCTAGTACGGACTAAGTCCGTACTAAAAGGCCCATTTGTAATGGGCCTTAGACAATTATCCCATAAAGGAGAGATAAGTGCTGATAAACAACTGGCTGCAAAGTCTGACAACCACCAACAGCAATTTATGAGGTAAGAAATGATCAACTATGAACCATCCTGCTTGGAATTTATCTTTTCTTTAATGAAATTTCAGCTTGCTTTGCAGGAAGCCTCCCCAGTTAATACACTATGTACACTGCATGAACTCTGAGGGATGATGCTCCTATTCTGATTTCTGAAGCAACATATCTTTATTGCATTCTGGAGGCAATATGCAGAAGAGTTTTATAAAAGAAATGAAAAAATGAATGAAACATGGATTGAACAACCATACGAGGATGAACTCCAAATTATAAAAAGTGAAGTGGAAGCTGCAATTAGAGATTTTGGCAAAAACAAATCACCAGCAACAGATAATATTCCAATGGAATGGGCATTGTAATGCACACAGACCGAAGCAACTCTAGTGCTAACTAATATAAGTCAACAAACAGGGAAAACAAAACAGTGGCCAACAGACTGGAAATGATCAGTATACATCCCAAACCACAAAAAAGGATACACAAAAGACTGCAGCAACTATAGGACCATAACACTAATCTCCCATACAAGCAAGATTATGCTCAAAATTCTGCAGCACAGAGTCCAACCACACCTGGAGAGAGAAATCCCAAAAGCCCAAGTGGGATTCAGCAAAGGAAAAGGCACTGGGGACCACACTGAAAACATAAAGGGCTTTAAACATATACAGATTTGGATGAAATAGTTATACATAGAGTCCTGGCTTTAATAAAAAAGCCACATTTTAACTTAGGACCTTATCACACCACATAAATAACCTGGATTACCTCTTCTGAATTGAAGTTTAATTCGAGAGACAGCTGGGTCCTATTGCAAGGATTTCACCATTGATGCTGTTATGTGAGTCCAACCTTGCTGCAACCCTGGTCCCTGGCGTGCTTCGGCAGTTACTTTTTGCAGTCGGAAAGCTCCCAGTTTCGAAATAAGGCTGCCGAAGTGCACCTGGCACCTGGGCTGCAGCCGGGCTGGACTTACCCAGCAACTTTGGTAGCAAAATCCTTGCTGCCTCCTGAATTAGACTTCAGTTCAAAAGAGGTAAGCCAGGTTATTTAAGCAGTGTGATAAGGTCCTAAGTGTGAGAATGAGGCCCCCATTGGCACCAATTACATTTCCAGGGTAGAGTGTTACACAACCAGTGTACCATAGCAGAGAAGTCTCTCTCCCACATCTGTACAGAGTATATTGCTCCCACTGGTGAGATGTAGAGGAGGGCAATCCTTGCACAGATGTATATAGGGAGATCTTCAAGTATTTTGCTCTCAAGCTATTTAGGGCTTTAAATGTCATCACAAGCCTTTTTAACTCAGTTCAAAATAAAGAACATTTAACATGCAAGTCAGCGATACTGACGTGCTTTTCACAAAAGCTGTGCAAAGTAGGCTAATTTTTCTATCCTAGAATAATTGGGAAGAAGCAACATTTCAAGGCTGCACCTTGTCAGCTACAGCAACACCAACGAAAATGCTTTTTTAAAAAAATCTTCAGGTGCCTGAAAAATATGTTTATCCTTACCTAACCCTGAAATGGTGTGTGGGGAAAAGGGAAGGCAATTTAAGTACCTGCTCACAGAGCCAGCTCAGAAGCTAGTTTACTGAGAGGCACCAGGAAATGATGGAGCAAGACTTTTAAGACTTGCTCCAAGCCTTTCTTTGTAACAGAGCCACTACTACTTCTTCTGATCCTACAAAACTGACATTTATTTAGGATTAGTGACTGAGCCAAAACAAAAATAAAAGAAAAATCAAGAGGTTTTAAAAACCACCTGACATTTAAAGGGCAAAATCTGAAAGCCACAAGAAGATGTATGAGGCACCGGGAGAGCTGTGTTTGATGTGTAGCCCTCAACTGCCATCTTGAAAACATCACATTCCATAAGGCAGGAGGAAATAGCCCTCCCCCAAGTGCCTGCTCTCAATGGACAGGTTTGGGTGCCAAGGAAGCTCACATTATCTGCCAATGGCAAAGGATTTGAGCATTTCAAGCAGGAAAAGAGAAGGAGAGGTGTTTACTGGTAAACTGGTGTGTGTGTGGAAACATTACTTACTGAGGTACTATCCCAGTCCATCCTGTTTTCCACAGTGAATAGTCAAACATTCTAAGACACATCCCTAATTCTTTTTCTCTATTAATGTGACAGAACATATCAGAGAAAATTAGTTTGGATCTATGCGGAAGTGGGGCACCTGGTGCTGGACTACAATCCCCATCAGACCTAGCCAGCACAGGGAATGTTGAAGGATGATGGTAGCTGGAGTAAAAAAAGATCTGGAATGCCCCAAATTCACCATCCCTGGTCTATGATAACATTCTATTACTTTGTGACTGATTTAGACACTGTGTATAATGTCTGAGGATATTTAACCTAGCATTGTGTTAAATAACTTCCATGTGTGCAGATGGATATGTAGATACAAGTACCCTGTTTCCCCGAAAATAAGACATATCCATAAAATAAGCTGTAGCAGGATTTCTAAGCATTTGCGCAATATAAGCTGTACCCTGAAAATAAGACATAGTGATAGGCCCGGCGCAGAATGGAAGGGGGTGGGAAGGTAGCGGAACGATTGGAGCCAATGGTTCTAAAGGAAATGGAGTGGTAAGAAATTCAGCATGGAATTCTGGGTTTGAAGAGTTATGACTATGTTCCAGGAACATAATTCCAAGGAAACGACTTAACTATATTTGAATAAATGTAGATTGTTGTACCATACTTAATAAAAATAAGACATCCCCTGAAAATAAGCCATAGTGTGTCTTCTTGAGGAAAAATAACTATGGCGTGATACATACCTGCATTTTGTAGCGTGCCAGCAGCGATACTAGGGTAAGGGAGAGTGCACCATTCAGACGCTCCCTAACCCTAGTATGAACTCCATACGTCAAAATGGTGGCACCCTATACACATGGGCGCCGCCATTTTGACATGACAGACGCTTAGCGTCCACACATCCTGGCGCTTTTGTGACACCACAAGTGTGCCATTGGCACACTGTGGCATCACAGAGGTGCCGCAAGAAGAACCCGCTTTTTGCGGGTTCATTTTGTTCCGCAAGGGAGCTACACGGTTTGTCCGCTGTGGCTCCCTCGCGGAGCAAACCAGGGTGGCAGGAGACCGCCCTTTTTGGGCGGTCTGTATCCCGCCAAAATAACACAGTGTCTTATTTTTGGGGAAATTAAACTTTAAATATTTCATGTATCTGTTCCTTAAAAAAAACACAAATGTAGATGAAACCAATGAGGATTGGGATTACAATGTATTAGGAGGTTTTTAGATACTTCCCAGTGGCCTAGTCTTGGTAACTCCACCTCACTCCTCCACTGGGTATCACTGTAACCTTTCCAATGCAGGAACAGTAGCTTCAGAAGAAAGGGTGGATTTTTATCGATCACAGCAAAAGAGGAAAAGGGTAAACCTCAAATAAGGAGGCCAGGTTTTACCAGATTAATTGCCCTTGGCATGCACTCTAACATCTCAAGGATGAAAATTGGGGCACATGTGGCCTAGCCATATCAGAGTGTTGTCAAGATGGAAAAAGTTTTTAATTTGGAAGAACACACAACAGCAGCTTCTGTTTGAACCTACAGGATGAAGACAAGATACTCTCAACTTAGTTTGTACCAAGTGAAGTAAGCTGGAGACAAAGGCAGAAAGTGGGAGGAGGAAAGAGAAACTGGGACATTTTGAGAGGAGCTGATAGTGGGACAAGAGAGGATTAATGATGACCATTGCTGATAAATCAGGGCAATTGGAGCATATGTGCGTCCATGGAAAAGGCATTTTATGGAATAAACTAATCCCAAAGAAAGTTGTATGAGGTCAGTTCAAATATCATACCAGAGTGATATCTGACAAATGATGTTGGTTTGTTGCATTATATACTACCAATTCAAACAGAAAATTGTCTAAGATTTGTGAAATGTATGCTGGAAATGTAACAAATAAGAAGGGTATTTTTTTAATCATATGTGGTATGCACACAAGAAAGCTAGTTTGATGCAAAAAAAAATGATTGATTTTCAATTGTAATCTGAACTTTTTCTGTTGGAAATGATGGTTGAACAATTTGAGAAGAATAATACAATATACAATCAATGCTGCAAAAAAGATATATGCTCAGACATGGAAGAAAGATTTAATTCCTGCAAAAGAAATGTGGCTATCTAAACTGAAGGATCTAGCAGAGATGGAAAAAGGATTGTTCTGATTGAAGAAAATTTATTAACAAGATTTTGGAAAGATTAGAAATTGTTAATTGACTTCTTGAAAAACAGCTTAGGTGATTTGATGATTGTTGGTTTTCTTAATTTGTTGTTGTTGTTGCTGTTATGTGCTTTCAGGTCACTTCTGACTTATGGCGACCCTAAGGTGAACCTATCATGGGCTTTTCTTGGCAAGATTTGTTCAGAGGAGGTTTGCCATTGCCTTTCCCTGAGGCTGAGAGCGTGTGACCTGCCCAAGGTCATCCAGGGGTTTTCATGGTTGAGTCAGAAATCGAACCCTGGTCCCCAGAGTTGTAGTCCAACACCCAAACCATTAAGCCACACTGGCTCTCTTTATTAATTAATATGAATTAAATATATAGATAAGTAATGGAGAGAAAAAGGGCAGGTGGGACTTATAATATACCTGCAGAAGACACAGTTGGAAGTCATTTTTTATGTTGATGTATTAGTTGTATATTCTGTTTTGATAGTTTTGTTTATATATTTAGTAGTCTGTAGTTGTGTTGTGTTATTTCTCTTTTATTATTTATAATTTTTTATTCAATAAAAATATTTAAAACTGGGATGTCATATTGAGGATGGAGCAAGCTTGTTTTCTGCTGCGCCAGAGGCTAGGACACAGAGCAATGGATTTAAACGACAAGAAAAGAGATTCCACCTAAACATTAGGAAGAACTTTCTGATGGTAAGAGCTGTTTGATAGTAGAAGATGCTGCCTCAGAGTGTAGTGGAGTCTCCTTCTTTGGTGGTTTTTAAACAGAGGCTGGATGGCCATCTGTCGGGGGTGCTTTGATTAGATGACCCTTGAGGTCTCGTCCAACTCTATGATTCTACCAATTCAAGTACCTAAGAATCTATATAAAAATTAAATTCAGAAAAGTCACAATTAATATACACACACACACACACACACACACACATTGTCCTTCTGCATCACAGATTTGGAAGTGCTGACAGATAGAAAATCAAAGTTCAAATACATGATCTGTTGAGTTAACGGAGAAAAATGAAAGCAGACAAAGAGCTCTAAACCAAGGTTTGTTTCTACATGTCTACGTTCACATCTAAACTATACAATATTTAGCACAAACATACTATGATTCTGTGTATGTGCACAAAGCTAAAGGAACTTTAAAAACAATGTTCAATGATTGTTGCTAGCTAACTAATCATGCCATGAAGATTTTCTGGAGACAGAATTGGGATAGTCTGATCCTGGATATGCCATTGCATCTATGCCTTAGGCTGGCCTTTGCTTCTTTTCAACCAGGCTTCACTAGCAGTGAGCAATGCTGCTCCATCTTTACTGTAATGAGGCCTGGATCACTCTAAATGCAGATATAGTGGAATTATCCACCTGCAAAAGAAGCAAAACAGAGAGCATGTTGCAGGTGAAGTTCTCTACAAAGGGTAGACAGCTCTTACTGTTATACAGTTCAGTAGTAAAGCTTTTGGGGTGCAAGAGTAAAGTGAGCCTCTGTTTTGGGCCCAAACAGACAGGCCAAAATAAAGCTGATTTGGTTCACTTTGGAGGTATGCTGTTTAAATTATGCATGCGGCCTAAGAAGCTGGAAGCTGCGCCAAAGCCATGCTCCAATCCTAAGGACTGGAGCGTAGCTTTGGTGCAGCTTCTGGCCTCTTAAAATGCGTGTGTCATTTAAGCAGCATACCTCCAAAGTGACCGGAAGCAGCTTTATTTTGGCCTGTCTGTTTGGGCCCTTTTGATACAAATATATAGTCTTGCCTGAGCTACAATTGTGGTGATAGCTTTTTTAAACAACAATGGATTAATAAATCTTAATTCTCTGTTCTGATCAATCTGTAGGTCAAATTAGATTATATATTTAGCATGGTTTCAGAAGATCCTCTCTCAAGGGGTAAAAAACTATTTGTTTGTTTATAATCATAGCACACAATGCTCCTAACCACTATATCGTATATGTAGTATCCTTTGTTTTGTGACTGGTAATTGGATGATAAACATGCATTTAATAAGTATATATGACAGCAGAAGCACATATTCTTGAAGACACCTTCTTGTGGGGGAAAAAACATGCTAATTTCAGGGAATACACCTTTAATGTCTCCGTGGAGCCTATGATTAATTCCTATCCTGTCAATTTCAGGGATTTTTTTAAAGGACGTGATTATTATTATTATTATTATTATTATTAACCTTTATTTATAAAGCGCTGTAAATTTAAATGTAAATTGTGACAATACATTTGGTTTTATAAAATGGTTCCATAATATGGAAAACACAAGCTCTGTTCCCAACTTTGTTTTCTCTTCCTCTTTTATGGCCTTGATCATGCTTTGGCTATCAAGCTGGATATAAATATAAATTGATAGCTTCCATTAACCCCCTCCCCTTCTTGATTTTCTATGGCTTAATTGCCTGATTTGTTCTATATTGCTCTCTGCTGAGGAAAAAACCTCAATTCCAGCCCCTTTTTTGAATTTAGGGCTATTTGACTGTGGAATAAAACTGACACTTTCTGCAACAGTTCAGGTAAGAGGCGAGGTGGCTCCGTCAACTTCTGCTGCCTTGCGACTTTAAAAAATATTGACAGGTTCTCTAGAATGTGACCCAACAGTTCTACGTCCATTAACATAAATCATACAAAATGGACAGGTTTACTTTGCAATAAACAAACAAACAAACAAAGAAGTAACTTTCATCCTTTAGCCAGACTGCAGCTTTCTGAGTTTGTAGGGCAAAGAATTTGAGTTTCCTTGGCACAGACTTTGGAATTATTTTAGTGCAAAAATATGAACAGCATACATTTCCCGTTAATGTTAGGTGGACTGCTGCCAAACTACACTCTTGATCATCCTACTTCTATCTTCATTCACCCACAGGGCCTTTCTGAAGGTTTTCCAGCTCCCACCCTGCAGATTATTTCTATTTTCCTTCTCCACATCCACCTCTTTTATGATCTTACTTTGGTCTACTGCACTGTTTGGATAATGTGGGACATACTGGGGAAGTGGGGATATAGAGGAATCAGACAACTTTACCACTCTCACCAAGAAACGGAAGGAGAGGACGTGAACATGGGGACTGACAGGATAATTTTTTAAGGCACCAAACAGCATGGGAGCTGTTCATGGTGGTTTGTTATTATTCACATACCTCCAGTTTCTCAGACTGAGACCTGCCTCTGTTTTTCTTCATGTGAAGTCTGCTTGTGGGATATAAATATTGCCAGGAAGCAAAAAAATGTATGCTTTTGGGCTCCCAGGTGATGGTTTGTTAACCTGCCTTGGGGAATCCTTCTAAGAGTACAAAAGGAACAGATTGATGTCCAACATTAAAAATCAGACACAGAAGCAATGGGGGAGCATGGCTGATGGGCTGTGGTGCAGAAATTTCTGAAGGTACTCACCAGCACCATTAATCTAGTTGGGCAATCCAAAATACAGGCAGCTGTCTTGATTCAAACCAGGTTTGGCAGTTTCCACCAAAAAAAGGATTTTGTTAAGGGGTGCGAGGGTATGAGTGTGGGTGTGTGTACACTCCAAGAGTCCATCTACACTGTAGAAGTAATGCTGTTTGATATCACCGAGGGAAGACAAGCCTCAAACTATTTAAATACAAACAAGAGAAGAATCTTGTGTAAAGTGGTGGTCACAACAAATTTGGTGCCAAGCAGTGGGAACTGAAAGACCCAGTGTGGTGGGATCTGAAAGTCACATTGTGAGGGGATCTAAAGATATAGTGTGAAAGTTCTAAGAGATCCAGTGTCACAGGAATACAAATGCTAAACTTCCTTTTCAACAGTAATCCACTCCCAATCAACTGTGATGGCTCTGAACAATATACTGTGGCTCAGAAAACATATTTTCTACATATCTACTTTCTTCACAGTCCAGCTTTCACAACGTTACACAGAAAATAGGAAAGAAATGCAGCATCTCTAGGGCTTAAGTCTGAGCAACAAGGACTCCTAGTGATGGAGAGAGAACGATGTGGTGGATGACCTTCTCTTCCTCACCTGTTGCACAAGAAGGAAAACATACATGGCAAGAAAGTGACTTAGCAAATAACAAAAACACTAGGTTTTTACCTGAGAGAGCAACTCTCTATGAATCTCTAGCTCCTCCAGTACAACTCTGTGGTCAACATCTGCCAGACATTGACCATAGAACTGCGCTGGAGAAGCTACAGATGCCTAGTGGAATGTTCTCTCTAGGAATCTCTAGGTCCTTCAGTGTGACTTTTGGTTAAAGTTGACCACAGGATTGCGCTGGAGGATCTAGATATTCCTGGAGAGGACATATTAATAAAATCCATGAATAAACAAATCCGCAAAATTCAAAGTCACAAATTTGGAGGGATGAGTGTAATTCATAATGCTTCCTGGAACAGACCCCCAAATTTACTCAAATACCCCCAGAGGCCATAAACAACATGCAAGAAGTGAAAACTGGTAGTGCCCACTGGTCAGTTCTGGAATACATTACAGGCTGATCATCATTTGAAAATGGAATTACCCATCCCAACATAGGGGTTTATCACACAGAGCTCCAAATGTTGTGCTTCTGTCGCCCAAACATCATCAAAATGGCGCATAAACATCACTAGTGTGATCATGCCTGGCACTTCTAAAGTAAAATGGAAGCGTTATCGCCATGGAATTGTCAGCGGAGAAGCCCTTTTCTTATTATTAATTATTAATCTGTTACT
Organism: Sceloporus undulatus; assembly: GCF_019175285.1. Classification (NCBI taxonomy): domain Eukaryota; kingdom Metazoa; phylum Chordata; class Lepidosauria; order Squamata; family Phrynosomatidae; genus Sceloporus; species Sceloporus undulatus. The sequence goes on from NC_056525.1 coordinate 125,512,904, forward strand.
AAGAAAAGGGCTACTTCCCTGATGATTCATTCCATGGCAATAACGCTTCTGTTCCACTTTAGAAGCGCCTGCAGCATGATCACACTGATGATGCTTCGGGCCCCATTTGATGATGTTTGGGCGATGGAAGCATCGTGTGTGATATACTCTATAGTGAAGTGAACCCCCCACTGTAGCTGTCTAATCCATTGTAAAGGAATGTGCATATAATCACTATCCTAAATTGAGATTTTCTAGAGTTTTGGTGGCCACAAGAAGTCATATTGTGATCTCAACAATTTAGTTCTTTATAACTCTTCAGCCTACTTCTGCACATTTATTTTGAGAATATTGCTCTCAATTTATTATTGTTATTATTTTTAAAAAGTACTTTAGCACTTTACATTTCTATTGTACTTCATAGTGAACTAAGCACTCTCTAGGTGGGATACAATGTGTAAGCCAATTGCCCCCAACAAGCTGGATATTCATTTTACTGACCTATGAAAGGATGGAAGGCTGAATCAACCTGGAAGCTGGAGCCCTGCAGGTTCAAACTCACAACATTGTGGCTGCAGTACTGGCATTTAACCTGCACCACCAGGGCTCCCCAAGAAAAGTAGTTATACATCTTCCAGGCGACTCTGACTTAGGGTGACCTCTTCCAGAGTTTCTTTGGCAAGATTCCAACTTTACAATTCTATGATTCTATGAGGTTTGCCATTGCCTTCCTATAAGACTGAGAGAATGAGACTTGTCCAAAGTCAGCCAGTGGAAGTCATTGCTAAATAGGGATTCAAAGCCTGTCCAGCACTCAAAACATGCTTTAAAAAATGCTTATGTTTTACTACATCTTTTCATGAACTACAATGGCCTGGATAAAGCATGGTTTACAACAGTTTTCACAGCCAAATGGTCAACAGAGGGCCCATTCCCACTTGCATTTAAACTGGTTTGTGACTCACATTGATACCGGATTGCATATTCGATTCAGGCCAATGCACAGTTCCCACTATGGAAGCAAATTATGTCCTTACTTCATGTTGTTCCCACTAGTGGGAATGAGTCCCAAGTTGCCTTTGTGCCCCAGCTTTACACGTGGGCAGTGGTGTGTGTCTGTGTCTGTGTGTTTGTGTAAGATTAGCCACTGCCACCAGAAAGATTTCCTTCAGATCCCAATTGCTTTGCATCAAAGGTGTGTCTAGTGCTGGCTGCAAGGAGGGAGGGAGGGAGGGAGGCCTACCTTCATGATGCCTGTGGAGGGTGTGGCCCTCAGGCTGCCCTGATGGGGGTCCCTCTCAGCCAAAGGGCTCAGATCACTGGTGATGGAGGAGGGGGCTTCGAGAGGCCGGGGTGAGCCCAAGGGCACAGACCGGGGTGTTTGCCATCCCCTGCCCTAGCCTAAAGGGGCTACTCAGCACCTGACCCAGCAGTGCCCCACGTCTTGGGCCCAGGCAGAAAGATCCCTTGCTTTCCCGCTCAGATGGGCTTCGCCTTGGTGGGGATCTCCACAGGTGGAGGGGAAAGTGAGGGAAGAGTAGGGGGAGGTGAGAGAGAAGGAGAAGAGACGCCACCACCGTTGCCAGGGAGGGAGGGAGGGAAAGGGCCAGGAAAAGAATATCCACCAGGAGAGACTCCCCGGAGGAGTGGGCAAGACCGAGCAGCTGAGCGGCCCTGACTCTTCCGAGGTGGCTGCTGGGCTTGGAGAGGTCCCGTGCCCAGCTCACTCCCTCTGGGCCATGTCCTTCATGACCACAGCAGCCCTGAAAGTGGGGCTTGGTTCTGCCTGGTGAGACCTTGTGAGGCCAAGGGAGCCCGGCTCACCACCCTCAAATTTGGGGAGCTGGACTTTGACGAGATGTAAATCAGATCCGTCATTCACACCTGTTGAACACTCTTCAGAATTGATTCAGAAACTGGTGTCTGAAAAGAACTTTTTTTTTTTTTTGCATTTGCATTTGCCTCACATCAAAGCAATCCAACCGATCGCAGTCAGGTCTGAAACCATTTCCAAGGTGAACGAGGCACATATAAAGCAATCAGCACATTGCTTTAAATCATAGTGGGAACAAGTCCACAGAGTCAGTTTAAATTCAGGAAGCCCCTGGTTAGGATGTTGCCTCTACTATGAATTTAGTGAGCTTATCTTAGGCAAGTTACCATTTCTCAGTGCCAACCCCATCTAAAATGCAGATAATTTAATGTTCAGAGTGTTGCTGTGAAAACAGCTGAGATAATGCACATGAGGAACTACAAGGCTTGCTGGAAAATGTTGGTGGGCATGCAATGAAGTTAAGAACATGGGAAAATAGACAAAGTATCTCCCTCAAAGACACTGAGTGCAAAGGAAGAACAAATAATAACTTAAAGAAAAGACTTCTAAAAAGTTATCTTGTGTTCCGCACAGGACAAAGCACTGTCTGGCTTGAAAAGCACTAGAATAGCCTTTCCCCTATAGCTAAGTGGTAGAGCACATGTTTTGCAGGCTAGCATGAGATCTGAGTGAATCCTGCACCTAGCTGTTAGTGCACTCCTCGGTTTATCCAGTAGTGCTGAGATGAGTAGCACTCCAATGGAGCTAGCACTCTATATGCTCCAACTGATTTAGCAGGGATAGTCCAATTTAATAGTCCAATCAGTTGTCCCACTTTTTCAGATACTTTCAAAATGCCCGTTTCTTTCTTCTCTTTCCCACTTGCTTCTTAGAGCTCATTTCAATTTGCTGCAAACTGAGGACCTATCCAAACTATTGGAAAAAAGTGAGATTTCTTGCAACAAAAAGCTTCATTGGGAGTTCTTGAAAAGCATTTTTAATCCGGATAGATCTCTCCAGGCAGCAGAGACGAAAGAGAAGATGAAGGGAAGTGGAATGGCAATTTAGTCTTTTGCCTAACACCTTCGAGTAGACTTTGCTGACTACAGAGCAATAGTCTTTTCCCATCAACTTCTAATGAATACCAAGATGCATATTGAAAACCAGCATGATACAGTGATTTGAGTGTTGAACTAGGACTCTGGAGAACAGGGTCTGAATCCGAGCTTGGCCATGTAAACCCAGTGGGTGACCTTGGGCAAGTCACACACTCTCAGCCTCACAGAATAGCAATACCCCTTCTGAACAAATCTGGCCAGTAAAACCCATAATAGCTTTGCACACAACAACAACAACAACAACAACAACAACAACAACAACAACAACAAACATACATATTCCTCAGAATCTTGTTTTAGTTTTATGTGCTGCATTTTTAAAAATAAAACAGATGCTAGTTGATTTAATTGCTGAGTGTGGGAGTAAGTTTAAGAGGTACAACCATGGCCAACTTGGAGATTTTCTGGAGTGTCTATAGAATTTCTGCCTGTTAGGACAAAGTGAAGCACCTAGGTATTGTGTCAGGAAAAAAGAAAGCAGCTTTATGGTAATCCATTAATTGCAATGCATAGTTATTGCCTAATTATACTCCAATTTTAAGTAATTAGCTATTATTGGAAACTGATAATTAGTTATCATTAGGGAACTGCAGAGACTAGCAAGTAGAAGTCTCTGTGCACATTTAAAACACATCTTTAGGCAACTGCATACACAGCAGTAAGAAGAAAGTAATGTAAACAAAAAAACAAATTAGATGAAATATAGCACTAATGGAACAAACCTCAAGGAATAGTAAGTTTAAAGCAGTAATACTGAGAGGGAGCTCATAAATGTACAACAAACATTAGTAGAACAGACAAGGCAGAAGTGGGCCACATATGACCCCTAGGAGCTTTTTCTGCACCTCTCCAGTTTACTCTGCCTCCCCAAGACAAACATACAGACACACACACACACACACACACACACACTCCAAAACAGTTCATCGTTGATCCTGGAGGATTCCAGGAATGGCAATTTACATGGAAACAGCCACTCAGCTCCCTCAACCACCTCCCCAACTGTTGCATCCCAACTGAGCGGGTGCTGAAAAAAATCACAAGGATGAGTCTGTGGTGACATTTCATTGTTGTTGTTAACTGCCCTTGAGTCGATCTCGACCCATGACAACCTTATGGATGAGACATCTCCAAGACTCTCTGTCCTCCCCTGCTCTGCTTAATTCCTGCACCCCCATAAAACCAGTGACCTGCTTAATAGAGTCCATCCATCTGGCATGTGGCCTTCCTCTCTTTCTGCTTCCCTCCACCTTTCCCAGCATTGTTGTCTTTTCCAACGAGTCCTCCCTTCTCATGATGTGTCTGAAGTACGACAGCCTCAGTTTGATAATCTTGGCTTCCAGGGAGATTTCTGGCTTGATCTGCTCTAGGAATCATTTGTTTGTCCTTTTCGCTGTCCACGGAATCCTTAGCACTCTTCTCCAGCATCACATCTCAAATGAATTGATTTTCTTTCTATCATCTTTCTTGACTGTTCAGCTCTCACATCCATACAGGGTAATAAGAAATACGATGGCTTGTATGATTCTAACTTTTGTGCTCATTTGTATATCTTTGCATTTTAGAATCTTTTCTAGTTCTTTCATGGCTGCCCTCCCCACTCTTAATCTTCTTCTGATTTCCTGACTGCAGTCCCAATTTCTATCAATGTTTGATCCCAGGTGTGAGAATTCTTTTACTATTTCTATTTTCTCATTGTCTAGGTTGAATTTATGAAGGTCCTAGTCATTATTTTTGTTTTCTTTATGTTCAACATAAAGAAAGTGCCTACCTTTGCACTTTCTTCTTTGATCTTCCTTAGTAGGTGTTCGAGGTCTTTGAGGTTAGTACTATGGTGTCATCTGCATATCTTAAAATGTTTATATTCTTTCCTCCTATTTTTACTCCTCCTTCTTCTGTATCCAAGCCTTTCTTATAGTATGTCCTGCTTACAAGCTGAACAGATAGGGTGAAAGGATACAGCCTTGTTTGACCCCTTTGCCAATTAGGAACCGTTCTGTTCCTCCATGTTTTGTTCTGACAGTAGCCTCATCAGGACTATCAGAAGTGTTGGACTCTCATGTGTTTAAGGATGTTCCATAGCCTTTCATGATCTATGCAATCTAAGGCTTTGCTATAGTCTATAAATGACCTGCTGATTTTCTTTTGGGATTCCCTGGTGCGCTCCATTACCCACTGTATGTTTGCAATGTGGTCCCTAGTGCCTCTTCCTTTCCTGAACCCTGCTTGGACCTCTGGGATTTCTCTCCCCGTGTATAGTTGGAGTCTATGTTGCAGAACTTTCAGCATAATTTTGCTTGCATGGTAGATCAGTGCTATGGTCCTATAGTTGCTGCAGTCTTTTGTCTCTATTTTTTTGTGGATGGGGATGTATATTGTCTGCTTCCAATCTATTGGCCATTGTTTTGTTTTCCATATCTGTTGACATATGTTGGTTAGCACTAGAGTTGACTCTATCAATGGAGATTGCAGCAGTTCAATTGGAATATCATCTGTTCCTGGTGATTTGCTTTTCACTATTTCTCTGATTGCAGTTTCCACCTCACTTTTTAGAATTTGGGGTTCATCTTCACATGGCTCTTCATACAATGTGTCCTTCATTTTGTCATCTATTTTGTATAATTTTGCTGTGTATTGCATCCAACATCTTTTTATTCCTTCCTGGTCGTGAATTATGTCATTTTTGTTGTCATAGGGCATCCCAGTCCTTGGTTTTAATTTTCGTTTGATTTCCCGGATCTTGTCAAATAGATCTCTTGTTCTTCTCTTTTTGTTGTTGTCTTTAATTTCCCTGCATTGGTCATTGTAATCATTTTCTTTATCTTTCCACAGAAGCTGTTGTACTGTTGCATTCATGATTGTTGTTGCTATCTCTCTTTTGTTTTTCTTCTGTTCTTTTCTTTATTGCTTGTAGTGTTTTATCTATCATCCATGGTTTTTCTCTTTCTTTTTGTTTATTGAACATGTCTATCTGCATTCTTCTTTTATTATGTCCCTGGCTTAAGACCATAGTTCCTCTGGTTCTCAGTCTATTATGCTTAGTAGTGCGAATCTGTTTGTTATGTTATCAGTAAATTCTGTTGAGATGTTATTTAGATCATATTTTGGTATAATCACTGGTTTTGTTTTCTTCTTGAATCTTACTGTTATTTTTGATGAGTAATTCATGATCTGTGCCCATTAGTGCCTGGTCTAGTCTTGGCCACCAGTATAGTGTTCTGCCATCTGTTACTTCCGATTATATAATTTATTTAATTTTTGTGTTGACCATCTGGTGATGTCCATGTGTATAGCCTTCTTTCTGGTTGTATGAAAAATGTGTTTGCAATGAATAGGTTGTTGGCTTCACCAAAATCTATCAGACACTCACCTGTTTCGTTTCTTTTGCCTAATCCAAATCTGCCTACTGTTTTTGATTCTTCTTTGCTTCCAACTTTTGTGTTTCAATCTCCAATGATCAGCTTCTCATCCTGTGTTGGTGTGCTGACAATCTCTTCCTGTACTCCTTCATAGCATCTATAATTTTCTTCCTGTTCTGCCTCTATGGTTGTTGAATATACTAGAATTTGGGTGTGAATAGAGGTTTACAATGGAGCCTTACTGAAATGATTCGGCCTGATTTTGCATTGTATCCTCTGACTGCTTTCATCACATCTTTTCTTAGTGTGAAAGCCACCCTGTATCATCTTGTTTTTTCATTCCCTGAGTAGAACACTATGTGGTTATCTGATTCAAAGTGGCCCACTCTCGTCCATTTTAACTCACTCACCCCCAGTACTGGTATGTTCATGTGTTCTGTTTCCATTTTTACTATGTCTAGCTTCCCTTGGCTCATTCACCTCACATTCTACATCCTTACTGTATTTTATGTGCCACGCTGCTTTGAATGCCCTTTGCCTTTCTAAGGGTGTCTCTTATTTGTCTTGCCATCTTTCTTATGCTCTTGGCTATTCTTGCAAATGCAATACCCCTTTATTTCTTCCTCTTTTTCTGTTATTGCTCTGATCCTGCCTTTGTCTCACTTGAGCTGTCTCATTGTGGGGTTACACAAGGAGGGCCACCTACACCTCCCTGTTTGCAGTGCCAACCAACGTTAACTATGGTGTCACTACAATTCACTCTTGTCAGTGACACACCCACGACTACTACTGATGCCCAGAAGCTGTTTGTCTCCTATATCATTTTCATTTCTACATTTTCATATTTACAAGCTGTTCAGAAAAAGTTACAATTATGCTGTGAAAATGAATTATGAAAGACTCATAATTGTTTAACCCCTTATCCCAAATAGATAATAAAATCTGAATAGCTGAAAAGATAAGGTTGGCCCTCACCCTAAAAAGAAGAGGATATTGTGAGAAAGAAGCTTTGTACATTGAAAGAGAAAAGCAGAAAACCTATTTGAGAAAGCAAGTTTCTCACAAAAGGATATTACAGTCAGTGTTCCAGCTAGACTGAAATGTTGGTGCTGAGCAAGAAGAAGTGACAGGGAAAATATCAATGGGGGAAAACATTCTTCATCTTACTCACTTTCTGGGCTTTTCCTCTGCAGTTTCTGCCACATAGTATCCAGGTTTACATTCGTAGCGGCAGACAGAGCCCACATCATGATTCCCTTGCAGGCATCGGGGTACCAGCAACTTAGCATTGGCAACCAGGCGTGGAGTGTCACACTCCAGCTTGCAGTAAGCTTCTGGAAGTGACCACAATCCATCATCCAAGCAGGTCAGCCACTGACTCATTCCTAGCTCCAAGAAAGAGAGGGAAAGAAAGAGAAGCAGAGCCCACTGAGAATATGAAACAGAATTAGGTAGGCCAAAAAGGGCCAACTGGTGGCCCATAGACTGGCCAAGGTTTTCCCTCACTTTCCCCACCCTTGTCCATTGCATACTGGGAGTGTGAGATGCAGGTTTTTTTGCCTGGCAAGTGCCATGTTCATTTCCTGGAAGGTAAAGAAAGGTAAGAATTCATGCTGCTCCTTTGTGTACACAGGGATCTGCTTTAAAGAGATGCTCCAACTAGCTTTGCCTTGAAAATCTCAGTCCATCTACATTCAAGAACTAACCTTGTCAAGAGGCTGACCAGTCAATGATACCCAGAAACCTTCCAAAATGACAAAAAACTAAATTTTAGAATTAAATGAAGGAAGTAGTCCTGTGGTACCTTTATCTTTTTCTTGTTGTTTGCACCTTCAATTTATTTCCAAATTTATGGCAACCCTAAGGAGAACCTATCATGGGGATTTCTTGGCATGTTTCTTCAGAAGGTGAGGGCTTGCCATTGCTATCCTCTGGGGCTGAAAGAGGGTGACTTGCCCAATATCACCCAGTGGGCTTACATGGCCTAGTAGGGATTCAAACCCTGGTCTCCAGAGTCATAGTCATAGTCCAGTGCTCAAACCACACAACACACTGACTCATACAGCACCTTTAAGATCAATCAATTCAGTTCAGCATAAAGTTTCATGGATTCCAGTCCGTGTTGGTGAGCCTCAGTAGACAGACATATATACTAATAGGATGGGAAGCATGAAATGCAATGGAAACGCATAACATTCTGGCAGAGTGGTGGGATGGCAAGCAGTTTTTCTTGGTGTTCATAAAGAGTAGTTAAAGCAACAATAAAATAAAGAGGTTAGTCGTAAATGTGTTGCAAAGGTCCTTCCTTCTTTTTATACTGAAACAGACTAACATGGCTATCCTCTGATAATTTTTGAACATGTATTGATCTCTTATGTACTGCAATATCAATGTGATTTTTCATAGCATGGTGTACACATTTGCTGTCAAGGAACATCCATCTCATTCACTACCCTTCAATCACAGATGGTGACTTGGGAGAGGGAACATTTTGGCAATAATGGATATTTCATAAGAGGTTTTACAGCTCAGCCCTTGAAGGCGGCAGGTGCTATTTTATTTTTTGTGCTTCATTTCAGAGTTTTCAGGGGGGAGGGGGCATGATGTCTCCCACAGATGGCCACCATGGCTTTCCTAGAGATAGCCCCAGAACAATTGTTCTGTGAGAAAAGATAATGGTGGCTGCCACTTGGCAGCCGCCACATGTAGCTCTGCTCCCACCAACCACTTCAGGAGCAGGTGGGGGGGAAACCATTGTTTTTCCTAAATGTAACTTGCCACTGTCTAATAACAGAAATAAGCTACCATACATTTAACATTCTATAAAAGCCTCTTCTGAAATCCCAAGAAGTTCTGAGAACCTTCAGTTAAACTGTGATTAAAACAATCTACAACATAGATTGGGATGGGGTGCGAGACTTTTCTGACACGTGTCCTCTGTTGCAGAGGTACAGAAAGCTACCTTGTGTATTCACTGGCTAGTAGAAATCCAAAGTTGCTGATCTGGCCAGAGGATACTGTCAGCAAGAAAACTTACCTACGTTCATCTCCTTATATTCAGCAATGCAGAGTGGGAAAGATCCTATGTCCTACTCACAAATACAACCTTTTAACTTAAATGGAATACCCACATTATAAAATTAAAAAAGAGTATCCACATAGAATTACAAACAGCATCTGCCGCACAGAATCATTTTAGAGAAGAGCTAGATTAGTCTGCCTTGAGACAATTGTTCTTTAAGTACTTTTTTATTCACAGCTGACTACCAAAACAGCACACCTGGGAGGAGCCATACGAACCATACAAGTTCGTTACCTGAATCTAACTTCAAGATTTATTAATCTTCCTGACAGATACATGTCCAAATATAGGTCTCATTAATCACTTCAGAGACGATGATGGAGTTTCCTCTTCAGACCTTATGCAAATAACAAAATGTAAAGACAGGCAGAACATTCTGGGACTAGCATCTCATCTAAAGCTGCCCTAAGCGAGAGAGAGTAGTCATGGAATGATAACAGCAGCATACCTTGAAGCTTTGCTGGCTTGATGCAGGAGAAGAAACATTGCTTCAGGTAAGTAGTCCCTTTGGGGCAAGAAAACTCAGCATAAAGGACAAGTGATTGATCTGGAAACTGGCAGTCGATGGGGTCACAAGTCACAGATCTGTCCCACTGTCCAGAGTTACAGGTCAACAGGATCTCTTTCTGGGAAAGGAAAAGAAAACCACTCCTAAGTTCTACTGCTTGATTGAGGGCTATTATAGCAGCATGAAAGCTGGCCTCAGCTTAGTATAAGAGTGGCAGATGTGAGGGATGTGCAAAGTGTTCAGGACACATGAAGACTCCAAGTTTCAAAAGCGTTCCCAGAAATGGAACCTGATTGGAACGTGATGGGAACGCTCGTCGGCAGTGGTGGCGTTCCCCGTGCAGTAAAGTCGCGTTCTGGACCCCATCATGTTCTCATCACGCTCCGTGCGCGCCCGCGCTCGTGCTCGTTAGGACGCATCGGGGAACATTTTTTCCCCATGCGATAAACTTCATAGTAACAACTTCATGTCAAAGTTACCTTTGCCTATTCTGTGTTAAAATAAACTTTTATTCTTGGTTAACTATCCACTTGGCCTGTGATTGAACATCCATTCATGCTACTGACCTTTAAAAAACCCACAGGGGTGTTGGGTCCCAAAGAAGGAAAGAATTGTGAGGTGGTGGGGAATCATTACACATGTAAAGCTTATAATTATCTAGCCACAAAGGCCATAGACACAGGAATCCTCTTAGACAATATAATGTTTGGGCAAGAGAGGTAAATTTCCTGTTTCCTCCACATTAAAACAACATAACACCATGCACAGATGAAAAGGCCAATAAAAAAGTCTCACATTCCCCTGAGTATTCCATTATTCTATAGGACAATTTGCTATCCATTATGCTATGCAAACAAACAAACATTGTTTCTAAGCAAAAATATTCACAGAAAGACACAATATGTTAAAAATAATTGGGGGGAAATATGTTAAAAAGTATTGCAATCTCACCCAGCAGGGAGAACATTTGAAAGTCTTTATTTTTGTGCATGAGAATGACATAAGCTTTACTACATAATGATTAATCACACAAGGAGCAAGCTAAATGGGCATTAAGCCATGCAATTAGTGATTCACTCCATAATTCTCTGGTTGTAAGCCTTTCAAAGCTACTGACAACCTTTCACAGATTTTAGTCTAATATTTCTTTAAATACTTTTCAGATTTGTTTCCTCCCTAGTATCCACACTGTATTTGTAGAAACAGAAGCAAATTCAAATGCCAGGAAAGCTGGAAATAGCAATGACTTTGGCCAAAAATACATTTTAAAAAAGAGAATTAGACCAGCTACATCACTAGCCATTTACCAAAGCTGATCAGTACCATTGCTGCCGTTGCTATTCCATCCACACACATCCCTTTGGCTCTAGGTTAGATTGGAAATATGGGGTCAGACATTATACCATTAGAGTCTGTATTTAGCCCGTAGAACCTCCAGTTGCTAAACCTCACTAAGCTGCAAATAAAATATAAGGCTTTCATCCCTACACCTCCATTTTTGACATGTGCAGAGTAGTGGGATAGAAAGCAGGGAAGTGAGCCAGGTATCTCAATTTTTTTAAGATAAAAAAAGATTAGGTCAAGAGGCAGGGAAAGGCTAGAACTGGAAAGTGGGGAGAAAAATATTTAACTGGACATAATATATGTCTTTCTCCATCTAAGGCCTGTTACAGACTGCCAAAATAAAGCTGCTTCGAGTCACAGTGGAGGTTTGGTGTTTCAATGATGCATGCGTCCTAAGAGTCCAGAAGTCGCACCAAAGCCACACTCCAGTCCTTAGGGCTGGAGTGTGGCTTTGGTGTGGCTTCTGGACTCTTAGGATGCATGCATCATTGAAACACCAAACCTCCACTGTGACTCGAAGCAGCTTTATTTTGGCTGTCTGTAACAGGCCAGCATATCAGCATAGTGCAAAATCCTGGCGTATGTTTTAATAATGAAAGAAAAACTCATTCTCCTTATTTGTTATCACTTTTGAAATAAATCTGTATTAAAAACAGCTGAACTATTTGTTACACTGGCTGTGTAAATGTAGTTTTAATTCCCCCCCCCACGTGTATCTTAAGTACTGAAATTATTTAAACATGTATGATCAAAACTGCAAAAAATAAATAATTTGGGTGTGGTTTGTCATGCTTTTGCTTTGATGCTGAAAATAATTGCAATGATTTAAGTTTATTTTAATTATCATTCATGGGTTTAAATATACAGTGGACTTGGTGTATTGGTGTGCTAGCCATCTGCAGACACTCACCCTGTCTCATTTTTGTCCATGGTGGCAGGTGCATAGAATCACAGAATCGTAGAGTTGGAAGAGACCACAAGGGCCATCTGGTCCAACCCCATTCTGCCATGCAGGAACTCTCAATCAAAGCATCCCTGACAAATGGTCATCCAGCCTCTGCTTAAAGATCTCCAAGGAGGGAGACTCCATCACTCTCTGAGGGAGTGTGTTCCACTGTCAAACAGACCTTACTGTCAGGAAGTTCCTCCTAATGTTGAGGTGGAATCGCTTTTCCTGAAGCTTGCATCCATTGTTCTGTGTACTAGTCTCTGGAGCAGCAGCAAACAAGCTTGCTCCCTCCTCAATATGACATCCCTTCAAGTATTTAAACAGGGCGATCATATCACCTCTTAACCTTCTCTTCTCTAGACTAAACATTCCCAGCTCCCTAAGTCGTTCCTCATAGGGCATGGTTTCCAGACCCTTCACCATTTTAGTCATTCTCCTTTGGACAAGCTCCAGTTTCATTTTCAATTTTGATCCTGTTCTCTGGGGTATTAGCTACTTTGGTGTCATCAGCAAATTTGATAAGTATGCCCCCAATTCTGTCATCCAAGTCATTGATAAAGACTTGGATGGCAGTACTCTTAGTTGGGATTAATATTTGGATTCACCTTTCAGTGTTAGATCAGATATTAACTGTATCTAATGTATTACTAAATACATACTGAATGACAAGAAAACCACCATCTAGCATTAAAACTCTTAATTTTTGCATTCCAAATAAATTCTGCACATAGTTATCATTTGTAGGATGTTGTTCTGTTTCCATCTTCATATGTCAGTCTATTTTGCCAAAGGCTAAAATATTTTTTGGCAAGCAACAAATTGGTAGGTGAAGAAAATGCAAAGGAATGTAAAAGAGAAGAGAAGTTATTAGAAAAAGGGAGCAATGTGGAACACTGAAGATACACAACAGAAAGTTCTGCAAAAACTTAAATGTAAGTCTTCAAATACATTTTTTCAATCACACCTTTTCACATTTTACTTTCTAATTTTCACCTTTTCTTGTGGTATGTGTGTATGTGTGTGCACCTAGTAGTTGAAGTGGTATAAAACAACCTTGCCGATCCTGCTCAAATCAAGGCCTGGTGACAGACTAGCCTTGGACCCCAATGCATGCTACCTCAATTCCAGATGAAAAGAACATGAGATATAACAGTAACGAAACATAAAATAAGAATGCTCAATGTCTTTGCTACTGCCGACTTGTGGGATATACTTCTAAAGGAGTGTATCAGACTATTTTTCAAACACCCACCCTTGCCTCAGATTCCCCTTTCTGCCTTTGGTTACCCTAAATCTAGGTCCTCTTTTCTTTAAATATACTTGTCTCCTATGGGTTTTTTCCGTAAATGTTTGTTTGCCTGTGAGAAGTTTTTCTCCATCTTAGCTAGCCATTCTCTTCTCTACTCACAAAGCTGTGTCACTGAGATTCTGTAGATGGAAAAAAATGTTCTTATTACTTTCTTAGAACGTCTGAACAGATGAAAACTTTTTTCTTGTCCTATTAGGTTTGTCAACAAATATTAAGGTGTCACCATGGCCATCATCACCAGTGCAACTAATGCCAAAGAATCACCTTAATATTGTACAAGATATTTGCACATGCCTGGAAGGAATTCGTTGCACTAGGAAAGTTATCCCAAAGTCCCATTTGAAATAATAGGTTGAAATATTCATCATGAAGCATATCTGGATTGATACAATTTACTCTGAACTCACCTGTCCTGGAAGCAGCAATTGCCCACGGTTATCATGGAGGACAAATCCTTTTTCACAAGAAATGGAACATTCCATGTGTCCCTGGTGATTTAGAGTACAGTTGGCAACAGAACCATGATGAACATGGGGCAACACACAGGTACCTTGCTCTCCACAAGTGTGTTGAGTGCAGCTGTGGAATAAGAAAGAAAAAAAAAGAACCAAGGCCTGTTACAGACTGCCAAAATAAAGCTGCTTCGGGTCTCTTTGGAGGTATGCTATTTAAATGATGCATGGGTCCTAAGAGTCCAGAGGTCGCACCAAAGCCACCCTCCATTCCTAAGCACTGGAGTCCAGCTTTGGTGCAGCTTCCGGATTCTTAGGATGCATGCATCATTTAAACAGCATACCTCCAAAGAGACCCGAAGCAGCTTTATTTTGGCAGTCTGTAGCAGGCCCAAGATGCATGACAGGAAAAATAAACATAATAACAAAAGAGAAAAACCCTGAAATTTATTAAGTATGACGTGTTTCAGGAAGACTTCCTTTCAAGACTTCCTTCCAGGGCTGACCTAAGAATACCCAAAGACACATGCCATTTATACCTCCACTTTTTAAACTGATTTAAACAAGAACAACTAATGCACAAAATGCAACTCTTACAGGACAATCTCACTCCTATTCATCTCCCTTTAAGGGAGATGACTTTCTGTGCTGTGAAGATTTTGAATGTATACACTCATAGCTGTTTGCATTTCAGCAGAAATAACATTCTATTTTTATTTTATTTTTTGGATCATTACAAAGTTACACAGAACACAGGAAATTATCCTTGTGGTTTGGTTTAGATTGGTAGGTTCCTATGGTGTGTAATTCCTCCAATTTTTACTCTGATGATTTTCTGCATCTAATGAGCTCTTGTTGTTCTCTTCCTCCACCAACATCCTATGCCCTGTGTACAGGTTGTTCCTTGACTTGGAACCTGGTCAAGAAAAGCTATTACTTCTACTGTCCTTTAACTAATAGGCTTTTTGTTTCAAAGGCATTTCAGCTACACGGCTGAGTTTTGAAAGAAAAGCACAAATTAGATCACATTCATTAAAAAGAGAAAAACCAAGGGGACTAGCACTCTAAACTATTGAAAGAAGGAAAGTGCCTAATGTATTGTCCTAAATACTTGTGCTTAAAAGTTAAAAGTACTTACAGGCAGAAACCCAATTGCTAATCCCAACTAGTGCAGAGTCACTAGTAATGGGATTAACATAAATGTGGATTTACAATTAAAGAATTGATCTTATAGGCCTACTCTAGTCAGGGATAGTAACTGCATTTCGGCATTAAAATGCTGAAACCCATCACAGAGTTCAATAACTCTGAGTTTGCAGAAATGTATAAAAAGTGTGAGGAATGCTTATGAGACAGAAGAGAAAAAGAAATTGAATGGATTAAAAATATACATTGAGGTACAAAGAAAGCACTAGAATACAAACAAAGTTGGATGAAGTGGTGGTTGGAGAAAGCAGGAGCAGGATTGTAAGGGGCACAGACTGCCAAAAGGTGCTGCCTTCTTTCTTCCAGTCTCAAACCTGATGGGAGAGTACTTGTGGACTACAGAATGTATCCAGAACTCAAATTCAATTATTATTCTGAACTAGACTCATTGAATCATTGGTAAGTTAGCATTTAAGCTCCATTGATCCAATGGATTTACTTTGTTTAACAATTGGATTTTGGCCTATCTCATCTGGCATTTTGCTTCTCACAATGAACAGTGGAAGAGGCAGCTATTACCGGAGGGGCACCACCAGCCACTTACCTCTGGAGAAGCCTACATGCAAAATATGAAGACAATAGCACACCATTGTTTGCTCACCATCAAATGATCTGCAGAAGTCTACAGCCTCTGAGTGGGGAAGGATATTCTTGTACACCCAAATGTTCTGATTAGCATTACTTTTAAAGTTATAAGAGCCCTGCTCAGACACAGTAAAGGCCCAGCAAGACCAATACTTTGTTTGCAGGAGTGACAAGTATGATGCCGCCACAGACTACCCAGAAGCAGGAACAGAAGACACCACCCTACTTCTGTGATGTATTCCCAGAACGTAATGATATAAACATCTGGGCATGTAGGTTCTGTAATAACTCTAGGCTCCCTGAATGTGTCTATTCCTCCTCCTCTTTTAAAGCTGAAGGTGGGATGATAGGCACCATTACATTTTGTGGTAGTGAGCATCCTATGTTACTCATTATGTAAAGCAGTATTCTTGCCTGGGCTTTTTTTTAAAAAAAATGTTCCTCTTTAAGCTAAAAAACCCCAAACAAACCCAAAGATGTCCTAGCATTTGCTTACATGGAAAGTTGCTTTCTTGGAAACAAGGTGTTTTTTTTTCCAGGCTTACAATGTCCTATTATTATTATTATTATTATTATTATTATTATTATTATTATTATTATTAAGCTTTATTTATATAGTGCTGTAAATTTACTCTGTAAATTTTTGAGATGGGACAGCCTGTGATCAGATCAAATTTCCTTGAACTCTTCTGCTTCATCATTTCTCCTATAGAAAAACATCTACTGATAGATGCAAAGGATAATTATAAAACTGAACAGCCTCTTCAGTGCTAAAGAATGCATTTGATACACAGTACGAAGCAAGATGATAAAGTTAATGTGCATAGCATATTCATGACTATTTTAGACATGAAACTATGGCTGATGTTGCATATCTGCCTTAGACAACTGTTTTATAATTGTTGCTTTTAATGGTGGTAGCAGACCTCGCCCTTAAAATTTTTAGCATTGGGACATTACAACTATTTCTACATAGTTCCAACCGCCAAAGCCTTTATGGCTATTATAAAAGCAAAATCTATGCTGTGTAGAGCACCATAGTATGGCATTATACATTAATTCATCTCTTCTTTGGCAAATTTAGGCCTGCAACAATTTTATATTTATATATTTTAATATTGTTGTATGGTTTTTAAATTGTATTGTTTTCTACTTGTTGTTCACCGCCTTGAGTCCCTATACTGGAAGAAAAATGGGATATAATAATAATAATAATAATAATAATAATAACAACAACATTTAGCCATTTTAAAAAAACTAAATATTTTTGGTGCATGGTGTTT
The DNA here is from genome assembly GCF_019175285.1 of Sceloporus undulatus. Taxonomy (NCBI): domain Eukaryota; kingdom Metazoa; phylum Chordata; class Lepidosauria; order Squamata; family Phrynosomatidae; genus Sceloporus; species Sceloporus undulatus. The sequence continues at coordinate 125,529,891 of NC_056525.1, forward strand.
GAAAAAGGGAAGCTACCATCTTAGTAGTCAGATCTTTTCTTCTTTGTCTTCTTCTAAGATGATACATATTGTGATTGTTCCATCATCTAAAAATCATTGATCTTAACTGGCTAATAATGGGAGGCAATAGGGAGTTCCAGTACCAGAAAAGCAACAAAGCAGCCCTTGAGGGGGGAAATAGCCAGGGCTCTGCCCTTCATCAGCTTCCCCATGAGCACCTACAATGAAACCTCCATAGATCCAAAACCATGTGTACAGAAAGAATAGTGCCAAGCCCTGTAGCTGAACTGAAACAGGATAATTTTCAAAAGGGGAAGTCAAGTGAAAATGGCAAGAAAAAGACCTACAAATGGGAAATAAATTCCTTACACAGAGACATGTTTATGAAGTGAGAAATGATTTCAGAGAAGTGGACAGAAATTCCTTCATCTTATATTTCCACTTGCTTCTTCTGAGTATGCTTTACAAGCATGTTTGTCAAATCCTTTAGCTTCTGGGGTGTAAATATCAACAACAGTAACACAGATCTACCCCACTGACCATTACACACACAAACATACTTGCTGGCATGAAACCAGTCCGCCCTGAAATATAATTACAAAAATCCCAAACAGTTGCCTAGTTCCTTGGCTGCATCAGATTGAATTCAGCTCAACAATCACAGGATATTCATAAGCTTCTGTAGAGCCCAGCTCCAACATTTAAATGTTTCTTCCTTTGTTCCTCCAGTTAGAATTCATATTTTTTTAAATTCAAGGAGGATAACTGTTCTGTACCAAAACCAATATTAATTTTGAAGCAACATCAGGGTTTTTTTAAAAGGTAATCACACAAGTCTTTATATGGACACCAAAAATTAGTCTATGGAGAGTAGGACAGTCCATGGTGGGAGGGCCTCTTTTACTCATCCCATCAGGTGGTAAACAGGTCCTGTGCATTTGTCAAAGGAGAGGAGATACGGTTAGTCCTCTTATAGAGTAAGATTTGTTGTTGGAAGGAATGGCTAGATTTCTCAAGAAAGCACCATTCAGCAGCCAACAACAGTTTATTAGCTGCTGTGTGTGTGTATGTGCATCCAGTTTTCAGTGGAGGAATCAAACCCCTGTACAGGGAGTCAATTGTATAAAGTTGCCCATACATGGAGAGAGAAATCCCAGAGGTCCAGGCAGGGTTCAGGAAAGAAAGAGGCATTAGGAATCACTTTGCAAATATACGATGGCTAATGAAGCATAGGAGGGAGTTCCAAAGAAAATCAGCATGTGCTTTATAGACTATATAGCAAAGCTTTTGACTGCAGAGATCATGAAAGGCTATGAAATGTCCTTAAAGACATGGGAGAGCCAACACATCTGATAGTCCTAATGAGGAATCTATCCTCGGGACAAGAGGCTACTGTCAGGACAGAACAAGGAGAAACAGAATGGTTCCCAATTGGCAAAGGGGTCAGAAATGGCTGTATCCTATCACCCTACCTATTCAACTTATATGCAGAGCATATTGTAAGGAAAGCAGGCTTGGACATGGAAGAGGGAGAAGTGAAAACAGTAGGAAGAAATATCAACAATCTGAGATATGCTGATGACATCATAATACTAACAGAGAACCTCACAGACCTGGAACAACTACTAAGGAAGATCAAAGAAGAAAGCGCAAAGGCAGTTTGATTCCCTGCTTGGCCATGGGAAACCCTCTAGGTAACCTTGGTTGAGTCACACTTTCAGCCTCAGAAAACCACATGATATGTTCACTTTAGGGTCATCATAAGTTGAAAATGGCTTGAAGCCACAAAACAACAAAAATGACATACAGATGAACCAATGAGGGGAGAATATGGACAAGGAATTTTATGTTTACCTTGAACTATGATTTAAAGAAGATTTTTTAATAAAATGATGTATAGGTGGTATTTGACACCAGAGAGACTAAGGCGCTTTACAGACCGCCCAAAAGGGCGGTCTGCCAGCGCCGGTGTTTGCTGTGCCAGGGAACCGCAGCGGACAAACGGCGTGATTCCCTGGCGCAGCAAAAAGAACCTGCAAAAAGCTATGACGCCGCAAGGCACCAATGGCGCACTTGCAGTGTCATTTCTGCACCGCTACGTCAAAATGGCGGCACCCATATAGAATGGGCGCCGCCATTTTGTACATGCTCGGCATGTACTAGGGTTAGGGGTGTCCGGAAAGGACGCCCCTTCCTAACCCTAGTACGTGCCGAGCACGTACTTTTTGGCGGTGTGGAACCCGCCTAAGATTTATAAAGTTTCTACTGACATATGCTGGAAATGTAATAAAAAAAGGAGGAACATTTTACTATGTGTGTTGGACATGTACTAAGATTACAAATATATTTGACTTGGATTCATTCCATTATGAAAGACAATCAGAAGTTTAAATTCCAACTGAAACCAGAACTTTTCTTATTGGGCTTGATGGTTATACAGATGGAGAACAACATGGAAGAATTGTCCAATTTATGGTTACATCCACTAGAATATTTTACAGGGGAAGGATATGGACATCTCTTTACAAGACTGATTAAATCATATGACTTTGATGATATGGATACGCTGATAAATTTGATTAGAGAGTTAATAACGTTTTAACAGAATGGGGATTGATTATTGATTTTATGAGTAAATGTTGGGTGGAAATAGCAATTTTAGAATTTGAAGAATAGTAGAATGGAATAACATGTAGAAGTGTACCTATATGAAGAGAGAGAGAGAGACCTAGAGGAAGTACAATAATTTGATAACTACAACAAACAGCTAGTAAGCTGGAAGTCATATGTATTCCCTTTTTCCTTTGTGATATTGTTATTTTGCATAGTGTGCTAGTTTGTGTAGTTTGCAGTTGTTATTTTCCCAACATGATACCTTATATTTGTTTTATATCATTAAAAGTTATGTGTTAATTAAAAATACTTTGAGAAATAATGCTTTTTAAAAAAGTTTTAGTTCTGTCTTTTTAAGCCACTTTGAATCCCATTGTGAGAGAAACGTGGGATGTAAATCCTTGAAATAAAATAAAATAAATAAACGCTTTACGTTATTTCTGAAGTAAAAAAAAAAATATCCCTGAGTAAAGCTATTGTGTATGAAATTGCCCCTACACAAGTCAAAATGTGTAGTCTGTGACCGCAAAGGATATGGCTTACACTGCAAAAAGCAGTCCTATAAGACCAGTTTTAGTTAAACTCTCTTGAATTCATAGCCTGTATACCGTACAGATATTCATACTTCTTTCCATTTCTCCTCCAGATCAAGATTTTCTTAAGCCTTTCCTTTGATGAGTGTTTGTCCATTAGCACGATCCTGGCTGCAGCCAATACATTCATTACACATTTACAATCCTTTTATCTCAAGTCTGTATCTAGTATTTAGCAAGTCTGCATCCTATCACAATACTTTTTAAATGGCAGCTTGGATCAATACATACGCAATTCCTTAATTAAGGGATTAATGGGCAGCTGGTAAAACTCATTGCCTTAGCTTATGGGTCATTAATTTTGGATGTTACTACATTCATTTTCCAAACTATGCAGTCCTGAGGTTAAGCAATAGCCTTAAACAGTGCTGTTCTCGCTGCTTGTTCTGAGCTAATTCTATGATGCAACAAGAGTGAGTTTTTTAGATAAAACCAAATCCCTTCTCTTATGTTCCTCCCAAACATATGTCAGAAGTTGGCTGGACGTGCAGAATGGCCTTGTCAGATTCTTAGTGGAGAGGCTGTCATCAGCCCATGCCTGAGCAGCAAGGACTCTGACTTAAGGAGAGGGAATACGCTCACTGCTTCAGGAGGATTTGCAAGCCACAGACATGCTGAACCCAGACCAAAGCCCTCAGGTGCCTTCAGGGCTTCCCAACCTAGAGTATGTTGCTGCACGTCACTATAGCCCAGTAGGACCTCTGAAATGATCACAGGATCTGTCATGCAGTCACCAACTGCAGTAGGAAGTGGTAAGGTTTTGATGCTGGATTACACTCTTAATGAGAGTCCACATGTACAAGTGAAAGGCACAGCAGCTCACCACAATTTCTCTTGGATGAGGGGAACTATGCTAGGGACCTAGGGGCAGGGGGAAAAGGGGCAGCAAGACACCGCCCCTTTCTGCCCCCGACAGAGCCCACAGCAACCAAATGGCATGGCCCCCAGGAGCCCTAAAAAGAACCTGCTCCCGTGTACATCATCATGACGGCCCCCGTGTGGATGGGGGCAAACCATGATGGTGCCAGCGGTGCACAGTAGGGCTCAGGAGTGTGTGGATTCTTCATTCTCCTGAGCTCTGAAATTAGCCCCAGGTCGGTGCATAGCGCCAGTTTGTACATAGTTATGGGGGGGGGGATGAGAAAATTGTCTCCCAAATTAGAATTCTCCCCCTCCTCCCACCATGACATTTTTCTTTATTCTTCAAATTTCTAGCATTGCAATAACTCAACCTTCCATTTCAGAATGAGATATAGTTTAGCCATCCAAAGAAAAGAAGTAAGCAGTTACCAAGGGAATGTGAATACAGCTAATAGAGAGGTTTCTAGGACCTAGGTTTTAACAATTTTCAATGTCTCACTCACTGCAATGCAAGAAATTTGGGGACTGCTGGAAAATTTCATGAGGGTGGGGTGGTGGGGCAAAACAGCCCATGCTCTCATTTTGCCTTCTCTGTAACTACACCCTACAACCTATATACAGGTTGAGTAACCCTTATCTAAACAGTGTGGGACCAGAGGTGTTTTGGATTTTAGAGTTTTCTGATTTTGGAATATTTGCATATATAATGAGATATTTTGGAGATGGGACCCAAGACTAAACATGATATTTATTTATGTTTCGTACACACCTTATAGAAGGTAATTTTATACACAACATTTTAAGTAATATTGTTGATGAAACAAAGGTTGTGTACATTGAACCATCAGAAAGCAAAGGTATCACTAACACACCTACCCATGTGGACAGTTTTGGATTTCAGAAGATTACAGAATTCTGGATAAGGGAGTCTCAATCTGTATCAACTCTATATATCACACATATGTATAGAGAAAAACGCATCCTATGTGGATTGATGGACAGAAGCCATTCTATCAGCAAGACCATCCAACTGGCTATCCCCACCCCCATCCAACCATCCATCCATCCATCCATCCATCCATCCATCCATCCATCCATTCATCCACCTATTAACTGTATTCATAATTTTTCAGATGCAGTTCTCATCTTTTTGGAGCTTCTTTTCTGTGAATGGGTTACATACAGCTGGGGGTCTGTTGCCATGATGCACACTACGTCTAAAGGGCACTATAATATGGCTAGAATATCAAAGACTACATCAGTTTGTCTGCATGCCAAGTGACCTTTGGGCTTGTGTTTTTCAAACCACTACCTTGAGCTGTGGCATTGGAGGAAAAGTAAGGTGATGATAACAGCAACAAGAAAAACAACTCATCACCCAATGCTGTTGAAACTGAGTGAATCTCTAAAATCCGTTTGTTACAGGGCAAGGATAAAGATCTGTGTCTTTTATTTTAAGAATTTTAAATCCCAGAGACAATGCTCAGTCTTTCAGACACAAGTATGGATCATTGCTTTCTTTTTAATTTTGAAGCATTTTCAGTCGGTGCCTGAAATACATAATATGTGGAACAGCAAATCTTGTCCTTGGGACAGAGTGGGAAGGAGATGGCCTTTCCTGGCTCCTTGATAACAACCACCAGGAGGGAGGAGTTTACATCCCTTATGATGCATGCTATTTAAAAGGAGTACATATTTAATACAGCACTTGTTCCATTTTATAAAGAGAGATGGAGAGAGTGTATTTTTCTGTTGCTTACTTTCCACCCTTTCTGTTATAATAATTTTAAAGGTATTTTCTTATCCATTGTTTTTAATATTAGAGGTCAGTATGTTGGCTCCTTGACAGGGAAAGATAAGTTCTTTAATTAACAAATAAATAAACTAAGGATAATTATGTGAAGTCAAAGGTTTTCATGGCTAGCATCCATAGTTTTTTTTTGTGTGTGTGTGTATTTCAGGCTATGTGGCCATATTCTAGAAGAGGTTATTCCTGGCGTTTTGCCAGCATCTGTTGTTGGCATCTTCAGAGTATGCTGGCATGGAAGAGAGTTGGATACACACACACACACACACACACACACACACACACTGTATGACGTTGGGTAGGGCGGAGTGATTTCCATGTTAATCTGTGTATTGTTCTGTTGCTGATGGCAAGGCCTCAGGGTGGGAGAATATGATGAGACTGGACTAAAAATTGGTCTCAGACATCCTAGTGTTAAACAACATACTGGGTTATCGAGCTGGGTCATCTCTTTTTAAAACTCAAAAGGAGAGGAACATGAAGAGAGGATATGTAAGGGTGGGAAGATATGCAAAGAGGATTAGTGTCTGCTGGGAAAGCTCCTGACCCTGGTTGGTTTCTTCTGCATTTGCTGAGTCCTGGTTTTGCTGTTTTTCAGGACTGGTACCCAAACTTTGTTCACTTTAAGGGTTTTTTTTCTTTCCTGCTGAACAAAGGGCACCAGCCCTGAAAAACAGCAAAATCAGGACTCAGCAAATGCAAATAAGAAACCACCCAGGGTCAGGGGCTTTCTCAGCAGACAATGATCACTAAAAAGCTGCTCTGGGTGCCTTCAGGGCATCATGCAGGCATGCGGCATGTGCACACAATGCCCTCAAGCCGCCTGGAAGGCAGCTTTTAGTGCTGGTCTGCACTGACTGTTTGACTCCTGATTTAAAGGGATGTACAGCAAAATACACCTTTTCTTGGGAAGGAAGGTTTGAACCACAAGAAAGACACCCTGCTGTGTTTGGGTTTCCTGAATCACTTTCACAACTCTATCCAGAATCTTTGGTTCACCACTCTCAACATACATGATATGCCATAACCATTTTCACCATTTGAATGTATGGCATATAGACATCAACCTCTCAGAGGCATGTATTTGGGGCATTTCCCCCAGAAATTTATACATAAATGGATTCTTATAAAGCAGTGATTCTCAAAATGGGAGGCAGTGGAAAGATCCAGGGGGGTGATGAGGGACAAAGGAGGGACCTTCAGCAAGGAAGTGCCAGAGGGGTCTCCAGCAAGAAAGACAAGGGGAACCAGTAGCCCTTAGGATGATGAGAATGAGGGTTGCATGAAACGTCTTTTCAAAACCACTGTGCAGCCTCATTGATCTCATTATGTGGTGGTGTCTCTCCCTGTCTGTCTATGTGAGTTCAATCCTGCAGTTCCACTTTTGGACAGACTGACTGTCAAGTGCAAGGAGTTACAGCATGTGGTGTGGGGGAGAAGTGGCAGCAAAAAGGAGCTTTCAACATTTGTGACCATGCTTACGTTTTGTGAGCTTTGTCTGGACTTGACTGGCAGGGTGGAGCTGTACTCCAACCTGCTCCTGCTTTCTTTTATTGAATAGGCTGAGAGAAGAGGTAGCAGAAGAAACAATGTTCACGGAATGGGGAGGGCATGTGTCTAGGGAAGGAGAGAAAGGCATGTTACTCAGAGACATGCCTTCTCCGCACAACTTCAAGCTTCAACAGATCCCAATTCCAAGAGTTCCCACTGACCTCAAACTCCCCAGGGGTCAATTCTTCAAAATACTTCTTCAACTCTCTTCAATTAAGAGCCCTTCTTAAATGGGGAAAAGCTTCTCCCTTTGCACCCAGTCACCTTGGAAGCAGCAACTGAGAAGCTGAGACACTGAGAAACTGAGAAACAGCAACTGAGAAGCAGTGATTGAGAAGTATCTCTCCCACACTGGAAGGCCAGCATGGACGAGAGGCTATTTAATTGCTGCTCCCAAAACGACTGGGTGCAAAGGGAACAAGAGCAAAATATATTGTTCTGAATTTGCAGCAGAACAGTAGACACAATATCAGGAAATAGTTATTGGGGGGCACTAGGGTTCTTGCCAAAAAGGAAAGGCAGTGATAGCCCAAAAAGGTTTGGGGACAAGAGCTCTAAAGGAATGTGGAAAAGATGACTTAGCCAACCATTTCTTCCCAGAGAGTGAAAGTGATTGTACCAACTCCTTCACAAAGTACCCCCAAGAAGTCTGTGTACTCTCAAATATTGCTTATGAGCCTTCCTAAATGATGCTCCCAAATGCATAATCTTTGTACCACTTTAACCCCTACAGAGGAAAATTGTTTTCTCAAATAATTTAGGACGTTTTTGAGTACTATGCATATACTTTGAGATACCCATTTCTCTTTCAGTATTGTTTGTTTTATTGCCTAGCTTCATTTTGTTCCTTTTCCTATATCAGATGTCAGCCTCATTGTTTACTGTGGTGTATTTATAGTAATTGGCATGAGTGTGTTCACTCTTGTGTTGCCAGACTTAAAGATGGAGAGGGCTCCTGCACCTTTAATGTGTAGAAGAGGGAATTTCAGCAGCTGTTGCTTGTTGCCTGGGTGTGTGACAACACATACTGAGATTCTCTCTTTTGTACAATGAGTAGAAGAGCCACTTTCAGTTTTCAATTTGGCAACCCTAGTTTACTCAGGTACATTTGCAGCAACTGCTGGACCTCAGAGGTTATGTTCTACATTGTTAAAGATAACTGGGTTTCATCTTGTTTAGCATTTGAACAGGAGGCCATTTAGGTGCCCTGCATACATTATTCTGAGCATCACAGAGTAAATGCCCAAAATAAACTGTGGCAGTATTTTGCCTTACTAGGATGAAAACATGAAGACAAACACTGACTTACTATTTCACTGAGGTTTGACTTTTTTAAAAAATCCAACATTTTATTTCAGCCATAACAATGACTAGAGCCCCATGTGTTTATTAAATAAAAATCTTGTTACCTGAGTCTCTGACAGCCATGTCCTCCGTGTTCTGGGAGGCAGTTATTTGGACTAGAAGAGTCTAATGGCAAATGTGTCCGCAAAGCCACTGCAGAGATGCCCACGGAGATGGAAGAGAAGTTGAACAAGGCAGAGGTGATTTGGCGGAAAGCAATGTTTTCAGTTACGTTGATGATCAGTGGGTTCTGTTGACACGACAGCTCATACATCGCTGAGGAATAAAATAACTCTGAGTCCACATTAAAGTCCTCTGAAATTAGAGGAGTCTCTGTAGCTCTTCATGGGTTGAACTAAGATTTCTTCCCATAACAGGGGGAAGGGAGGGTTAGTGTGCAAAAACAATATGGCTCAGAACAACTTTGGAAAGATGCTCCTGTCTGTCTCTGCAACCCCCTCCATACATTGCATATAGCATACTTTGCTACTGGTCACTTGAAGGCAAACATGAACTTGATTTACAAGATTGATTGCTAAAGCATTTATCTCAGAAAATTCTATGGTGGTGGGATGGGCTAATCATAGAGTATATACACTCCCCTTAACATGTACTTTGACCCTAAGTTATGGAGAGGGAGGGTGAGAAATATCTTCAGAGGGATGGCAAAGGGGATTTAGGAAAAGTAGTACAGATGTGCAGAAGGGAAAACCAATCAAAATCTGAGCTGGAGGAGAATGCTTTCTGGAATGTACCCAGGTGGGCAACGTCATGCCACCTCTGGCCATCATTATGGCCTTGAGTTGGGGGAAGTAAATGTCTGCATTTCTGGGTGGGTTTAAGTGCATCTGACCAAGTTGAAAAATCACCCAAAAAACAGTACACTTCTTTTTAAAACTTGGGGTATCTGGGGGCTTGGGGGGGGGATTCAGGGGGCATACTTTGGAGTCCAAAAGGCTCGATGCAGCCTATGGACTGCACTTTGCCTACCTTATTTTTTAAGTGACAGTTGGACACCAGGCCTGGCTTCTGAACACTCAGTGGAGAGAAATAGGCACATACAATATCATCAATAAATCATATTATTCCCACTCATTTGTATGCCTTCTGCAAGTTACTGCAAATCACAAATAAAAATTAACCTCAGTATATATCTTTTGCAATCCTAAATCAGCTATGTATGTGTTTTTTCTAAGCTTTGATAAGAGTCCTAGGGATTTTTCTTCCTTTAAATTCAGGATTTTTCTGGTGGTAGGCAGGAAAATAAAAATTGCTAAATGTAGTTGCAGCTCTGTATTTGACTTCCTCCTTTAAAAAAATTTCAGGAAATCTGAATGTCAAAACTTTATGTACTGGGAAAGCTTCCATGCATCAACTTGTTCATGAATGGACACCCAATAGTAATTTTGCTTTAAATATCCTCATTGCACCCTGAATTTTCTGCAGTGAAAGAATGGACAGCAGTGGCTCACAGGTTCTTCAGGACCCACATCTACATGTAAAGAATTCCAGAAAGACAGGAAGTTTGAAAATCGTCATGTGAAAGAATACAATTTGTGGACAAGTTGCCAAAAAAGGTATTCGTGTTTTGTTCTGATGCCAGCTGTGAAACAATTCAGAGCTAAAGCAAAAGGGCAGGCATACATTGCTAAGCTATGCTATTTCAGACTGCAGGTACAACATTATATGTTCTGAATTCTCTCCCCCCCCCCAAAAAAAAGGGGGGAGAGTCCATCAACCTACAAAATTAGCTTTTAATGTGTTAAGTTCTAGGCCAGATTTTCCCAAACATGCTAGTTTGTGTGTGCAAGTGATTGGGGGTTGGGGGGGGGAGAGATATTCAACTGTACAAAACCACTGTGATCTGATTTGATGCAATTCATCAACAGACACACCTCATATGGGGATTGTTTTCACACCAGTGGCTTTGCTTCCCTTTTTTTGGCTCACAACATATTATTGTCTTTAGTCAAACAGGTTTTGCAGGTCACATACAAAATCATGTTCACCAGAGATGAAAAGAGAATCAACAGCAACCCACATGGAATTATGAAAAGATCTGTAGCTTGCTGAGGAAAGAAGGAAAAAACATTTTTTCCTAACAAGCTTGCATGAAATATTTTGTATATTGTGGCTGACCAATAACGGTATTGCTCTTTTGTGGATTTTGTTGTATTTTGCTGCATGGCTAACACAGCTACCCCCAAATATGCTTTCCAAACATGTCTGTCTCCAGCTTGTTTTTGCTGCATTAGGATCGGGGGGGGGGGGGGTTTTTTACACAAAGCAACCAGCAAATTAAAGGAAATGAATATCGTTTGTAAAAGTTGAGAGCCAGTGTGGTATAATAGTTTGAGCATTGGGCTATGACTCTGGAGATCAGGGTTCAAGTCCCCACTCATCTATGAAACTCAGTGGTGACCTTGGGTGAGTCATACACTCTGAGCCCCAGAAACCACCATGATAGGTTTGTCTTATGGTCACTATAAATTGGAAATGATTTGTAGGCACATAACAACAATGTAAAGCACCTGTGTGAAATCCGTTACGTTGCTTGTGCACTCACCAAGAAAGTGGCTGTGCCCACTGATGTCAACCAAGTGAACTGTCACAGTAGGTTTGGGCTGATCACTTGTGGATGTGCCGACAGATGCCAGGAAAACAAAGAGTGAGGCTGCCATGCTGGGTCTGTTGAAGCACACCTGGGCTCCAGGATATAACAAAGGATGAACACGTTAGGACAAAATAAACAGGTACCTCACACAGATGGAAAGAAAGACAGGATCTCTCTCCCATCCTATTCTCTACTTGTTTAGATTCCCTAACAATCTTTGGATTGCAGATTATTCTTGTTTTTAGCTACCTAGATTGCTCTTCATAATTAATTCTTGAGCTGGGCATATACTTTTGGAAGCTCACCATTATCGCCTGGCATCCAAGTTTCTCTTTTTGTCCTCAAAAAGCCCAACCTATAAGGGATCACATAAACATAATGCAATGTAGCCAATGAAATTTTAAAGCAGGTGTGGCAATTTTGTGGTCCTCCAGATGCTGTTGAATGGCAGATTGCAACACATTTATTAATCACAACCAAAGGTGAAGAATGCCAGAAAACTGCAATTCAACAACTTACATAAGGCCATACCTGCATGGCAGAGGGTTGAACTGGATGGACGTCATGGTCTCTTCCACTATGATTCCATGATTAAGGGCAAAATAAAACCTGTTAAATTAGTTTGCCAAATTGTTTCTCCAACTTCATCACTCAACTTTTACGAAATCTTTCTTCCCGAACCACAGAGCTACCAGTATTCATGATTAAACACAAGAAATGTCTCAGGGTAGAGTCATCCACGTACTATGTTTTATCTCATACATATCTCTGAGCACCTGTGTTCTACAGTGCCATCTCTTGGACATTTCTGGAAATGTATAATGGTAGCCTGAACCACACAGGTTTTACTTTGTAGTTCTAAGTCCACAAAAAGCAAAGAGAAATGCATCTTTTACAAGCTTCTATGTATTCAAGGAGCCAGTTTAATGAGCTAATGTACTGTACAGTTGGCCACCATATTCACAGATTCTGCATCCATAGATTCAACCATCTATGGCTTGAAAATATTCAAAAGAAATAAAAACTCCAAAAATCAAGCCTTAACTATGCCATTTTAGATAAGGGGATCTATTTTACTAGCCTGTTGAATCTAATGGGACTTGAGCAGGCACAGATTTGGTATCCACAGGGATCCCGGAACTAAACTCCAGCAGGTACCAAGGGACCACTGTGCTTGCCAAGGGTGCAAACTGTGATAGTGTCACCTCATCCACATCGAAGTAAGCCATGATTTTATCAGAACAATCCTCATCTTCTGTGGAAAATATTATGACCCTCTTCCAAAGCATTTTGAACACTTACTGCACTGATATATGAATACTGCTTCCTGAAAAATAAGAAACTGCACAAATTTCACATTCCAAAAATTCTGTGAACCTCACAGACTTTATCAGTGGTATTATTCTGAACAAAATGAGAAAGGTTCACTAGTTAAAGTGTTCCAAAACTATTCTTGTTTTACACATACATAACATTTTATTAAGCTTATCTGCACAGTTTATTAGACTGTGGACACAAATTCTGTTTCCCATCCTCAGGAGAAGCAATGACAGTTACTTGAGACTGTACAACACAATTCCTAAACTTTTATTTGTAGAGTAATACACGGTACAAAAAGAGAACGGGGGGAGTATGACTCATGCTTTATTGGCAGGATAAAAGATCGGCCTTGAGAAGCCGTGTCCCATCAGCTATTCCACTGACTACTGCATATACCATCTTCAGGACCCTTACAATTACCTTAACTACAAATACTTAGCTACAAATACAGTGGTGCCTCGGGTTACGAAATTAATTCGTTCCGCCATTCCTTTCGTAACCCGAAAATTTCGTAACCCAAAACACTTTTTCCGTTAGCACTGGAGCCTATAGCTGCACTTTGCAGCATTTGAATTTCGCGCCGAAATGAATTTCGTAACCCGAAAAATATTTCGTAACCCGAAACAGTTTTTACCAATCCAACTTTTTCGTATCCCGGAAATTTCGTAACCCGATCATTTCGTATCCCGAGGCACCACTGTACTTAATGTGTTTCCACTTATGCCTTCAACAACAAGGTCTGAAAACTCACAGTCTCACAAAACCACTGTTGTGACTGTGCTATAGAGGCCTTTCTTCCCTGGCCACACAGTACTACTGTTACACTAGGTGTAGTGTGTATTCCCCAACTAGCAAGTTTCTTCTGATCCTCAAAGATATACATCCAGCAGTTTAAACCTCTCCTGCTGCCAATGTGAAGGTTGCCTCCAGTTTTTGCTGCATGCCAAGGTGTACAGTGAAAAGCATCTCACTTAACCTGTATTTCTGGGAAAGTCCAGGGGCATTCTAGTGTTGTACTTGCCATTTTGGATCCTGGATAATTTTCAGGGCCTTAGAACAGCGAAGGGTAGAGGTGGTCGGAGAGGCACTTTGTGAGTGCTCTTTCAGTTTTGCTAGTTTGCTTGTTTTGCTAGCTTTCTCCCCTAATATTCACAAACAGCTTTAAGTTTATGGGAGTATTCAGCTGGACCACTTGCAAAGCCTCAACCTTTTTCAAAGGGGGGTCTCTGCAGAATTAAATTGCTCCCATTTCTGAAGTGAACCTATCTGAGCCACATTCCCCAAGCCAATGTGAAGATCAGGACATAATATGTTTGGATTTCACATTTCACAAAACTACACTACTACTTAAGCACAGGGCTTAATCCTGCTCATTCCAATCATAGTTTAGAGCTGGGGTGGGATCAGCATATCCTTTCAAATGTTGCTGGATTGTCATTCCCATCATCCTTTGCCACTGGCTGTGCTGGTTGGGGCTGATCAACAGAGTCACGCTCTCTCCGATACTATTTTAGAAGGCTGCCTGAATGAAGCTTTAGAGGTAAGCTTCATTCAGGCAGCCTTCTAAAATAGTATCGGAGAGAGTCCCCAGCAATTTTAGTTTGCCTTTCTTCTGAAACCAGTTTTCTAACCCAGCAAACATTTTTATTTATCCAGGGATTTTGAAAGATTTTCCTGATTTAGAACTCAGGCATTCTTCTGATTTCAGTGAGATTTGCTCTCAGATCAGAAACATGCACACACAGACATGTGGGTGTCTGGGTATCTGTCTGTCTGTCTCTGACTTGAAGTCACCTGTCAACTTATGGCAACCCCATTAATTTTATGGGGTTTTCGTAGACAAGAAATTACCTTTCTCTGATATATAGCCTACAGCATTTGGTATTTATTGGAATGACCCTGCTTAGTGTCTAAGATTAGATGACATCTACTAGAGAGTAAGACCCAATGAGCTCAATAGTACAGACTTCCAAGAAAACTTTCACAAGATTGTGCTGTTAACCCCCCACCATTAATCCATTTTAATGTGTTCTCTTCTGTTTCTCTGGGTTTTTGCATATTTGTTTTATGTTGTAGTGCCCCTGAATCCTGATAGGATGAAGGATTATTTAAAATATTTTAAATAAATAAAATAAAGGGGGCAGAGAGGGGAGAAACTGACATCTTTATTACTTAGCCATAAATAATTTTATGGGTGGAAAATAATAAAGTATGAAAGCAGTGCCAGAAATGAGAGCTTTTAATAAAAACATCCACGAAGGAAGGGAATTGACCACAAAATGCAATAAAACTGGAATGCACTTTGATCTCTGGTGAAAAGTGGGAAGTGAACCTCCCTCAAGTAGTGTAGAAAGGACCAGTCTTCTTTGTTATTGCAGCTAAGGAGCAAATGGAGGGAAGCTGCTTTAACATTTATGACAAGAGAAAAGCAGAAGAGCTCAGAGGAATTAAAAATGGGGAGAAAGTAAAGCTTGGCAAAGTTACTTTTTGGATACATGCTGGTGGGAGTTATAGTTGGAAAAAGTCACTTTTCTAACTCCTTGCAGAAGGGGTAGCCAACACAAAAGCCATGATGTTAAGTGTAGTCAAGACAGCTTCTCTTATAGCAGTCCTACAAATGAGAGACCTCTAAGCCGTCATGTCATCAATAGCCCTGCCTTCCACTGTCTTGACATCTCCAATCTAGTCACTATTTTTAAAAAATTAAAATAAAAAATTAACTATTCATACAAAACAACATCATTTGAGTTCAGTAGGACTAGCTCAGGAGTCAAAATAATAGGCACCCTGTTCACATCATTTATTTATAGCCTTAACTTCAAATCTTGTTCACTACTGGGCATGTCCATCATACAGAGTAGCACAATCCCAGGTGCTTTCAGGTTTCTGCAACCATGAATGGCATGAGACCCTAGTATAAAGCCTAGCATCAGAAAGGTGCAATGATAATACCCAAACTAGTTTGATAGTATTTCCTGTAATAACAGCAGATACCAACTTCATCAATTGTTTACACCAAAGCAATACTCTGTCTTTATCTGAGACTGAATATTATCCTGGGCAGTTTTCTCATAGGACCCTCCAATGAGAGTGTAGTTTTGGTCATCTGGCATCTATAAAAGGCAGTGACTAGATCCTTTTCTTTGCTTACATACTTCATCATAAAATCCTCCAATAATGTAATTGGTCTGATGGATTATCACTATACATCAGGATTACTTAAAATATGTCAAGGCATAAGTTCAACTGCCTATTTATTTATTTAAAATATATTTAATAAAAAGTATGCTGGAACTCTATAAAAGAGATGAAAGGATGACAGATACTTTCAGTGAAGAACCATTTGAAGATGAACCCATAATTTTAGAAAGTGATATGGGAGCTTCACTCAGAGCACTAGGGAGAAATATATCACCAAGAACAGAAGGCATGCCAAGAGAGACAGAATCCACTGAAATTCTAACTAAAATCTGTGAACAAATATGGAAAAGGAGATAATGGCCCACAGACTGGAAACAGTCAATACATAGTCAGATCCCCAAGAAAGGGAACACCAGGGATTGGAGTAACCACAAAACCATTGCATTTATATCCCATGCAAGCAATTCTTTTTTTTTTTAAAGTCTTTCACCATATATGAAGTGAGTAGATATCCAAGTTGGGTTCAGAAAAGTGATCATATTGCAAACATACCCTGGATAATGGAATGCATCAAAGGACTTCAACAGAAAATTAGCTTGTGCTTTACAGATTATAGCAAAGCCTTTGATTGTGTAGATCATGTAAAACCATGGATCACTATTAAAGAAATAGGTGTGCCACATTTGATTGTCCTGATATGTAACCTATACTCAAGACAAGAGACCCCCAGCAGGACAGAATACAGTGAAACAGAATGATTTCCAATTGGCAAGGGAGAAAGGCAAGGATGCATTTTATCACCCTATCTGTTTAACTTACACATTGAAAGTATCATATTGTAAAGCTGGATTAGATATAGCTTGCCTTTGGTGGAAAATATTATAAGTAGTATAGACCTACAGTATAGACTCTCAGTTTTTAAAACTGCTTAATCTTACCAGGATGGATGTTACTGTAATTCAGAGGAAAGATCAGCAGAGCTGTCATTTTGAACCATCTACTTCATGTATGAATGGTTGGGCAGTTGCATAAATTTCATATTTTTGATAGCTTTTTGAACACTTTTGTCTGAAAATAAATTCTTCTTAAAGATTCATCCCATAGTTCTATTGTAACCCATGGTTTCTCTGCCTTCTTTCCAATTATAGCTAATCACTGCCAGATATGGGTACAATTGTGGTAGGTCTACTGATGTGGAATGCCCAGTGCTTGGCAACCCAATCTGGGATCTCTTATGTTTGTCCATATAATTGCTGAATAGTTTTGGTCCCTTGATGAGCCATTTGAGTGACAAATGAATTGGCAAAGTTTCAAACAGAGAGAAAAGTGTGGGCATAGCTGATACTTTAACTGACACAAAGCAGCCTAGCCAAGAGAGATTGAACTCGGATCACCTTAAATCATCTTTCATTTGGAAAAGTGTCATACTGTAGTTAAGCTTATTAGGTACTGTCAAACACTTTTAGGAAGACAGATGCCCAGATTTTTAGTAAAAAAACAGGTTCATGGACAATATTTGCAAGGTGTCTCCTGGCATCAACGGGAAGCTCCACACATAACACCTCCAACTTTATGAAAGTTATTTTTAATTCAGCTAGCACTTCATAAGCATACAGTTCTTTCATCACCTCCACAGCCTCTTCTTTTTCGAAAGGAAGAGCATCATCTTGTCACCAAATAAGCTGACAAAGTGATGCTGCCTGCCTATTTTTATCTTTGCTATTTCAATTTTAATGCAGAAGCATTCAGTTAGTGGTCCCAGAGCCATTGCCAATAGCAGGGCAACCCTGTTCTGTGCCCCTTCACACCAAAATTTAACTAGTATCATATAAGTTAGGCAATCAAGTTACAAAATCAATTCCCATTTTCTTCCAGGACTTGGAATAGGAAGCTCCCTTCCAAACAATCAAATGCCTTATAGGCATCTGGTGATATAAACAACTAGAGACCTTGGTCTGACATTGAAATTATGACTTATATCCAGGCTCTTTCTGGAAAAATCTAACAATCCTCTATTCAGCAAACAGCCAGCCTGATCACAGTGGATACAGTCAATCATTGGAGGGAGCTTGGTGCCCTTATTTACCTGCATGATGGGGTGACAAACTGCCTCATGAATGTCTTTCCCTGGTTTGGAAATTAGGACTAACTCAATGTTTTTCATATAAGGAAAATGATTACCCTTTCTAACATATCATTAAATAATACATTGGGGGCATATTTGGGATGGTCTGACTTAAAACATAAGCTATCTGGCACACATTAAATCTCTTATGGCGAGCCTTGCATGGCAAGCCTATTATTATTATTATTATTATTATTATTATTATTATTATTATTTCTTCAAACAGAATAGTGTGGCACAGTATTAAAAGATGCTGGTAAGTTATCTTCATAAGAATTACTTTCTTGTAAATTTTGTCAAAGCTATATAAATAAAGTTCATTTTCTTTCCATTTTTTCTCTGCACCACACATGACTGCCTGGATGAATCTTCAGCAAATCTGGAGGGATGTTTAGGATGTTCTGATTTAAAATGGTATGCTGGCACATACAAAATTCATTATAGGAGCACCTCAATTATTTTTTTGCATTCCCACAAAGTAAAAAGTTTGTTAGAGCGCAATGGTGCCAGACAGTAAATATGTGCGATTGTGGAGCTGAAGCTATTAGATCCAAATTCCAAATTTGCACATTACTAGAATCAAACTTGGTTCATCTCATTTATATTTGTGGGAAATTATGCATTCTACCTAGCCCTTCCTTTCAACCCACTGAGAGCCAAAAGCACTTACTTTGAGCCACACTTTGTCATCCAAGTACATTTTCTCTCTGTCTGAATCTTGAAGGACATCATGGTTCACACAAGGGAACCAAGCCATGTGAGACTGATTCTCCATAGTGTCCTGTGGATGAGGACTGCACACCTGGGGGGAAAAAGGGAATTTTAGTTGGGAGGTGGGGTGAAGGATGGGAAAGGAAAGTGATCAGGGTTGTGAGGTGAAAATAATTTTGTCACAGTAGAAATAAGAAAATTGGAAAGAGACAAGGGAAACTGAGCAGCAGCAACAGCAAAGAATACCTCACACATAGTGTCTCAATTGCTTTCCTAGGCAATAGAAGGCTGAGAGATTTCACTAAATATTCTACCATGGAACTGAAGTCATTATTTACATTTTTAGATAAATTTAAAATAATGGATATGTATGAGGTAGTAGAATTTCCTCACAAACGTTTCCTCCAGAATTCAGTGCTTTGCTGTTTAGAGCAGGAAAACTAGGTAACAGATCTGGGAAGCTTATGGAGATTTGGGACATATTCTTCAAGCAGAAGTAATAGGAAGGTTCATACAGGCAGACAAACCCTCTCCTCACCCTCACAAGAGGTTCTCCAGTCACCAAGGAAACTGGGCATGCCTTCTCATCCTGGTGGGAGGCATAGGCCTCTGATGCCCACTGATCTGTGTACTCTTTGGGGGTATAGAGGCCACAATCCACAATGCTGTTGCTTTTCTCAAACGGCTCACAAATACCATCACCATCATGGACATAGCACATACTTGGTTCACCTGCAAAATAAAATAAAAGTCAGAATGTGAACTTGGTATTGGCAAACTGAATTGCATTCAAAACAAAAACAGACAGGTTTGGCTCCAAAAATAGTTTGGATTCAACCCTGGAACAATTTGCTTTCATGTTCTCTCATTTTCTGCCAAGAAATGGAAAGACCTTTCCCAAGGTATGGCAGATTTTCTCTTTTATTCTTTAAAAGACTCAGAAGTTTTCTAATCTTCCCATACGTTGCTGTCATGCTTTTTTTCTTCTTACTGTAGTACTGTTCTTGTTCTTATGTCCATAAGTATAGAAGACTTGTAAACTTTTTATTCACCTTTCCTCTATTTGTCATTTTTATTTTTTAGGAAATAAAAAAGGGAATTCCCACTAACATATCATACACGCTTCAACATTGACAGGTGAAAATGGGGATGCAGTGGCCAAATAGCATTAGAATGTAGTCAAAAGAGTATGGCCAGGCAACAGGAGGGGAAGAATTATAAATGAAGAAGAACACACAAAACTACAATTTTAATCAAAGAAATCCTAGAATTTATGTACTTAGTTTAGAAGAGACTGAAAACAGGGGACAAAAATCCATATCAGTAAATGCAATATTCTGTGTGTACACACACAGCATGATTAACAAAACTATTATTACGATACATTATTGTAAAATCAAAATACCTTTCTCACACCTGTTCAGAATTATAGCATTTCTCTCATGTATTCGTACCCACTCTGTCTGCCCAGTGAACATAATAGATCAGGTCAAATCCCAGCTTCATGATAACTTAACGCTTGTGCAATCACCTTGAACCAATAATAGCTTCTCACAATATTGTTTTTAGAATAAAAATGGAGCAAGGGTGGGTATGACAAAGTGGCTTTAGAAGCTAACTTGTTTGGGGTGAAGTGCAGCTTGATGGTTGGTTGCCAGGCCATGGGCAGACAGGAGGAACAAAATGCAGCCCAGTTGTGTTTGATGGAAAGGGCCTCCTGGTGAGAGGTGGAATTTGAAAAGTAGAGTTTTTAGTTGTGACAGTTAGTCTAGTGTAGTCTGGTCTAGTTGGTGGGATATCTGAGGAGCTGACTCAGAGATGTGTGTCTAGAGGAGGAAAGATGGAGTGTTTAAAGCCTGCTAAGTGTTTGATTTTAATGTAACCATACCTTGACGTTTTTTTCCTCTTTCTGAATGCTTATGGGTTTGGATGTGAATTGGGGGGGGGGGGGGTTTGGCATAAAAATAATAAATATATAATACTTTATAAAGTAGTAGAAGAAATGCCTTCTTGGAATAATTATCCTATCCTATGAAGTTGTGGGGAGGAGAGAAAGAGAAAAAAGAGATTGAGAGAAGGAGATTGTGTCTGCAAGAGAAAGAGACTGAGGGTGTTATCACACTAGCTCCTTTCATGTCCAAAATAAAACAGTAAAATACTGGTTTTGGAGCAGCCACTACTGCACCTCTTTCATTTGCATGACCAGGGCTGCTGTTGGCATCGCACTCCCTTTCCAGGGCTGTCCCTGCCAAACTTGAATATGCAGAAGGTATGGTATCAATATGTTTGCCCTCTTTTATAAAGATGTCCTGCTTTATACACATTTTTAACAGCATCTAATCTCCCTTTATTCTTTCACTGTATCTTTCTCTATAGTATCTTGTCAATACTGAAACTGAAAATTTTAGAAAGATTTATCTTTTAAATTTCTATAAAATGCGTATAAAAATAAAGGGAACAGCAGTTGTAGTAGTAGTAGTGACGTAGGAGCAGCGGTAATAATATTGGTGTTGGTACCAGTTGCAGCTGCAGTCCACACCTTAGATCACAAGTGGGTAACCTTGGAAGGGGCTCTAATACATCCCAAAGTCTCCTACCTGGCACCCACAATGCTGCTGATTTGATGTTCGGTCTGTTATGAATTGGATCCTCCATAGCAGTCATCAGCACATCATACTTTCAAAGGATGAAATCACATATCTGAATTCTCGCTATAGTTTGTTGTTGTTGTTCTTGTTGTTGTTGTTAAAGTCTGCAAACTCCCTTGTGGGTGGGGCTATAACAGATCCCTGATTTTCTGGGAGTGAAAGTCATATTCCCTACTTGTAGTGCAATGTCATCTCATTTCTTAGCATGAAGTGGCAGCCAGTAACTCCCATTTCAGTGGGACAGTGAATCCATTCTGGGTTTTAGTTTTTATAAAAACTAAAAGGGTCTAAAACTAATTCTCAGTCCAAACCAAACACTTCCTCTTTTTTTCCCTTGCTGCAATACTGTTTTTGTGAAATTCATTTCTAGATTCCATAAAGTTTAAAATATTGCTTTCAAAAGAATATATGCAAATAAGACAATACCAAATAATCTGAGAAAAACAAACAATAGTCATTCAAAAACAACAAATGTATTAGCTTTTCTAGACTCACCAATACAATGGAAGCCTTTTTCTTTTTTACAAGTTCTAGAGCAACCATCCCCATCTATCAGGTCTCCATCATCACATTCTTCTGCAAAAGCCCTAAAAGATGACAACAACAATTCTTAGCAGTTATATAGTGTTTTATCACAGTTGAAAAATTCAGCAGGGAAATTCAGGATACACTTGGGGAGGCAATCGTTGGCAGCCTTCCTGGCTATTAGTCTCAGGTGGGAGTTTCCTGAAAAGCTTCTTAGGCCCAGTACAGACCGCCCAAAAAGGGCGGTCTGCTGGCATCTAGTTTTGCTCTGCGGGGAATCCAAAGCCTCCAGACCGCGGGACTTCCCCAAGGAGCAAAAAGAACCTGCAAAAAGCAGTTCTTCTTGTGGTGCGATTATGATGCAGCAGTGCACCAATGGCACACTCACAATGTCATAATCACGCTGCGAAGTGTGGAAGCTAGGCATCCTGCACGTAACAATGGCGGCACTCATCTGTACAGGGCGCCGCCATTGTTACACCCTTGTCAAGTGCTAGGGTTGAGGCACATGTGGGCGGAGTGCCCTCGGCCAATCCCTAACATGTAACAAGGGTGCCCAATAGTCCGGTCTGTACCGGGCCTTACTCTCTCTTTCACCAAAAGTAGCCCCAGAGAGAGATAGAATGAAGGCAGCAAGAGACTACTGATCTGCTTTGCAAGTGGTAGCAACATGCACCTGGGAAACTTTAAATTAAGCCTGGATATACCTACAGTCTGCACCAGGAATCAGTTAAAGAGTGCAATAATGGAAATATTCACAATGAGACTATTTCATTCTTTGATGGCCTTGAAAACCCACAAATTTCTGTAATGCTTGCCTTAAAGGGAAAGCAATGAAAACATAGATACAAGCACCTAGGTCTAGTCTTCGCCTTCTATAAATATCACTGAGGATGAGTGACAGGACCTAATATTAGCTAAGTCCAGCTCCTAGACTCTAGAACTATCATACTACAGTAGTCCAGGTGAGGTCTGATCAAAGCAGAATACAGTAGTACTATTGCTTCCCTTGATCTAAATACTACACTAGTAACTGACACAATAGCTTATGGCCTACCAGGACTCTTAGATCTCTTTCATATGTACAGTTGTCAAGCCACCCTGAATCTGCATTTCATTTTTACTGCCTAGGTGAGACACCTGGTATTTCTCCTTATTGAAATTAATTTTGCTGGTCGTAACCTAGCTCTCTAATTTGTTAAGGTCACTTTGGCCTCTGATCCTGCCCTCTGAGGTATTAGCTACCCCTCCTAATTTGATGTTGTCTGCAAATTTGAGAAACATACCCTCTATTCTATTATCCAAGTCATGGATAAGGATGCAGAATAGCACTGGGCCCACGACAGAACCCTATGGCACCTTGCTTGTCACTTCTCTCCAGGATGGAGGAGCCATTGGTGAGTATCTTTTGGGTCTGGACAGTCAACCAATTACAAATACATCTATAAGTAGCATTGTCTAGCTTACATTTTACTAGTTGTTTGCAAGAATGTTATGGGGACCTTGTCAAAGAACTTACTGAAATCAAGCATTCCTTTCACCTGCCAAGCATGTAACTCTGTTAGAATTAGGCTTTGTTTGTCTTTGATATAGTGGATGGCCATAAGAACATTTTAAACAGGGCAAAAAAACTATCTGAAATATGAAGGAAGGGACAAGCTTTACATCTGAACCACAATTCTTTATGTCCATCCATCCAGTATTCCACTTTCCACCCACAAGCAGGACTCACACCTGCTGGCATGTATTTCCATATATACGTTGCAAAAAAGTGAAAAAAGCTACTGTGCTGCTTTGTTCAATATGATTATCTTTACCATTTTGCATCTGTAAAGGTTACTGAGAGACATTATATGAATTACTTTGAATATTCTAAAAGTTAATATATAATAAAATGAATATCAATAATTTATAAGTATGCGGTGATAATCCAACAGGTTCATTTTGCAGTATAGTTACTGCAATTCCACTTGTTCAGCCAGATTGCATTGAACTCATTGTGTCTTTCAGTGTGGGGAAAAAGGTGCAGTGAATTATCATTAATCTTGCATGAATCAGCTGTGGAAAGGGGGAACTAGTCAAAAAATAGAGATGTCTGTTGGGCAGCACATCTCATCGAAAATAAAGAGTGACATAGGCATTTGGATATAAATTTCACTGAAAACAATTCATCTCATGCACATTTTAGAATATATGAATGCTCATTCAATTAATACTAGCAATTCTAAAAAGCAAAGATATCCAAGATACACCAAGGAATTTCTATGGGTATCTCAGATCATAGTATAACCAAGGGGAAAACCCTGCAAAAACAAGATGAGAAAGTCTTCATATTGCAAATAATATGTTATGCATTAAAATTTCAGTGGTGTTCATACGACAAGTTGGAAAGAAAAAAAATTGATATATGGGGCTGTTAAGCTGTCATTGAGAGCCTGGCAAAGTTTCCTCTTTGGAAACTGCTCCCAACCTGCTCCCAGGCAGTGGTCATGCTGGCTTGAAGAATCTTTAAGCTGTATTTTCCAAGCTCTGATGCTGATTCAGCATAACAAACCTTTAAAAAATAAAGCAATTGAAAAGGCATGGTTAAATCTTGACTACTCACATGTTTACACTGCCATCCCCACAATAGGGAGACCCATGGATATGGATCAGAGGTGGGGACGCTTCTCCTACTGTGGCTCCAGCCACAGCTTGCACCTGATAACGATACAGCTGTCCTACTGTGACTTCCCTGAAGAAACAAGCAGAATCAAACTCTAAGAGAGGACAAAGATCACATATCAACGGGCATTTTTCTGCCTCCTGCATCAAAAAAGAAGCCCGGCTCATAGGCTCAACGAGACTAGGGCTTCTAACTTGGATCAGGGCTTGTTAGGAGCATTATGCTTTGTGGCGCAGCATTGCTCACATGGCCAGCTGGGGCACCAATGCATTGGAACAGCAGTCATCTCCCTCATTCCTCGGAGACCCTTGCCATGTGATTAGTGTCCCTCTACTCTTTCTGCTCATGGGTTGCACAGTGAGCCCACCCTCCAGAAAAGCTGCAACATGCTGGGTTCCTGCAGGTAAGACAGTAGTGACTGCAGCTCTGAGGACATGTCATCCCTCTTCCCTGAGTTGTTCAGTGTGGGGTAGAGGGATTGGATGACACCTGGCATACAAAGCTGGCATTCAAACAGGCCAGCCCAATTTAGCCCAGTCTAGCTGTTCACAGGCCACAAAACCCTGCAGTAACTCCGGAGTTTCAGAGGAACACCAGTGCCGCCTGCAACTTTGCCAACTCTTAGGCCACAGGGAAAGCCTGCAAAATTTAACCTAAGTCCCTGGGCATTGTGCAAACAGACTGCGCTGTGTCTTAGTGGGAAGAGAGGTATTCCCTTTGAAACTGCAGGTCTGTGGTTGCTGAAATATGTTCTGAAAAACAGGTCAATGGAAGTAAGAAACTAAGGCATCTGTAGATTGATCTGGCCACGATATTCAGGTTCTGTGTTTGGCCCTCCCTACCCTTATTTCTCTGGTTCACAATGACTGCTTTTTCAGAAGAACAAAGGTGGGATATAGACCGCTGCTTTGAGGCGGTCTCCTGCCGGCGCCATTTGCTCCGTGAGGGAGCCGCAGCAGCCACACCGCGCGGCTCCCCCGTGGAGCAAAAAGAAGCTCCATTTTGGAGCTTCTTTTTGCGGCGCCTTTATGACGTCGTGAGGCGCCGCTGGCGCATTCGTGACTTCATAGGCGCCGCGACACGTCTGGATGCTATGCGTCCAATACGTAAACATGGCGGCCCCCATGTGGAAGGGGTGCCGCCATGTTGTACATATGGAATATGTACTAGGGTTAGGGGGGTGCGGAAGCACCGCCCCTTCCTAACCCTAATATGTATTTCATACGTATTTTTTGGCGGTCTGTAACCCGCCAAAGATTGTTAGGACTCTGTACACAGAGCTCACATTGTACCCAGTGTGAGCCATGAGAAGAAGAAAGAATATCATCCCCTCACAACTTACAATTACATTCTTTAAATATTCTTTAAAGCATAGAGATGAAAATAATATTTGGAAATATTTGGAAAATGATTGAGAAACTGACAAGAAGAATCTTGAACTGATGGAAATTTTTACAGTTTGTAATTTATGCTATGCAAATTTCACAAAATGCTGTTTTTATACAAATCATTCTTGGAGATGAGAGGCGTACTCGATTGTTATTACTGCAATGAAAAGTTTTTTCTATGTTTGTTAAGCTGCTGTTTATAATAAAACTTTATTTTATTCAGCTGACCCATTTCAGGTGTGAATCCTTCTTCACAAGCTGTTGCAACTTTGTATCACCTTCTTGTGTTGAAGCAAAGCGTCCAAGCATTTAAAATCTTGGCTCCAACACAAGAAAGTGATATGAAGAAGCAACAGCTTGTGAAGAAGTGTTCACACCTGAAATGCATCAGCTGAATCAAATAAAGTTTTGTTATAAACTTGTTATAAACAGCTTAACAGACATGGAAACGTTGGAATATATAAACAACAACTTCACAAACATTTTAAAAATTGCAATAATAACACCAGAGTACACCTCTAGTCTCTAAGCAATTTGTGGTGTCCCCCCCCCCCAGTTTCTCACACATTTCTATGCAAATTGACCATGTTTGAATTTTACAAAGAATAAATCCCTATTTGCAGCACCTTCTGTACAGAAAACAGCATTTTCTGCTCATGAATTAATATTTCAGTGCAGACATATTTCTGCATTGAAATATTATTTTCCAGACATAAAAGGCTCTTTCCTGCACAAAGAATGCTGATTTCTGCCCAGAACAGCCAATAGGTTTTACTTTTGTTTTTGTTTTGCAGAATAAGTCCCAAATTGCAAAAAGCCTTCAAAATCTGCCCCGTTTTCAATGATGTTCTCACAACAAGAAGAAAATTGCTGAAATTACTTGTTGCTACTTTTAAGAAGAAGCTTAGTGATTAATGTTGGAAATTTTATGTACTGCATTCTCCTTTCCCTTCTTAGATTGACAGCGACTTCCCTCTACCTCATTCTGTCTATACATGTGCAGGTCACTCACTCTTGGAGACTGTTTAACAGACTCTCTATCAAGATTCTAAACAGTCTCCTCCCAGTACAGTGACTGTCTCCTCTCAGTCTTGGGCCTGTTATAGACTGCCAAAATAAAGCTACTTCGGGTCTCTTTGGAGGTATGCTGTTTAAATGCTGCATGCATCCTAAGAATCCGGAAGCTGCACCAAAGCTGCACTCCAGTGCTTAGGAATGGAGTGTGGCTTTGGCGTGACCTCCGGACTCTTAGGACCCATGCATCATTTAAATAGCATACCTCCAAAGAGACCCGAAGCAGCTTTATTTTGGCAGTCTGTAACAGGCCTAAGACAGGGTAACAGTCTCCTCTGAGTGAGGCTGAGAATCTTTTCCTGCTATACCCAAACCATCACCAGTTAGGATAGAATTTAGTTTCTTCTGCATTTATTTATTAACATTATTATTATTTGTTTTTAAACTATAAACTGTATGTTTGTTATTTTTTTGAGTAAGTCTTTATTCTTTAGGAAGACAGATTTAAAATAATAGTCTGATCCACACTTTTGCTGTTCTGCTGCTGAAAGCTGAACTCTAACAAATTTGACTTTCATACCTGCATATTTTTGTTTCCCTTTAAAAGGGTTAACACCCTGGGGAACTAAAATTGCACCCAACATGGGTTATGGGCCCAGAAGGGGTCCAAGTCTAGACCCAGAAGGGGTTCCAGTCTAGACCAGGGCAGTATCAGAAGAGATTCTAGATTATTTTTAAACTGCTTCTCCTGAAGATACTGACTGCAAGAAATATTTTTTTCTACTCAAACAATAGAAAATTGCTTCTACTAATTCTAATTCCAGAATGATTACTGAAATACTAACTGGAACAAATTATAAAACATGGTCATGGAAAATGCAAATGTACTGACTACTATAGGACTATAATAGTCCCAATAAATTGGCAGAGACCAGAGAAGCAGGAATACATCAACAAATGATGAAAATGCAGAGAAAGCAGCAGTGTATATTTGTATATCCTAGCATTGCTTACCATATTCAAGGTTTAACTTATGCAAAACAAATATGGGACAAATTACAGAGAATATTTAATTTCCCAAGTACTTCTAATCAAACAGCTCTCATGATCAAACTTGCACTATAGCTGCACAACACACTAACACTAATAATGATGAAAACATGTGACACTTCAGATTACACATGCACAACCCACTGTCTCCAAAGAAAACCTAAACATCAAAAAAGTGCAACGAACCTCCATGGGGGAACTAGTGCTCTATTCTCACCATGAGAATTTCCTGAGATAGACCTATCAGAGGCCCGTTCCGGATGGGCGTATAGTACGTCCCCAGGACGTATTAGGGTTAGGAAGGGGCGTCACTTCCTGACACACCTAACCCTAGTACATACTGGGTCCATACAAAATGGCGGCGCCCTTCCACACGGGCGCCACCATCTTGACATCGCAGCCGCCTAGGGTCCAGACATCGCGCGGTGGAAGTGACGCCACAAATGCCCAACTAGCGCCTCACGGCGCCACTTCTGGGGTGCAAAAAGAAGCACCATTTTGGCGCTTCTTTTTTGCTGCGCCCGGGAACCGCGCAGTTTGGCCGCTGCAGTTCCCGGACACAGCAACCGGCGGCAGTGGCAGACCGCCGCTTTCAAGCAGTCTGTAACGTGCCAAAATTGATCCAATTAACTCAAGTGAAGTCAGAATATCCTCCTTATACAATCTGCTGTAATACTCTTCATCCAAAGGAGGTTTCAGCTAAGATGCACACACTCCTTTATAATGCCTAACAGATGTCTACAAACTATACAGGCAGCTGCTCTCCTTGACAAGGAGATTAGAGGCTTCTTAGAAAATCCAGTCTTTTCTTGCTGGTAGAAAATGACAAGTAAGAACTGCAACAAAATGTTGCAATATATTCTTACCTTCAATCAGGAATGTTCTTATTCAACACTACTAGCTAACAGGCTTCTCTAGCACACTATAATGAACTCAGCAGGGCCATGCAATTCCACTCTTCAAACTTTCATGTTTCTCATCTGAGCAAAAAGACATTCCATGACTACTGAGAATGTTCAGCCCTCCCTCCATGCTTGCGGTCTTCAGACTCATGTTCCTCACTTATGCACAAGGGATGAATGGAGGGGGAATGAATGGACCACATGCCCCCATGCACCCGTGCCTATAGTCAAGCCAATGAGGCTTGAATATAAGCAAAACTCAATTTTTGCAGGGCCCCCGGAACAGATCCTCATGAAAAAGGAGGGGTGACTGTATATTCAAACCATAGATAGTTGGATCAGTAGATAAAGTATCCGTTGATACAGAGGGCTGACTGTAATAGACTTCTAAGCTCTATACTCATTAGACCTTGAAGTAAAGGAGGGGTGGGCAACACATAGCAGCTGGGTTGGAGGTTTAGACCACATGGAATCTCAGAAGGACAAAGCTGGCCCCCAAAACCACCAAAATTACCCACCCCAGATCTAAAAACACAGTTGGTGGGGAACAAATTTAATTTATTTCTTTAAAACATTTGTATACTGCTTTCCATCTAATAGGAGCTTGAACACTGACCAGCAATAATCCAGAATGTAGAATAAAACCCAAATAAAAGAGGAGCACTCATGCCACATGTTTGAATCCCTGGTGCTCATTCATCAACAGAAATGAAGTGGGTGAGTAAGGCCACAAAGAA
>NC_056525.1:125559509-125632569 GCF_019175285.1 Sceloporus undulatus
ACACTGATGGACGATCATAGCAGGTCACTGTATGAAATATAAAAACCTAAATGGAAACCATTTTACCAGATTTAAATTGATTTGGTTAAATAATTTCAGAGCATTTTAAAAAGTAAGAGCTGCCTAAGTGCATGTCAATGTTTTCTTGACTTTTATTTCCAATGGCTAGAAAACTAGAAGCAGGAATAATTTTTCCTGATAGAAAAATCTAGAGTCTTACTTTTAAAACAAAATGAAAGAAAATAAAAGAAAGAAAATTATAAAGTGATAACAGTGTTTGGAAATGCTATTTGTTTAGTTTCAGTGTGGGATCTGGAGAGTTGTAGTCAGCAGAAGTAACTTTTTCAAACTCTAATCAAAGAAGAGGTCTGGGGCCTGCCTGAGGGGCCTGAAGGCAAGAGATTGTTTCCTTCACTCACTTGTCAACAAACTTCCGTCCTGGTTGTGTCACCATTGCTGGGGATCCATCCAGAAATGGGGGATCCCGGAGAACCCTGTATCTCACAGGTTTGCAGCTGGAACAAAGTAAACTGTGGGGTTTAGAGATCAGTTGAGCAGCATCTATCTCCATTTTCTCATCAAATGTGTAGAGCTTTATGCCAGATACCTTCTTGTTGAGATTTAGTTTGACTGTGAGGGGGATGTCACAGAATGTGTCCATGGGACCCAGGTGTACAGAATCCCCATGCTCTGTCAGGATCTCAATATCTGACACAGCCTTGGAGTCTACAGAGAAGTTAGTGGTCCACACCCTTACAGAGTCTGGGTACACTGGATACAGAAAGTGGAGCTCCAAAATACATCCTAGTGGCTGGAGGCAAGGAGTGGTCATGCTCATGTTGAACAGATTGAATTCAGGACTCCAGGCCTGCAGACTGGTCTCACAGGGCTGACTCACATCTGGAGGCCCTGGAGAGAAAAGAAAATGGGAAAGTCACTTTGGTAAACAGGGCGGCTCACAATGCCTAAGACAAAGCTGTATACAAGTCCCAGTGCTACTATACGTTCCTCTTTCACCCCCTTTCCCCAGCTTTAAAGTCCTAGCAGAGTTATGGGCACATACAGACAGGCCAAAATAAAGCTGCTTCAGGTCATTTTAGAGGTATGTTGTTTAAATGATGCATGCATCCTAAAAGGCTGGAAGCTGCACCAAAGCCATGCCCCAGTCCTTAGAACTGGAGCATGGCTTTGGTGCGGCTTCCGGACTCTTGGGACGCATGCATCATTTAAACAGTATACCTCTAAAGTGATCCGAAGCAGCTTTATTTTGGCCTGTCTGTATGGGGCCATCTCCATTGCACCCACATCACTGATAACTATGCAGTTTTGTCTGACTTTGGTTGAGTAGATCCTTTGCTTGACAAAGGCCCTGGGTGAGCACATGCTGCTCTATATGCAGAAAGTTACAACTTCAATCCTGGGCACCTGTCTGAAATACTGGAGAGCCACTGTCCCTCACTGTAGATAATACTGGACTAAATGGAACAAGGGGCCTGACTCTTTATGAGGCAGCACCCTGTGTACCTATGTTCTTGTCTCAGCTCTCCTGGTGGTCATGGTCCATTCTCAAATGTGCACAGTTACCATTAAAATCCCTAAATTTATTCCATCTTCATGTGGCAAATGAGACCACTTTTAAAAAATATTCATTTATGTGAGATTGTAGACTTTCTTCTTGTTGGCAACGTCAGACAAAAAGTGTGTATATCAAGCTCTTCCATTGTGCTTCTGTTCATTTAGCTTCAGAAAGGAAAAAAAGATGCTAGTTTTGCACAGAAACAGATGGTTTATTCAAAGTGTATTTTGTGGAAATTGCAGGAACCATGGTGGAAGAAAGTCATTGGTGTCCTGATCAAGATCTCTTGATAGTCTTGGAGAACCTTCTATGTGCTATATTTCTATGCCAAAATGTCCAGTCTCAGGAGTGAAGAGGTTCCAAAGCACCCCCACTTCCCCCAACAGCTAAATACTGTCTTGAACACACCAGGTTGAGGAAGGCTCACATGGAGTATCATTAAGGTACATCCTAGTTTTCTATGATCACCAATGTCTGTATATGTTACCAAATACATAACTTAAGTGAATCCAATCCCCAGAGGAAGACAGAAGCTCAAATTATTTGAGGTGATTTTGTCAGGAAGTGGAAATAAGAGATTTTAAAGAAACTAGACAGCATTTTGTAAAAGGCTATGTTTCAAAAATGACAGTAGACAGCAGTGTTTCAAGCAATGGACTGGTCCAATTTGAAAAAAATCAGCATTGGTAGTCTACAGCTTTCCTATACAGACAGTATGTGAAATACAAATACTTAAATGGAAATTTAGTTTTGGCTTAAGACATTTTAATGTATTTTTTTCTTTGCCTCTTTTGCATATATGTAAACATTAGCTATCAGCATGTATTTGTATACTTAACTACGTTAATACCATACAAACATGTGCAGTGTGGATTTAAAAAAAAAATCAAATTCCCCAAAAGTTGCAAGGTTGGTATGTTAACAACAGTAAAAGCACTTATCTTTAAAACTGATACAAGCTGGAAAATGAGTGTTTATTTGTCAATGCTGATGCATGCATGTGCTTTGAATGAATCCTTTTCAGACAGAATGGAACAGTTAATTGATTTTCAGGAGATTCTGGGGATGTGGTAGGATCCTGTGAGCAGGAGCTCTGGATGAGGCAGCTTGTGAACTGGAACCATGAAGGATTTCGCTCTTGCATGCAAGTATCAAATGCACTCCTTTTTTGGAAAATGGAAATGAAGGGGCCATTCAGACTACTTTTTACCTTGGATCAGGAACCAAATTAAGCATGTGAAGTTCATATTCGCCCCGAATCTCCCACAAGCGAATCCAAGGCTTCCACACCCGTTCCAGGGCAAATGTCCCTTAGTGCGGGTCATTTGGAAGCGGGGTAAAAGCTGTATCTTTTTTTAAAAAACGGGTTCAGCAAATATGAACTTGCCCTCGATCATAATCAGGGCAAGTTCAGGGGAGGGATTTAGGTCTGAGGCAGGGCAGAGGGCAGAACATTCCTTCCCCTTCATTGGAGGAGGAGGAGAAGGAGGAAGGAGCTGGAGGAAAGATGCAAAGGGCGATCGGGGTGATGGAGCAAGAGAAAGCTGGAGAAAGGGACAATTCAGGGCGGGCGAGAGGGAGGGCAGGGAAGGGAGCAAGCCTCCGTGCAGCTTTCTCTCTCTCTTTATTTTATTTTTTTATTTTGACAGACTATGCACATGCTTTTTGCTACTTGTAGATACATATATAGATAGAATGTGTGTCTGCTTCTGGTACTTTCCCTTTCATTTCCTTGCTCCCAGCACACACTTTGCAAAAGGCTTTTTTCCTAAATTTTATATGCGAATGCTACAATGCGAATGTTACAAATGTTTCTCTTTCAATTTGGCAAATTGATACAGAATGCTTTTGCTACATATGTGTATTCTGGGGTGGCAATGAGGGGAAGCAAAGGATGCAGAGATGGCATTCCAAGATGAGGAATTATTATTATTATTATTATTATTATTATTATTATTATTATTAGTGTATGTGAGGCATTCTGGGGTGGCAAAGCAAGAGGTTGCAGAAATGGCATTCTGGGGTGAGCAATTATTATTATTATTATTATTATTGTGACGGGAAGAACCATGGGGGGGAGGCAAGGGCTTTGGAGGTAGCTTTGGGCTGGAAGTGAAGGGAAGGCAGGAGGCTGGAAGGCTGCGGAGACCCATAACTTTGGGGGAGTCACACTCTCTCAGCCTCAGGGGAAAGGCAATGGCCTCGGAACCAATCTTGCCAAGAAAACCCCAGGATGGGATCATTTTAGGATTGCCATAATCTGTAGTGACCCAAATACACACAACACACACACACCTGGAGGTATTTAAATTTGACAGAATATGTGCACAGTCCCGCCTGTTGTTTTTTTTAAAGGAGGGGGAAGCACACTTCTGATTGCCCAATGGGTGCAGGGAACATCACCTATGACAAAAGCAGAACTGAATTTGATTGACAGCAAAGGAGCCTTCATTTTCAACTGATTTCTTCGCAGGAGCTACAAGGGCATTCAGGGTTAAAATACCCTGATTGAGGTAGTGGGCACTTGCTTCCAGAGGGATTCGGGGGGGGGATCTTCCCAGTTCCATCCAGCGCAAAAAAGGTCAGTATGAATGAGACCCCTATCTCTATTGATGGGATACCAGGTCATAATTTATCATCCCTGTATTAGAGGGCTGGGACTTTACCTATTGCTTCCTTTGGAGTCCAGTAGCCAGAAGAATCACAGATAAGAGGGGAGGAAGCCTCATATACGTATTGGCTGAATGTCCCATCTTCATCACAATCTCCACAAAGATTCCCAGATTCTCTTTAAAAAAGCAGAAAAAGCAGATGGAATACATATTCTGCTTACTCCCTTCTAATACTGACTTTGTTTACACAACTAGTTTCAGGTTGAACTTTCATGATTTCCTTATATAAGAACTGTACTGTTTGTGACCCACCAAGTAGAATCCACTGCAAAGAAATACTGTGGGCTGGAAAGAGATTGTTGGTATCTCCGCACCTTTCTTATGCTGTATACACTTCAGTTCAAGAACAAAGGGGATCCATATACCTCAGAATGCTCCCTCCCTCCTTCTCTCTCTATTGTGTTCAAATATGCCAGATGATTTTAAAACAGATGCTGTTTTTGGCACATTTGCCTCTTCCAGCCAGGTTAGGCACAGTCATGAATGCCATCCTCTGAGGCTGAGAGTGTTTGACTTGTGTGTGCGTTGTGTGCCTTCGAGTCATTTTTTATCTATCATGGACAGTAAGCACACAAATACACCTATTGCAACTCATCTTTTCCGGTTAGCATACCCTCCTGACTCTCTGTAGAAAGTTATTCCCTGATGGAAGCTCATTTCAAGATGTTTAACTACGACTGATAGATTCTATGACTGTTTTTATTTGTTGATTTTAAGAAATGTTATTGAATTGTATATGTAATTGTAATTATATTGTGGTACATTGTGGTACGCTGTAATATGTATTTTTCTGACTGACTCTGTAAACCGCTTTGATCTTGCTGGAAAAGCGGTATATAAATAAAGTTTATTATTTATTATTAAAATGCAAGGATGAGGTGGAGTTATAATCTCACTGAAATTCAAGGGGGGAGGACACTTTTCAGTGAAAGAGGAAGCATTCCTACAGGAAGCCAACTGCTCCCCCCCCTTCATCTACATAAGGTGATCCTCCCAAGCAGAGAGAAGAGGAAAGCACCACACTTCACATTTGGCCAAATCTGTGGTGCAGTGCGGTAGCAGGAGGCTGGTAAAGATGCACATGGACCCAGGAGGCAGTAAGCTACAACTAGAATCCTATTTCATATCATTGAGCATTGTTCCATCCGTTAGTAAAAAAAATTGGTCTTGTGGAGTGAACTGCAGACTATTCTGATTTGACAATGCCGCTGTGTTTTGGTGAGCAGATGTGCTTCACCTGTTCAGTCCAGAATAGAATCAGGGGGGGGGATTAATGTAATTTGTTCCCATTACTGTACTTATTACAATGTTTGAAAAGTAGCTTGTTGCTATTGCTCATTACAATGTGGAAAACATAATTTGTTTCACTAACTAGCTGCACTTGTCACTACTTTCTATCACTTTCCTTCGCTTTTTTTGAGAAATGATAAAACTTACCAGTGATAAGATTTTAAAAAAATTTAAAAAATTGATGAAATTTGGGGGGGGGGGGGGGAACCCTACCAAAATGGATCTAGATATGCACTTTAGAAATAGCTAGAAACCATTACTTGTTACACTGATAAGCAGTACAATGATTATTTACTTCATTAATTTTTGGATGTACCATTGTTCCACTCTTTTAAAATGCAATATTATTTACAAGTTGTAATTTCCAATTCCAAGTCTAGATACACAAGGACTGACTCGTTTTTTTGTGGCAGGGAGTTGCTATGATAGTAGCGATGTACACTCATCCCTCCATATTTGCGGATTTGATTATTCACAGATTTGATTAATATGTTCTGTCTAGAAATATCTAGGTCCTTCAGTGCAACTCTGTGGTCAACTTTAACTAAAAGTTGCACTGAAAGACCTAGAGATTCCTAGAGAGAATACTCATTTGTAGCTCCTCCAGTGCAATTCTATGGTCAATGTCTGTTGGACATTGACCAAAGAGTTGCACTGGAGGACCTAGAGATTCCTAGAGAGGTGTCCTCTCATGTGAAAACATGGTGTTTTTGTTATTTGTGGTTTTTCCATATTCACGGGGGTCTTGTGCCCCTAACCCTAATGAATATGGAGGGACAAATGTATACTAGTCACTCATATACTGCCTTTAAATGCGTAAGGTCCTTTATAGACATAAGGGCAACTCCCTGGCCAGTTATAGAAGACAAAAGAAATATTTTAAAAATATGGAGGAGGGGGGAAGCAAAAATGCAAACATGTGAAGACATATCCAGTTGTAGGTCAAGGGGGAAAGAGGTGTGTGTGTGTGTGTGTGTGTTTTGGATGTAGGCTTTAGGCTGTCAAAGTTTTTTGTGAACACAGACTTCCTAATCTACAATGACATATCATTATAATGGATGTATATTTCGTGTTACCTTTTGCATAAGGATCAAAATGTCCCCCCCACCCCAAACAGCTGTGCAGAAAAGTGTCTACCCCTCAACTGTTCTCCAGGAAAACAGCTTGCCACCTGGCAAACAGCTGGGAGGCACTGCCAACTCATCTTCATCACCTTCTTTGCCTTCTGGAATTCCTGGGTAGGAGGCCAACTACAGCTTTTCCAAGCCAGTTGTTGCATGTTCAAATAAACATCTTTCCCCCCGCTGAAATGAGTGAGTGTGGATAGTGGAGGAGAGTAGCAGAAGAAACTCAGAGACAGAGGGCTTCGTCGAAAGCAAGTCTGTCAACATACAGTCAGCCCTCCATATCAACGGATTTTTTTATCCACGGATTCAAGCATCCACAGCTTGAAAATATTTAAAATATATAAAAATTCCCAAAAGCAAGCCTTGATTTTGCCATGTTATATAAGGGACACCATTGTATTTAATGGGATTTGACCATCCAGGGATTTTGGTATCCACAGAGAATCCTGGAACCAGTGGACACAAAGGGCCTCCTGTAATTCATTTGCCTTGGTAGGTGCCCCTTCAAAAGAGAACATGCTTATACATATATTTTCATATGAGAAATCCCTAGTCTCTACACTACAAAAACATACATGCAGAATTAATTTTGATACAACAGTTTATGAGGAAATTGTTTCAGGTAGCAAATTCTGGATTTCATTAAGGGGCAGTAAATGGTTTACTGTTCAATGCATTACTTAAATAACCACTCTTTAATTTCTTCTGGCATGCTGAAAAATCAGAAATGTCTACTTCTATTTTAGATTAACTGTTGTTTAGCATTATGTCTGAACCTTCATTGATGGGTTACAGACCGCCGCTTTGCGGCAGTCTGCTCCCGCCGCCGCCTGCTCCATCAGGCAGCTGTAGCAGTCACACCGCGCATCTCCCGCGTGGAGCAAAAAAGGAGCTCCAAAATGGAGCTCCTTCTTGCGGCGCCTCTATGACGTCGCAAGGCGCCGCTGGCGCATTCACGATGTCATAGGCGCCACGACACATCTGGACGCTATGCGTCCAAGACGTAAAAATGGCGGCGCCCGTATGAACAGGGCGCCACCATTTTGTACGTATTCCATACGTACTAGGGTTAGGGGGGTACGGAAGCACTGCCCCTTCCTAACCCTAATACGTATGGAATACGTATTTTTTTGGCAGTCTGTAACCCGCCGTTGTGACTAATCTTAACTACAGTTTAAGGAAACAAGCCATTTTGGTAAACTACAGTTTGACGCTGTCTTGTTTTGTTAAACAGGGAGAAGGAAAAACATCTGGCCCAGGTAGGGTGGAAAGAATACTTGCAATTATTTGTGAAAGATAGTTTTCCTTCCATGTGAGAAACCTACTCGGTTAGAATAACACACAGGCAAGAATTTTGTGCAGTTTTTGCCTGGTAGTTACACATTCCAAAGTATTTTGGGAAACTCTTATGTGCTTATAAGAATTGTTCAACAGTGGAATAGATTGCTTAGGAGAATGATAGACCCTCCTTCTTTGGAGATCTTTAAAAAGAGGTGGATGGGCATCTATTAGGATTTATGTAAGTGTGTATTTGTATATGGCAATGGGTCAGAATAGGTGGCCCTGTGGTCCCTTTCAATTCTAAGATTCTATGCTTCTATGGAATAAATATGATCATTGTATTGTTTCCTGCACAAAGAGCTATAGTCATGCCCAAAACCTTGATTCAAAATACCAGATTTTTTGCACAAAGACTATGTGGTATTTTTTGATGCAAAAACAACAAAAACCCACAACAAAAACAACAACAACCTCTGTTTCTAGAAAGCCACATGGAATTTTTGTGCAAAAGTTGTGAGTTTTGCACAAAACAGATGCTGTACCCCCAAAAATTAATTTCTGGAAAATGTTTTTTTGGGACAACATTCACACAATTTTGAACACCAAGAACACTGTTTCAAGAAACCTAAAGCGGCTTTTTGTACTAAATTGCTGGGGTTTGTGCTTTTAAAAATCCAGCACTTTTGCGTGAAAAAAATTATGGCTATTTGGGAACAGTTGTTTTTGTGGGGAAAATGTGGGTTTTGCATAAATCCTCCACCTTTTCCACAAAAGAAACCCACTTAGTTATGGGATTGTGTGTGTGTGTGTGTGTGTGTGTAAAAATGCTGGTTTAGCACAACAGGCAGAAATTCAGCATAAAAATGCAGCTATTCAGAAACCGTGGGTTCTGTATGCAAAAAGTGTTTTATTTTTTACATGAAACCCCATATTTTTGTGAAAAAATACTCCTTGTTTATTTCTATAAATAATAATTTTCAGAAGCACATTGGGAATACTGGATGAAAAGTGCATAAATATTTGGGTTTTTTTTCCACAGCAGGCAGAAAACTGCAGAAATTATTTGCCCTTTTATGTGAAGACTAAATAATCAAGCCTCTACATCCTTAGGCCCATTTGGCCTCGCTTAGCCCATAAGAAGTCTCAATCTAGCCCATTGCAAGAGAAGATTTAAAGGGAAAAAATTAGACAACAAGAACACTGTTTATTTATGTATTAAATTTTATATTCTACGTTGTGGCTTTAAAATGTATTCCCAAGACCTTCCAAAACATTTGGGTTGGCATAATAAGATCTCCACACTTCCCCTTCAGCCAAACATGAATGAGGTGAGGAGGACCAAAGGTTTCTAGCATGGGGCAAGGGGGACACAATAAAGGCTAAGGTTATGAGGTTGGTTTGGCTAGGGCTGTATGATAAATGCTGGCAAACTCAAATAAAAGGATTTGTCATGTGAAAAAAATATGTGTTTGAACATGTATGTCTGTGTGTGTACATGTGCGCATGTCTCTGTATGTGTGAGAGAGAGAGAGAGACAGAGAGAGGGGAGAAGCTTTACAGGTTGCTAACCCTTGGAACTTTGCACTAATAAGCCAGATCATTCAGGGAGATCCTTTTTCCTTCCACACATAAATACTTGAGACAGCCCTTCTCTTCCTTCTCCACAAGATTTCCACCTTACCTTTCATAAACTATCCCACTAATGGGTGGCAACCAATGTATGGAGAGAGTATTCTGACTCTGACCAGTGATCACGGGAGGCATAGGAATAGGGGTGGGCTTTCTGCCCTGGGTCCACTGTTGGTACACCAAATCCAGATAGCAATGCATCCGAGCCACTTGGTTTGGTGTGAAACTGTCTGTGCAGTTGTCATCTGTGGGACAAAGAGAGGCAGAATATGAAGCAACTTGAAAGGTGAACAGTTTCTCTTCCTCTGACAGCTCTGAGCATTTTCAGCATCACTTTCTTTTATGCTCAAAATGTACAACTCCATGGATCCCTCATGATGTTATTTGCTTTCCAGACTTCACATTATCCTAGCAAAAAACTTTCATCTCAATCCTTTCCAGTTAGTTAACTCCTCTGTGTTTTGGGTAAGGAGATGACAAATGTCCTGGTCATGTTATTCTAATCATCTGCCAAAAGATGACACTCCTTTGGGGACACTAAATCACAGGTCTCCTGGATTCTAGCATAAGAGTTCTTCCTCATAATCGGTCAGTAGTACTGGGTTTCTTCTTTGATGCTGAATATTACAGACATGAGGAGAGGCATGTGGAGGAAAGAAACTCAAAATATAATTAATGATTATTTTTAAAAAATGAA
This sequence comes from Sceloporus undulatus, assembly GCF_019175285.1. Taxonomy (NCBI): domain Eukaryota; kingdom Metazoa; phylum Chordata; class Lepidosauria; order Squamata; family Phrynosomatidae; genus Sceloporus; species Sceloporus undulatus. The sequence goes on from NC_056525.1 coordinate 125,569,782, forward strand.
CAAGTGGTACTAAACAAGGCTGAATGAAGCAGAAGTGTAATGACAGAGTCAACCCAGTTCTGCAGGCCAGACAGAGCTACAGGCAAGGGAACCAGAAAGTTGATGCAGTCAGGCACATGATAGTACTTAGTACAGCCCAGGCAGAGAAAAACTGCTAATTCAAATGCAGGCTTTTGATATCAAATAGTCTATAGTTACATATATTAAATGTGCAGGTATATACATTCTTTTGGTTTCCTGCAGAGATTAAAAAATACTCTTCCTTCTAGCGGGTCCTTGCACTCTTAATCTTTGTACACAATTGTCAAGGTTAATGTGAAAAGTTTCACTACTGATTCCTACAGATCAGGTTACTGATGAAAATCATAGGAAATATAGGGCTTTCTAAACTATACTTGGGTTTCTGTTTTGGGTGAACTGGGTTTTTTAAAGACAGCAATTTGTGTAGATTAAATACACAGATATAATTTTTCACTAAATATTATGGAATCATTTTAAACAGCTATTATTAACAAATAAAATAATCTAATTGATATTTATTTTATTGTTTTGTTATTAAATTCCTGTTTACTATATAAGCAAACCCTTGTAAATGTATTTAAATTGATATTTATTGATACAACATTGGAGCCATCTGTCTGTACTGGGCTATGTCAGTTTTTTAAAATGTGGGGAGCAATAGTGGGCACAAGAAAAGGCTCAGAGCTGCATGTGGTCTACAAGCTGCACTCTGCTTACCTCTGGTATATACAGAGACTAAGCTGCATGTTTCTTATTCCTTTGGCAATCATAACCAAGCAGCTCAGTAAAATATGTGTAACTGCATTTGCTCCTTTTCATGCTACTGTTTTCTTCCCCTACCATGAGTCTTGCCCATGGTTACAATCAGGATTATAAACTCTTTGAGAACACAAATCTGTATTTTGTTACTGTTATTGTTTCCTGATCTCAGTAAAGAGTCATGAACATTGAAAGCTCTGTATCTATGCATCTATGTACAAAAAAGACACCAGTTTTGTCTCAGCTACTGACTTCCATGTTTAAAGTCAGGTAGCCTCTTCATAACGTCCAGTACAGGTTGAGTCTCCCTTATCTGAATTGCTTGGGACCAGAAATTCATTTCAGATTTTTTTTGGATTTTGGAATATATGCATATGCATAATGATATCTTGGAGCTGAGACCCAAGTCTAAACACAAAATTCATTTATCTTTTTTAAACACCTTATACACATAGCCTGAAGGTAATTTTATACACAATATGTTTAGTAATTTTGTGCATGAAACAGTGGGTACATAATGAACCATCAGAAAGCAAAAGTGTCACTATCTCAACCACCCATATGGACAATTTTGGATTTAGATTTCCGGATTCCAAATAAGGGAGATTCAACATGTACTGAATCTGTATAACACTGATCTGAGATCCAAAGCCAGAATTAGCAATCCCTGGGCTACACAGTTGATGAGTTGGCTTCTTACTCAAACTCTCTTGGCCTTCTGAGCTCTGGTTTAGCTTTATTAAAGGGATTTTTAAAAATTATTATTATTCCTGGGATGGTGCCCAGGTGCAGACTTTGTGAAATTAGGATTACCATAGTCTCCCTAAATATGATGTCAAAGCAATTGCTTTGGCTAAAACCCATTTGTTCCACCCCTCTTTATAAGAAGGTATGTCACCAGGGCCTGGCCTTTGTTAGATCTCTACGTCAGTCTGAAATCTTTAAGCAGCTTATCAACATAACTGATTAATTCAGAGTGAGTGCTTGAAAAATAAAAAGTTTATGAAGATATCTGACCAGACTAGAATCCCATTTTTCTTTTCTTTTTACTGGCTTTGTTCCTGTGTCTTTGACAGTAGCTTGATGAACATAAATAATGTTTTCCCTCATGCAGTTAAGAGGAAAACCTGGAAGTAACTTTACTAATTGGGAAGAACGGTTGCCCATTTGGGGACAACTTTTTTATATTTTTAAAAGTGATTTTATTTAGGAAAACAAAAGTAGTACATCAGTAACATACTGACAGAAATTACCTATTTAAAATAAAGTAACATGATCATTTTAAATTTTAAATAAGATTTCCAAGATTTACATGCAGATAAGGAAAATCTTGTGGTGGTAATCTTCAATGTCTAGTTGCCATTAAAGGCCCAGAAGTAGGGCTAGTAAAAATGGATGGCATACCTCAACAAAGCTGAGAATAGGAACTAATACTGAAAAGCATGTATTATGGGTCAACAGAAAAAGAAGATTGGTCTCCTATTGCTTCTTGTTTATTTTTAATGTAGCCCCTGAAGAAGGCCAGCCAGACCAAAACACACCGGGCTTCTAAAGAATAAATTCAGAGTATCATAAGCACCCAGAGACCAGTATCCTTTTCCCTTTAAACCTCAACAAAGCCCTAATTCTTCAGTTCTTCTGCCAATTACTGGGGTTGGATAGTGTGTCCTATCAACTGAAGTAGTTGGGTTTGCATTGTAGAGGGTAGTACACAGAGCAAAGCAGTCCACCTACTGGGACCCTCACTTTGCCCCAGATCTCTCAAATGTCTTGAGGCTTCTCCCTTGACATGTTAAAAGTCTATTTCTATAGCAACAAATACTGCTATGGTGGTCAGAGATTAGATGCAATAATGAAATTCACACACCATCTCTGCTGGAAATGAAATTCCCATAACAAGCAACTGTGCAGGCTTCTGGCCCTGGGGAAATATTTTTTAAAAGCACAACACATTAAAATATGTATTGCTGTACACACTGCAATACATATAATGAGAGACTGGGGAATATTTTCATTTCAGTTTGCCACTGTATCCTAGATTCATTTTCATATATTAGCTTCTCAGGCCGTTAAAGCATGGCCAATTTTGCCACTTTGCAAGTATTTGTGATAGGAGGTAACCTATTAGTGAAGCCATTACTACAATGGCTACTAACATTACAAAGGTACAGACAACTCCCTAATGCAGTGATATTCTTTGCAGTTTCTAGGAGGAAGGTCCTCTGAAAAGATCCCTTTCACTAAAAATGATAGGCCTTCCAAATGTAGTCTGTTACCTTTCTCTCCCACGATTTCCTGTCTTGGCAGAGAGATTTGGGAGAAGGCTAAACAGATAGGTAGGCAGACTTCTTGAGCCTATCAGCTTCAAGCACTCATAGCAAACTTTAAAGTCCTAGGGCCAAGTACTAGCAGCTCTCTTTTTTCACATGCTCATCCAGATCTCTTTGGAGCCCCTTCTCCATGCCCCATCATGTGTGAAGGTCCGCTAGATGGGCAAATTTTCCCAGCTTCCCCTTTGCCTGGCAGCCTTCCATTTTACCTGTCTTTAGTTGTGCAGCCAGAACAGCAGGCCTTTTCAAATACAGATTTGATCTCTACTCATCCAAGCTAATGATTGTCTTGAATTACTTTTACAAATAGGTAATAGGTAATTTTTATGTAAATTGAAAGATTCCATAATTAGTCTTTATAGTTAACACAATCCTGTGGGCCACTGATGTACCAAAACTGGAACTGCAGGTGATTTACAAGTCTGCCAGGAGAAGTTGAATGCGTATGACCCTGATTTTTTTTTGGGGGGGGGGGGGGCGCTTTTTCCCGCCGGGCCCTTTTTTCCCCGGGAGGGCGCCCCCCCCCCCTCCACCCAACGCCCCCCCCCCCCCATGATTAAAATTGTTACTTGACTCTTTAGATCATTTTTCTCAAAATCATTCAGAATTTATGACATCTGAAAACAAAATAAATGCTATATCCTCAGCTTACTGAGAACTTCCAAGCATGTGGCCTTTATGGTTTTTCTTAAATTTATCACTGATATCATGAAAGATACGGTACTATTATTTCTATGCAGGGATTTTCAGCATATCAGGATTTGCAAGTGTCTACTTTGGTGTCAACTCAAGGGTAGTTAACAACTACATCAAACAGGTCAACTGGTGCCCATCTTTGAAACAGATGAAACATATTCATTACCTGAGTAGCTCATGTAATTGTTGAAGGGAGTTCCAGAGTAGTGGGCTTGGCCACAGGCATCATTGTTGGGATCTGGATCCCGGCAGAGTTTGTTTTTAGGAGTAGGTGTTGTGTCAGCACAAAGGTCTCCAGTCTCCATAGATGGTGTTGTCTCTTGACATGGATCATCACAGGAGTCCCTTTCATCCACTCCTTTAAAGACATGGTAGAGTCCCAGGACGTGTCCTACTTCATGGATCATAGTATTTGTGTGACCTGGCACACCATAGTAAGCTGGATTGAGGACCACTCCACCTGAAATTGCAGTTGCATTCTGTGTTACTCAGACAGATATTGGGAGGATGCCTGGAATTCTGACCTAAAGATCAATACAAACTTTTGCAAGGGGAACTGCTGCTTGGAAGGGTCTCTTTCCAGCAGAGGTATTCATGCAAATACCTGAGCAGATACATTGTGGGATGGGTTGTAAAAAGAACCATGTCAGAGTTGCTTGTAATAAAAGCTATTTGAATCTCACATCAGGTGCAGATAAGCCATACAAGAAGGCCTCCCTATCTTTGGAGGAGCAGCCTAGAGTATGACCTGCCACAAGATCTATTCATGCCAGTCTTGGGCATTTACTTATTACAATATCTGCAAACAAGGAAGAATCAGGGCTAGAGTCCTTCTTGGCTAACAGTTCTGCCCCTGGCCATGATTTTTTGCTAAAGGCTGAATTTTCTTACTGAGGAATACCAACTGTGGCCCGCATACTTATCCTGCTGTCCTTTACCTGTGGGCTTGACAGAAATCAAGTTTTCAACTAAATCTCTGAAGTGATCAGCAAGTGGCCTCACAAAGGGCAGAGCCTTCACTTCTGATATGAAAGTTGTATGTGGAGTGACCTCACAAATGCCTCTGCTTAGAAAGAAAAATTTAAACAAGCTAATAATCCTAATTTCTCAAAGGCCAATGCTTGGGCACAAGTCCAAGAACAAAACAAAACAAAAATTATTACCACATAAGAACTTCATAAAAAAGCTCAGCAGGCTACAAATCCTTGTGCAGCATTTCACCATGTTACACAGGGTGATGTGTCTAAGCTTTCGGAACCGGTCAAACTGGGAAAGGTCAGTTGTGATGATTACAACAAGACCTGGCATTATGGCCCTAACAGCCCACAGTTACCTCATGAAGCAAATTTTCCTTAGCTGGGCCACAAGGATAGTCCACACTGATGGCGGGATGCTCTGGTGTCCCAACAAATTACACTTTCCAGAATTCCATAGCATGAAACCATGGCAGTTAAAGTGGTGTCAAACCGGATTATTTCTCCAGTGCAGATGCAGCCAAAGATGTAAAGCACTTGACCTAGTTGGGACAGCAGAGGGTGCTACAGGATATTGTTCATTAGTTAGGAATGCCCAAAGTTGATACAACACTGAAAAATGGTTTGAGATGAAATGGGGATTTACATATAAAAACCTCTTAAATAAAAAAGCAAACAAAATGTTTTTCTCCACATAGCAACTTGGGACCCAGGTTGCCATACAAACTAATATCATTGAAGAGGGCAAAGTTTGGTCATAAAATTCAAAAGATATAGCCGTGTTAGTCTGTTGAATTAGTATGTAGAGAGATCTTGTAGCACCTTTGAGACTAAATAAATAAAGACATTGACAGCACACTTTGGTCATAAAGCGTGTGTGACCTCTAGCAGTTAAGATAGGGGAGTGGGGGGTGACAAGGATTTATAATGGCAGAAGAGACATAGAGAAAGAGAGAGGGAGGCAGTTTGGATCATAAGCTACCAGTGATTATTTGGGAACTGTAACATTTAAACAAAACAGTATACTCAGGAGGGTTTTAGATATGGATGGGGAGCAAAAAGGAAAATTATGATGATGGTGGTGGTGAGGATTTTCATTTATATCTTGCTTTTCTCTCAATAATGAGATTCAAGGTGCCTGACAAAATATTTAAAGCAATAAAAGGCCTGGTACAGATGGGCTCGAATGGGTGGGCTGGGGCCGCCTTTCGTTGCTGCGCAGCAAAAAAAGGAGTGCTAAAAAGAGGCTCCTTTTTGTGCTGCCGCAAGCAGCCTGCAGTGGAGCAAACACATCGCTGCTGCACTGCTCCATTTGGACACAGTGCAGCAGTGATGTCATTGCTGTGTGTGTCGTCTATATGGTGCTGCACAGCATTGACGCCCTAGTCACGTGCCAGGGCTGTGGGGCGTGTGAGCACTCCACCCCGAGGCAACCCTAGCACATGACCAGGACATTGTTCAGGGCCACAGATTCAAAAATACTAAAACTTCAGCAAAAGCATAAATATAAAGGTTATTTTAAAATCTATTAGACAGTTTACCAAATTAAAAAATATTTAAAATTTAAAATTGATATGCAGTTTCTAAAATCCTAATGGCATAAAAATGTTTTAAATTGTAAGCAGAGAGAGCACAAGGATGGTACCAGCCTGGCCTCCCTAAGAAGGGAGTTCCAAAGTCTGAGAGAAGCCACTGAAAAGGTTTCCAACAAAGGTTTCCAACAAATAAGCCTGAAGAAGTGGTAGAAGGCTTCAGAAAATTTTAGAACTCGAATGAGCTTATAAAGGAAGGTAGTGGTTGTTGTATGCTTTCAAGTCATTTCTGAAAGGGATAAATGGCCCAAACAGACAGGCCAAAATAAAGCTGCTTCGGATCACTTTGGAGATATGCTGTTTAAATGACATACACATCTTAAGAGGCCAGAAGTTGCACCAAAGCTGCACTCCAGTCCTTAGGACTGGATCATGGCTTTGGCATGGCTTCTGGCCTCTTAGGATGCATGCATCATTTAAAAAGCACACTTCCAAAGTGACTCGAAGCACCTTTATTTTGGCCTGTCTGTTTGGGCCTTAAGTCCTTCAAATAGCCTAGACCCAAGATATATAGGACTTTATAGGTCATCACCAGCATTTTGAATTGTTGCCAGAAGCAGACCAACAGTCAGTGGATCTCTTGTAATAAGGGAGTTATACGCTCCCTGTAGTTAACAATCAGTTAATCCCAGTTAACAGTCTTACGGCAGCTTTTTGGAAATAATTGAAACCACTGATTGAAAAGGACACAATACTCAGATGGGCATTCCCATCTGAGTATTAAAGAGTGACCAATTAGAATTTGGGAAATGGTTAAAATAGATAAACTTATGGCCATTCACCCACACAAAAATGGAGTCCCTTCTACAGTTCACATCAGACAGAAATTCACTCCGTTTACTCTCAATTTATTGGTCACAGAGGAAAAGAAACAAGCATTTCTGAAATAGTTCTTTGTTAAATTAAAGAGAAATGTCTTCCCTTCCCTCAATCTTTTTACAAACTGGGCAAACCTTTGATCATACTTTTCATCTAAATTTCATTGAGTATCCAAGAGAATATCCAGATAAAGTTTATTGAGTATCCAGACAAAATGGTGTGGGGGGGGGGGGCAATTCAACATCCCATAGGCCAACAGTTGGTCATCCTTGCGAAATATGTCTTCCGCAACCTGCAAGCAAACGCAGCCATCACATTTTCTAGTTCTATAAGTAATAAGAAATGACATCTTCAGTAACAATATTAAACACCTGGAAGTACCTCTTAGCATGTGAAAATCATGCTTTTCCCTCCTAAACCTCCAGCAAATCTCCTATAACAAGCAATAAAACCAGCTAAATTTCTTCACAAACACAGAGGCACTTTCACCAGGATTCATGGAAAATGGATCTCTTACTGTTACCTATAATTTATATCAATGTTTATGTACATGAAAGTAGGAGAAGGATACAAAAAGCAATCAAAAGACTTATTTATCATCTTTTAAAACTCAGAAGTGAATTACAGTCTATCATCAGTGTGGGCTTCTACATCTGCTTTTTGGACAATGATAAAGTGGAGTGTATTTGCAATTGACCTGAAATGTTCTTTCTAACAGATTATTTAGAGAGGATGACCCCAGTCAAGATGGATTCCAGACTGGCTTACCCAGGTGGCTGAGGGCATCTTTGTCCCAAGGCCAGGTGCCAGCACCTGCGAGCTCCTCCTGCACAGAGCTGGCAAAGTAAACATTGAGGAAGTGAGTGCTGTTCAGCTGCAGTGCCTCCTTCAGTTCTTTCACACTCATGTATGCCCTGCAGAGAGCGTGAGAGGAAGAATGGTGAAGTTAGCAACATCAAACAAGAAGAATGGCTAGCATTTATACAGCCGGCCCTTCTTATACACGGGTTTTTTATACACTGATTCAAGCATCCATGGTCTGAAAATGTTCAAAAATAGTATAAATTTCAAATATCAAACCTTGATTTTCGATTTTTTTATAAGGGACACATATTGCTATGCCATTATATTTAATGGAACTTGAGCATACACAGATTTTGTTATCCACAGGGGATCTTGGAACCAAACCTCAGCGTATAACAAGGGTCCACTGTATAGTCCTTTCCATAGGTGCACAGTTTGGAGGCAGAGCCTATATACCTTTTAAAATTCACCTCAGCTTTGAAGCCCCCAAAAGCCCTTTTTCAAGTCAAGCCAAGTCACTGGCATTTATCCTAGGCTAAAGGTTAAGAAACAGGTGGCCTTGCACAAAGCTGAACTGTCGATCCCATTATTCCTCACTACTGTTTATGCTAACTGCAGTTCCAACAACAGCTACAGAGTCAAACACTCCTCAGCATCACCCACTTAGGGCCTGAACAGACAGGCCAAAATAAAGTTGCTTTGGGTCACTTTGGAGGTATGCTGTTTAAATGACACATGCATCTTAAGAGGCCAGAAGCTGCGTCAAAGCTGCATTCCAGTCCTTAGGACTAGAGCATGGCTTTGGTGTAGCTTCTGGCCTCTTAGGACGCATGCATCATTTGAACAGCATACCTCCAAAGTGAACCAAAGCAGCTTTATTCTGGCCTATCTGTTCTGGCCCTTAGTTTTCCTAGACCTGGTTGCTGTACCCTTGGCAATTAGCAGCTGAATGTGATAGCTGACTGTATTGAAACAAGCTGCATTTTAAGCTGATCTAAAGGTTTAATTTGTGGGGTGTGATCTGGGATACAACTACCAGTATGCACATCTATGAGCTACCACTTGAATTTGATTTCTTGAAGTGGTGAACATGTAGTCCTAATTCACTGCTATGAGATTAAAATGGAAAAGTATACTTAAGACATTACACTAGATGGACAAAAATGTGATCCCCAGAAGCAGAAAACATTATGACTAAAAACTTATTCAACAATTTAGAGCTATTCAGTAGACTCCAGTCTTAAAATAAATTTGTTTCCAAATCTACATGTATCTAGGAATTACCACTCCAAAGCCTTTCCAAATTCCACAGACTGAGTTTCGTCATGCTTGGAGGGATATTCCTTTTGCCTCTTTTGAGGAGACATTTTTCCCACTGCCGCCTGCAGGTCCCTTGACATTAGTAAAATGTCTCCTCGTCCACCCATTTAACTTCATTACAAAGCAACCCAGGGTTTCTCTCCCCCCCCCCGCCACCATTACTTGGACCAAGCAGATCTGTGTTGATCCAAAAAAACAAAGCAGCTAAATATAAGAAAGCGGGGGGAGGGACATCCTTCAACTACGATGTAAGCGCAACAGACATCTACTCACAAACCTTCCCACAAGAGAGCAAACAAAATATAGCAGAAACCACATCAAGTCTGGAATGGACAAGTCCCCTGGGCTTCTTCTCTTGCTGGTGTCTCCACTGGTGTTTTTATCTGTCATAAACAAGTATCTGTGCCAATGTTATATATTATTTTCCTCCTCTAAATTTAATTCTCATCTCTCATGCCTTCTAGATCATCAGGGAAGTATGTATTGGGAACATCATAATACTAGGTTAATGACAACTCCCCAAAGGATGTTTACAGCTGCGGCTCCAAAATTATGGAACAGCCTACCGGAAAAGATCCATCTCATTACTACCTTAGTGGCCTTTAAGAAGGCACTCAAAACAGATCTCTTCTGCAGGCTTATCCACCTGACTCCATATAAAAGGCTGACAGTTGCTCCACTCTTGACTATGACTGTTGGCTATTGAATTGTTATTTTTAAAGAACTAATGGAAATGTTGGTTATTTCAGTATTAGTGTTTTATTGATTGTAATTGTATTATTGTACTATTTTATTGATGTAATCCCGCCTTGATCCATGGGAGAGGCGAGAAATATAAATAAACTTTATTAATATTAATATTAATATTATTAGATATGTATTCCAACACTACCTCCCCAAATGGCTACTAAACAGGGGATTCCATGGCAGATTACCTGCACATTAACAGGAACTTAGGATACTCTCATCTATTACACTGAGAAGCAGCCAACAAAAAAGGAAGCAACGTCACCTGAAGAAGATGGCACAAGTGGAAACCTATGACATCTGCCAAACACAGCACAAGTATACTTGAAGTGCAACTTAGCATTAATCAAGCAGTGGCCCCACGTGAGTTTAACTCCCTGCTGCTCTTCCTCATCATCCCTGATAAGGGTGAGAGCTTCTAATCGATTCTGGAGCTGCAAGCTCACAGAACGATCCTGGTTTCCCTAATTCTGTGTGTCACATTCCTCCAACTGTCTCCCTTCTGGATATGTGAAGATCTCTTCCCCAGCAACTTCTTCTGTGTGTTCCCCATCCAAGACCATCCATTCCATTCTGTCCAGGAAAACCTCTTGCTCCCTAATATTAAAGTGTAGTGACCCAAGCCTCCAGCTACTGGACCTTCTCTTCTAACAGGGCTACCAACTTGCGCTTGGTGCAGGTGAAGTTCCACATCCATAGGCAAAAACACAAACATCCCACAAGTGTTGCAGGTGACTGCAGCAGCTGCTTCATTGCCAATACTGAGAAGCTTTAAATAGGCACTGAAACAGGACTATGGACCTCCGCCTCAAAAGGTCCCCATTAAACCCCTATGTAGAGGGCCCCTGTTGGCCAACTCATTTGATTGGCCCTCTAGTTATATAGAGAGCTCCTGGCTGTTAGCTCCTTCCTGAAGTAAAGTCTCAGACTCACTTCCTCTGAGCAACCCCCCGTCAAGCCCCTTCAAGAAAAAAAAAACATGGAAAAGTAAAGGAGAACCCCTTGACATTGTTCCCAGCTCACCTTCTGCTCTGTGCTCTAAGTCTTCCTTGACAGTGAAAATTCACACACCATTAGGTGTGTGCCTCTGGCAGCAGTTATAGAGAGCTAGGCTGCTAGCTCCATCCCCCAGTGACTCACAGACGTGACGCACAGAAGCCCCACCATCTCAGCAACAAACTCTCCCAAGTTTTTTTAAAAATTAAACCCTCACCCAGTCAAAATGACCACCCAGAAACAGCTTTCCCTCTTCTCCCTGTGCAGGGACTGGGTTAGAAAGTCTCAGGGAGCAGTTATATAGAGGTAGGCTGCTAGCTACACACACACACACACACACACCACTCCCCAGTGATTCATAGAAGCCCCAGGATTTGTCCTTCATAAATTAATGATAAAAGAAACTGAAGGGAGTACAACTGAACTGGTACCATCCTTATTCATCATTTCTATGACAATTATAATAAGAGCATTTGCTGTTGTCACATAAGACTTATTTCATTCTTATTGCCATATATACCAATATTGGGAGCTGTGGAAGGAAGAATTAAGGAAAGATTACATCTCCCCTCCTGAAATGCTCTGATTCTCCTGAAACCCACCACTGCCTGTGTGTGTGTGTGTGTGTGTGTGTGTGTGTGTTTGTATACATGCACCTTCAAGTCCCCTGTTGATGTAAGGCAACCCCATTAATTTCAAAGGGCAGTCGTTCTCAAACTGTGGGGTGTGATCCTCAGAAGGGGCATAATAGTTGCTTAAAGGGTGCAGGAAATTACACCCAGCGGCATTAGGGCCTAATCCTCTTTTGCGGAGGAGGGAGAGGTTTAGATGTACATGTAAATGTAAAGAGAGTCACATAGCTAAAACATTTGGGATCAATGTCACAGGGTTTTCTTAGGCAAAGATCACTCAAGTGTAGTTTTGCCAGTTCCTTTTTGCCAGACCTGGTGTTCACTGTTGGTCTCCCATCTATGTACTAACCAGGGCTGAAGTTGCTGGGGAGGAGATCACTAACCAGCTAACCTAACCAGCAAGATCATACAGGATCTGTATGCCCTTACCATTGCCCACAATGAGTGTTAAATAGATTTGTTTCAAGCAGGCATGCTTGCTAACATGAAATTCAAGTAACAACTGGTTTGGTCCAAGATCAGCTTGTTCAGTTCAGTGAAATTGGCCATGCTGGTCTCACGCAAGCCCTAGCAAAAGGGATCAGCAGAATTAGGGGAGGACTGCTCCAGGAGAGGCCCTGCAGGGACAGTTAGTGATTCTTCTCAGAGTTTGCCTGAAGTTAGACAACGGATAACAACACAGGCCCAGATGCTGGCCTTGGTGGAGAGCTTCCTTGGGCCCCAGAATCTTCTCTAAAGCTGAGGTCATACATAATATTAAAAGGGAGCTCAAAGCACATTCTTCCAGTGCATTGCCATCCCTTCTTTCACAGATGGGCTGAAAACAACAGGCATAACAGCACAACATGCTGCTGCAAGATGTCAGCCTTCTCCATCCCTAACTGCAGCTGCCTCCTTCTCCTCCTTCTGCTCCATCTGTGAAAAATTAATAAAGCAACCAGAGGCAAAAGACAGCACTAGCTTACCTTTAATTGTCATTTTAAGAAGAAATGACAGAATAAGAAGCTCCTTCCAGAAAAGATACATTTATTTAGTATTTATTCATCTCTGTGAGACTATGTAGATTGTGTCACTATTTTAACTTAACAAGTTGGTGACCCAAAGAGAACAGTAAAGATACACAATTATTTTTAATTGAGGCAGAACAAAAAGCAAATTTGATATAACTCTTAGTCTTGTTGCCAGTCCAGGGCGCTTCCCTTATAATTTCCAGATGCACAGTGCACAGCTGGGGGAAACCTCCTACCAGTGCAAACATCTGTTCAAGGGGAAAGAGAGCGAACATCTGGAACAAATTAGCAGCATGCTTTCTTGAATTCTCTTTCAGGCTTCATTCTACACTATGATAAGCAATAAGCTGTACACTTGGGTGCACACACATGCATACTTGTTTGTCCCCCCCCCTCTCTCTCTCTCTCTCACACACACACACACACACACCTTTCATTTGCTATGCCTGTCATGTTGTACACACTTTTACTCTTTCCTTTTAGGAGCTCTTCCTCTACCTCTAGCTTTGAACAGAGGAAGCAGGTGAGAGTGACTGGGTGGAAAGGAAAACAGAGCTCCCATACTTTCAGATAATTCTGATGAACAGGAAATTTCAGGGGTATAACAGACAGGGAAACTCTTTTACTTCTACTCATGTCACAGTACAGAAACCCTTCTGTTCTTTAATCCTTGTGTTCTTCACAGCATAATAAACTTGCCACACTATCCTCTTACTTGCCCTTCCATGTGCCAATACTCTCGTCACTTTTCAAGGAACAGATGGATTAGGCATTCATCAAATTGCTTGGCTCTCTGGATAACATGATTATTAAGTATGACTTAATTTCTACCCGCCCACCAATAAAACCAAATTGATAACAGCTTCCAGTCCATCCTCTTATTTTTGCTTTCCTGGGCTTTCCAACTCTCAAGATCCAGGCAGTGCATAAGGCAGCCCACGTGGACATGAGTCAGAGGCTGGGCTTGGATGAAGCAGATCCATCTGGTTGTCAACAATTCAGGGATCAAGGAAGTGTCATAGCCAGTAAGTCAAGTAATGGTTTGTAATCAAAGAAAGCAGCACATAAATCGGAACAAGAAACAAAAGAGTGCAGACAAAGGGAGTGGTGTTAGACAAATAGAACAACAGACAAAAGACAATCAAAGAGGTGGGGAAAGAGACAGCCCAGTGTCACCCAAAATGTTGACCAAGGTCTTAAGATTACTTCCTACTTTACCACTTTTACAACTCTTTCATTTTCAAATTTATTTAGTAGGATAGTAGGAAAAAGTGGCATTCTGCTTACTATATCAAAGTATGGTTATGGGCCCAGTAGGAAAGATCCTTAGTTTATCTGTACACGTTTTGCACATAGATGCATTCCCTCCACAGAAGGGTTTGACAACCTATTTATCACTGAACTACCACCTATATTCAAGCATCCCATGGTCTGAGCACTGGGAAGGGGCCTCACCTTGAAGTAGTGGGATGAAGTGCCCCTCCTGCTCAGAACACAAGTTGTTCCTGGTGTTAAGAATGCAAAGACAGAGACCAAGGACTGACACTGTTAGGTCAAGGAACAGTAAGGAAACTGTATGGAGCACACGAGGAGTATGTCAGAGGCTGTAGTGAGAGTCACGTTTGATCCTGGTCAGCCCACAAAAAATGCAGATAACTAAGGTCAAAACATTTTCACACCTAGTACAGAAAATCCAGTGTTACCATTATTCATGATATAAACATGATCCCAATCCCCCAAAACAGTGGTGCAGAGTGCACAAAGTGCATAGGCAAAACAAAGGTTTAATAGTTCCAATTATACGTATCTGAATAATGTTGTGAAAAGTCAATACAGAAGGTATCTTCTATAGTTGTTAAACTTTGGGAGAGTGTGCTTGTTTCTGAGGGGCTAGAACTTCTGTGAGTAACATCTGTGAGTCACTAGGAGGTGGAGCTAGCAGACTAGCTCTATACAACTCCTCCCAGGGTCTTTCCAGAGCAGTTCTTGCCAGAGAGAGGAGGAGGAGAGAAGGAGCTGGGCAGCCATTTTGAGTGGTGACTGAATTTTTTAAAAAAAACTTTGGGAGAGTGTGCTTGTTTCTGATGGGGTGGAGCTTCTGTGAGTCACATCTGTGAGCTAGCAGACTAGCTCCATATAACTCCTCCCAGAGCCTTTTTTTTTTCCTTTTAACGAAAGAAATCTACAGCAGAGGCTGCAGGTGAGAAGCAAACCTTGAGTCAGAACCTTGCCCTTAAGTACAAGCTAGAAGCCAGGATGCTCCTATAAAGTTATATTCCCAGTAGATTGAGCTCGCTGGAAGAGACTGGTGAAAACGCCAGGTCATCAGGGGCCTCAACGTTGGTGTTTACCACAGTCCTGTTTCAGTCATTACCAAAGACTTCGCAGTATGGACACTGAGGGAACTGCTGCAGTCACCTGCAACACTTGTGGGATGTTTGTCTTCTTGCCTACAGAAGTGGAGAACTTCACATGCACCAAGTGCAAGTTGGTAGCACTCTTGGAGGAGAAAGTACAGCAGTTGGAGTCCAGAGTAGCTACACTTCAGCATATTAGGGAGCAAGAGGATTTCCTGGACAGAATGGAACTAATGATCTTGGATGAGTACCATGCAGAGGAAGTTGCTGGGGCGGAGAAAGTCACTTCACATACACAAGAGGCAGACAGCTGGAGGAATGTCACACAGAGAAGTAGGCCAAGAAGGGATTGTTCTGGGAGCTTACAGCTAGAGAATCGATTCAAAGCTCTTTCCCTTATCAAGGAGGAAAAGGAAGAGCAGCATGAACAGACTTCAGGGACAGAGCAGGGGAGACTGAGAGTCCAACCAGAGGGAACAGTCGCTGCTAAGCATTGGAGGAGGTGTGTGGTCGTAGTGGGGGACTCCTTGTTGAGGGGTACAGAAGCAGTGGTTTGTAGGCCTGACAAGATGTCTCGAGAGGTGTGTTGTCTCCCTGGGGCAAAGATCCGTGATGGGACAGAGAGGCTGACAAGACTGGTCAAGCCTACTGACCAATACCCCTTCCTTCTGGTCCACGTGGGAACCAATGATACTGCAAGACACAGCCTTCAGAACATCAGAAGGGATTACGAGGCTTTTGGTAGGAAGCTGAAAGAAATGGATGCACAAGTTGTCATCTCATCTCTTCTGCCAGTTCAAGGGCACAGTCCAGGAAGGGAGAGGAAAATAGTGAATGTGAACAACTGGCTCCGCAGGTGGTGCCGCCAAGAACAATTTGGATACTTTGATCATGGGCTGCGGTTCCATGAGGAGGGACTTCTTGCAATGGATGGGTTGCATCTCATGCCAGTTGGAAGAAATGTTTTTGCCAACAGTCTCAAGAATTTGATCAGGAGGGCTTTAAACAGAGTTTCGTGGGGGAGGGAGACAATATTATGGAAGGCAAAAGTGATGGAGAAAATAGTCAAACTGACATAGAAAAAACAAGACAAATAGTACAAGGATCCAACAGTGGGAGGCCCAAAAACTTGCACAGGCAGCAAGTAAAGGGGACCCATGGTCTGCGATGTCTCTACACTAATGCACAGAACATGGGAAATAAGCAAAATGAACTCGAACTTCTAGTACAGCAAAGCAAATATGATATAATAGGCATCACTGAAACCTGGTGGGATGAGTCTCATAAGTGGAATGTAGAAATAGAGAGGTATAACCTTTTAAAGAGAAATAGGCCAAACAGGAAAGGAGGAGGAATAGCACTATACGTCAGAGATATTTACACCAGTGAAGAGATCCAGGACATCAATACTGGCAGCCAGCTGGAGAGCTTCCGGATAAAAATTGAAGGGGAGGGAAACAACAAGGATGTTATGGTGGGAGTCTATTACAGACTCCCAAATCAGATGGAGGAATTGGATAATGCCTTTTTAGAACAGATGACCACACAGTCAGAAAGGAGAAATGTAGTAGTGATGGGTGACTTCAACTATCCTGATATTTGCTGGAATTCAAACTCAGCCAAATCCTCAAGGTCTAGCAAACTCCTCACTTGCCTTGAAGACAATTTCATTGTCCAAAAGGTGAAAGAGGCAACAAGGGGGTCAGTTATTTTAAATCTGATCCTAACCAACAAGGATGACTTGGTTAATGGGGTGCAAGTGGTGGGATCCTTAGGTGGAAGTGACCATGTTCTCCTGGAGTTTGTTATACAATGGAAAGGAGAAGCCAGGCATAGTCAAACATGCATTCTAGACTTTAGGAGAGCTGATTTCAGTA
Source organism: Sceloporus undulatus (assembly GCF_019175285.1). Lineage (NCBI taxonomy): Eukaryota > Metazoa > Chordata > Lepidosauria > Squamata > Phrynosomatidae > Sceloporus > Sceloporus undulatus. The sequence continues at coordinate 125,586,716 of NC_056525.1, forward strand.
AACTTAGAGAAGTATGGAGGGTGATCCCATGGTCAGGAATACTAAAAGATAAGGGAGTTCAGGATGGATGGGACTTTCTCAAAAGGGAGATACTGAAGGCACAATTTCAAACAGTTCCAGTGAGAAAGAAAAAATGGCAGGTGTCTCAAGAAACCAGGATAGATGACTAAGGAACTTTCAACTGAGCTAAGTTTGAAACGGAACATGTATAAGAAATGGAAAAATGGGGAAATCACGAAAAAGGAATTCAAACAAATAGCAGGTATGTGTAGGAGTAAAGTCAGCAAAGCTAAAGTGCAGAATGAACTCAGGCTTGCTAGAGAGGTTAAGAACAATAAAAAGGGCTCTTTTGGATATGTCTGCAGCAAAAGGAAGAAGAAGGAAATGGTATGGCCACTGCGTGGAGAATTTGGCAAAATGCTAACAGGGGACAGAGAAAAGGTAGAATTACTCAAGACCTTCTTTGCCTCAGTCTTCTCAGAAAATGAAAAGGGTGCTCAACCTGAGGATAATGGAGCAGAGGACAGAATAGAGGAATTTCAGCATAGAATAAGCAAAGAGATAGTACAGAAATACCTTGTTAATCTAAATAAATTTAAGTCTCCAGGACCAGATGAACTACATTAAAGAGTATTAAAAGAACTGGCAAATGTAATATCGGAGCCATTGGCGATAATCTTTGAGAACTCCTGGAGAACGGGAAAAGTCCCAGAAGACTGGAGGAGGGCAAACATTGTCTCCATCTTCAAAAAGAGGAAAAAAGAGGATCCCAACAATTATCGTCCAGTTAGTCAGATAACAATACCAGGAAAGATTCTAGAGCAGATCATTAAACAGAGAGTCTGTGAACATCTAGAAGGCAATTCCATAATCACAAAAAGTCTCAGAGAAACAAGTTAAGCCAGTCAAATCTGATATCTTTCGTAGATAAAATTACCAGCTGGTAGATGAAGGGAATGCTGTGGATATAGTATATCTTGATTTCAGTAAGGCCTTTGACCAAGTTCCCCATGACATTCTTGCAAACAAGCTTGTAAAATATGGGTTAGACAAGGTAACTGTTACATGGATTTGTAACTGGTTGACTGGCCGAACCCAAAGGGTGTTCAACAATGGCACCTTTTCATCCTGGAGAGAAGTGACCACAGGGCTCTGTCCTGGGCCCAGTGCTATTCAACATCTTTATCAATGACTTGGATGATAGAATTGGGGGCATACTCATCAAATTTGCAGATGACACCAAATTAGGAGGAATAGCTAATACCCCAGAGGACAGGATCAAAATTCAAAACGACCTGAATAGACTAGAAAGCTGGGCCAAAGCTAACAAAATGAAAGTCAACATGGAGAAATGTAAGGTACTGCACTACACGCAGAAAAATGAAATGCACAGATATAGGATGGGGAACACATGGCTGAATGCACAGATATAGGATGGGAACACATGGCTGAATGAAAGGGATCTGAGAGTCCAAGTAGACCACACATTCAACATGAGTCAACAGTGTGATGCGGCAGACAAAAAGGCAAATGCAATTTTAGGCTGCATCAATAAAAGTATAGTGTCTAGATCAAGAGAAGTAATAGTGCCACTATATTCTGCTTTGGTCAGGCCCCACCTGGAATATTATGTCCAGTTCTGGGCACCACAGTTCAAAAAGGACATTAAGAAACTGGATTGTGTCCAAAGGTGAAAGGTCTGGAAACCATGTCCTATGAGGAACGACTTAGAGAGCTGGGGATGTTTAGTCTGGAGAAAAGAAGGTTAAGAGGTGATAGGATAGCCCTGTTTAAATATTTGAAGGGATGTCATATTGAGGAGGGAGCATGCTTGTTTTCTGCTGCTCCAGAGAACAGGACCAGAAGCAATGGATGCAAGCTGCAGGAAAAGAGATTCCACCTGAACATTAGGAGGAACTTCCTGACAGTAAGGGCTGTTCTATAGTGGAACACACTCCCTCAGAGTGTGGTGGAGTCTCCTTCTTTGTCGGTCTTTGAGCAGAGGCTGGATGGCCATGTGTCAGGGATGCTTTGATTTAGATTTCCTGCATGGCAGGGGGTTGGACTGGATAGCCCTTGTGGTCTCTTCCAACTCTACGATTCTATATTCTATGATTCTATGATTATAAACCAATAAAAATACTCACAAGTAGCTTCCTCTAATGGGCATTCTAATTCTTTCACCCAAAACAATAATTTTACTCTATTTCATAGGTTTCCCCCCAAAGAAATTCCATCCCCCATCCCACCCCCCAATACTTCCAGAAAAGAAAAGAAAAATATTTCATAATGTTTGAGTTTCTTCAATTTTCCCTCTGGAAAAATTGACTAACGTGCCTGAAGACAAACAAGCATTATTTTTAAAAAATCTTTTTGGAGTGTTTCCCAAGGTTTTCTTATCTCTTTCCAAAACTGGGTGATCCCATGCTTGTAGAAATTAAAAGAAACAGCAGCCCTTTCCATTGTTTTTCCTCTCTGGTAATTGACATGATGCCTTTAAAACCTGAAGTATCTTCTCTTTGTTGGCCATGTGATTACTAGATAAAGGTAAAGGTAGTCCCTTGACATGAATGTCTAATCATAACCAACTGTGGGAGGCAATGCTCATCTCTGTTACTAAGCCAAAGAGCCAGCATTGTCAGAGGACTGATCTAGTGGTCATGTGGGCACCATGACTGCACCAAACATTATTACCCTTCCACCAAAGTGGTATCTGTCTATCTACTTGCCTTTGCATGTTTTCGAACTGCTAGGTTGGCAGAACCTGGGACTGGTGACAGGAGCTCACCCCATCATGCAGTACTTGGGCCTCGAACTGCCAACCTTCTGATCTTCCAATTGTCATAACTGGTATCTTAACCACTAAGCCCTGCATTCTCTGAGATTACTAGTCATTGACAAATTGTATGTGATTACTAGTCATTGACAAATCCACAAGTTTAAATGCTCCTCAACTAGTGACCATCACCATTTCTTGGAGCAACTTGTGACTACCACCTGCCCATCGTGCTAAAATGGCTGTGAAGCTAGAATGGCTGTGAAAATCATGTCCTTTCACTGACTGAATAGCAGCAAAGGAATTTGGCATTCCTTTAGAAATCAGAGGACAGAATCCCAGGACTACCCTTTTGAGTCTTAGAATTCTGCAAGATGAGCTGCAGAGAAGGCCATATGCTACAGCTAGAAGGGTCAGCAGATCAGCCAGCTTAGGTCTGAATGGAGCCAGAAGAGCTGGCCAAAGGAGACAGGGAGACGTGGTCTTGAAATTCATCCACACACTTCTTCCTGGAAAGCAGAGTGGAGCAAAGACAGCCTGATGTGAAGGAAAAATAAGTTGGGCAGCAGATCAGTGGTACTGAAGGGCTTCAAACAGAAGCAGAGAGATGTAACACTGCTGATTTAAGAAAAGACAGGGAAACATCAGATGAGATGCATGTCAAGAGAAGCCTGCCTGTCTGATGGATGTAGATGTTCCTGGCTGACCCTACCAAAGAGATTTCGCACTGCAAAAGCTCCCAACACCTAGGGCATTTTACTAACAGCCTCTTCATATACTATCTAACCCCCAGTCCTCATGAGGGCACCCTTAATCAGGTCATCACATTTCCTCTCTGGTTTCTGCACTACATTCCAATATTCATTCATGTCTATCTACTCTTCTTGGCTTTAGGTAACATCCTTCCTCCTTCCTTTGTCTTCCCAACTACCATCAATAAAATTGAACTTGTCACCTCATCTCCATATCCACAAGGTTTTGAATTTCAGCTGACATTCTCACACACACTACTATATAGGTCTGTCCCTGGACTTTCCACTCCACCTCATGCTTCTGACAAAGCTGTCTTAAGTCTACAAAAGCTCATGCTACCTGCTTCTTTCTTTCAGTTAGTCTCAAAGGTGTGACATGATCCCTTTTGCATACTGATTTTCCAGACTAACATGGCTATGTCTTTGATTTCATACACTTTGGATCTCTTATGCAGAAAGCAATTATGTGAGGAAAAGGCATGACATCTGCATGTGGAGATACACACACACACACACACACACAGATCCCACATGTATATAATTTGCCATATGTACATTTTTAAAAGATGCAGTTGCCTGAAGCTCCTTGGTACACATACATTGTGCCTTCAAGAAAAGAAATATAGACATGTATGATTATCACACTTTAAGTTCTACATATATATTTCAAGCTTTTTTACTTCCCATAAAGCAAATGGTCCATTAAGGCAATCTTGAATCCTTCTGGGACAGTGAATTCCATAATGTATGCACTGCATGAAGAAGTATTATTTTGTGTGTCCTGAATGTGCCCCTATCAACTACACTGAGCTGCAGTATTGTATGCATTATTAAGCAATCTATATCATTCATAACCATTATTAATCACAGTGTAGATGAAAGGATAAGAACAGAAACACATACTGACTGGAGAACCAATACATAACTACCTTGAAGAACATGCAGCGGCAAGAGAAATTTGGGGAACTGCAACCTGCACATCAAAGAGCCAAGAGGCTAATGGTGGCTGTAAATATTTGTAATTTTTTGTTGGGTGAGAAGCAGTATCCTCACCCTGCCAAGTCAGGACAGCTGGAGGGTATAATTTAGCAATCGACATTATAGCCTCTCTCTGGACTGTCCAGACAACATTTATTTTGTAATGTATTTGTTGTTGGTTTGTTTTTCACATTGCCACCAATTAGAGGCCCAGTCCTTTCAAACTGGGAAATTTTGCCTTCCCACCACATCCCTTTTCTTAACCCTGCAGGGACTGGGAACTAGAAAAGCCTTGACTGGACAAGGAGAGTGTGTTCAAATCCCTACATGATCACTATTGAAATGCAATCGTGACAAATACAAAATTCTGCATTTAGGAAACAAAACCCCCAAATGCACATGTATAGGACAGATGATCAATAGCTAAACAGTATTCCATGCAAAAAGGACCCTGGGGTTATTGTTAATCATGAGTTGAACCTGAGCCAGCACTATGATGGCTGCAGCAAGAAAAGGTGAATTCTATTTTAGCCTGCTTTAAGAGAAGAGCATAACTTCTAAGTCAAGGCGTAATAGTTCCACTATCTTCTGTGCTAGTCCGGCTTCATCTGGAATACTATGTTCAATTCTGGGTTCCTAATTTTAAAAAGGATATACAGACATTGCAGTTGATGCAGAGAAGGGCAACAAGGATGATTAGAGATATGGAAAACAAAACATATCAGGAAAGGTTGAAGTTGCTGGGCATCTTCAGCTTGGTGAAGAGAAGACTGAGAGGGTGACATGATTGCACTGTTTAAATCAGGGGTAGGCAATCTGCGGCCCGCGGGCCGGATGCGGCCCGGCGAGGCCTTGGGACCGGCCCCAGCCCAGTCTTGCCGCTGATTGCCGCCGGGGCCTTTGGGGGGCAATTGTCTATAGAAGCCTCAGAAACATGCATTTACAGTAACATTTTTTAAAAAATCAGCAAATTTTTTCACGTGTCCTCCATTTTTTTTAAAAAAGGGTCTTCCATTTGAAAATTTTGTCCTACATTTGTCCTGGTTTATTTGTATATCTAATTTTTTTTAAAATTATTTAATTATTTATTTTTTGGCTTCGGCCCCCCAGTTGTCTGAGGGACAGCAACCCAGCCCCCAGCTCAAAAAGATTTCCTACCCCTGGTTTAAATACTTCAAGGGCTGTCACAGAGAAAAGAGTGTAGGTTTGTTCTCTGAGGATCCAGAGGGTAGGACCATGTCTAATGGTTTGAAGTTGTAGGAGGGTATGTTTCAACTGAACATTAGAAGAAACTTCTTGACAGTAAGGACTATCACATGGGGTTTAAACAGCAAAAATCATGTGAAAATCATCCAATCATGATTAGTATTTTCACATGATGTCACGATTAAAGTCATCAGCTTGGTTCTACCCAAAAAGGGTCCTCAAACCTGTTCTGCAGGACCACCAGCCTGTAAGTCTCATAGCTCTGTGCCCCTGCTGTCATACAATTGCTCCAACCAGTCAGCCGCTTCCCCTTCCAGGTGGGTGGCCATGTATCTCAATTTAGCCCTTCATTAGGGAAGGTTTGGCCCCACTTGTTCCTGTTCATCTACTTGGGCTAGGATGCAGGGTAACTGGCGAGTTTCACTCCCAAATGCCCAGCAGCCAGGTCTTGGGCTCTCGGTGCTGGTAGTGGTGGGTTCCCTGGTCCTGGTGGAGCCGCAGCCACTGCCGGTGGGTGAATCAGTCCTAGGGATTGGGGGGCTGCTGCTGCAGCTGGATTTGCTCTGACAGTCCTTGTCCCACCATGGGTAGGGTGTTCCACCATCAGCCTTGCTAGAGCATTTACCACATCTGCTAAGGCGGTGCTCAACGAGCACATCTCTTTCTGCATCTGTTGCATCTGCATCCCATAATCCTCCCCTCCTGGGGGTTCAAGTCCAAAGGTCCTGCTATGGCACCATCCCAAGTTGACACTCTCCCAGCTTGGTGGCACTCCCTGTCTTTGACATGGGCCATAATACAAAATCACACATCTTCTTCTTCAGAGGCCAGTGTCTCATCCCAGACTTTCTTCCTCAGCTCATCTCTAAGCCCTGCGCACTCCTTGGTGCCTCGAGACCCCCTAGGTCGGTCTCCCAGGCCACTAACCATCTCTTCCTCCAGTGTGTCTTCTCCCTGGTTATCTTCTTGCCTTTCCTCCAGAAGCATCTTGATGAAGGGTTCATCTCCACCCAAATGCTGCTGCATCATACGAGATGATATTGGTGAGTACCAACCTACTGTCGGTACCAGCCAACTTTCTTCCCTGGATTCGGACAATCAGCCTTGGTGTGATGAAACAACAAAAGACTTTTATTCCAGAACAGGGACAACAGTGACCAGCAAAGCGTTTAGGTTGGTACTAACTGCTCCCATCCTCCCATCACAAATATATACAGAAGCCAACTAGCCCCACCCCTAACCACAGCTCAGGAACTTTACATATTTTTTGCCTCCAAAACACAGCACAGCTATAGCTATGTCCTCTTTTCCCACCTTTTTGCAATGTAACATTTAGACTTCTGTCTAGTAACAGTAAAACTCCTACCCTTCACTTCTGAACTGTCATCAAGTGAATATAACACATACAACTCTCATCCACCCTTCCCCCAATTTAAACCTTTATCCCAGCACAAACAACACAGAATTAATTATAAACATTTATCCAACTCAAACCATCATGACAGAACCAAAACCTATTTTGGTACCTTAAGACAGAGCAGCTCCATCTAGCTCTTTTGCAGACTGTCTGGCCTTGGGAATAGACTGCAGCCCCAGGGCAATTCCATCTGGGTGCAATCTCCAAGGAGAGAGTAGTATAAAGCTGAGTCCACCAGGCTTTGAGATAAGTCAAGTTTTCTGTGGAGGAAGAGGCCAGATAACCTGGGATAACTTTTTTCTGTTTTTAATATAAATTATATTGTTTGTGATAAAAACAGTGCATTGGGTGTGAAGAGGATAGATTAGAATTGAAATTTTTACTGTGCTCAAGAGCAGAGAATTATAGTGCTGAAATATTGAGAGCAAGGGTCGCCCGGACAACAGATATTAAGTCAGGACAAATCCTCTGCTGTGGAATGTAAAAATCCCTGAAATGGCTCCTGATTCAAGTTATTACCCCAAATAAGAGGATATAATTCACGGACAGTTAGAGACAGTAAAAAGAAAACATAGAGATAACAGTTTGATTGATGGGTACCCACGAGGGATAGAGAAACATATTTTTGGGTATCGAACAAGTGTAAAGGGGTGTATATGTTTAACTTAGGTATAACCAATGAATGTAATTTGTAGTTTTCTTAGTTCAAAGTGCTATAAAAGACTGGGTCACTTATAAATCAGGGCTCCAGAATTTGGAAGTTTGTTTCCTCTGGAGACGGCTGCAGCTAAATAAACTCTGTTTCCTTTTCGATTGTGCTCCTGGTCTCCCTGGTTCTAAAGAAATCTGCAACAGGTGGACACTGGTCATTCTGGGGCTGTTACACCAGCTGGTAGTGAGAGAGCCAGCTGAAGGACTGGGTAGTAGTGAGAGGGCTACCCAGAACCATCTAGATGGCTACAAGGCAGCCCCCTTGTGCTTCTGGACTAGCTAGCTAATCAGCCTGGTTCATTGGGAATACACCTATTGAGTGTGTGCTAGTGTCATATAATCGGCCTTTTGTGTTTTTCATTTTGTCTCTTTGGCTTTTTATTGTTTGTTTTTAATTCAATGCATTTAGAACCTGGGGAAGCAATACAAATCATACAAGGCAAAGGGAAATATGGCAAGGGCAGGGTCACAAGTTCATTTAGACTGGAGAGGAAGGTGTTTAATATCTATCTCACCTTCCAGTCACCTTGCCAACCTGGGGATCTTGATGAGTGAGCCAGACCACACACAAAACCTCACCTTGCTCTTAAGTAATGCCAGGTCAGTGAAAAATAAGACTCATATTTATTTAATATGACCCATTTATGATCTCCTCAAATAGCTGACTTGGCATGTTTCACTGAAACTTGGCTGGGAGATGACAGTGCTCCAACCTAGGCCCAGGCCCTCCCAGCCAGGTTCTGTGTTAGGGAGCAGGTGAGGGAAAGTGGGGAGGGTAGCTGTGGTGTATAAAGACTAAAAACCTGACCAGATTACTTGTTAGAAAACTGAATCACATTGAGTGTGTGTACTTGAGTCTGAAAACCAGGGATAGACTGAAGATTCTGTTAGTATACCGCCCATCCTTCTGCCTAACAGACTCCCTGGCCAAGCTCATGGAACTGGTCTCAGAGGTGTTGTTGGAGTCACCAAGACTTTTGCTTCTGGGTGACTTCAACATACCACTGGAGGTGTAGCTCGGGAATTCGTGGCATCCATGACAAACATGGGCCTATCTCAATTGGTTTCTGGACCGACACATTCAACAGGTCATACCCTTCATGTGATTTTCAGTTTGGAACATACGGATCTGTGGGCAGAGATGATTGATACCTCTGAATTGTCATGGACAGATCACTTTCTGGTCAGGGCTAGTATCACAGCTGCAACCTACCCCTGCAGGAGTGGTGGACCTATTAAAATGGTCCACTCCTGAAGGCTAATGGATCCTTTGAGATTCCATGTGGTCTTGGAGGGTACTGTGGCTGGCGTCACCAACCATTCTGGTCAATAAGTGGAATCAAAAATTGACCAGGGCTATTAACATGATCGTCCCCAAACGTCCTCTCCAACTCGTTACAAAACAGGCTCCATGGTATACAGAGACCATCAGGGAAATGAAAGGAGAAGGACAACAACTGGCAAATGGTGGAAAACTCAACTTTTATGCGATAAGACAAGATACAGAGGATATCTTAGTTCCTATAAGGTGGCAATACGTGCAGCGAAGAAAGTTTTCTTCTCTGTGCGCATTGCGTCTGCAGATTCACATCCAGTTGAGCTGTTCAGAGTGGTGAGAGGCTTATCTCAGGAACCATCCCCTCCGAACCCATTATTGGAGCCTTCAGTAGCTTACTGTGATGCTTTGAACAACTATTTAGCAGATAAAATTTCTCGCATAAGAGCTGACTTAGATGCTATCATTGAGCAGAGGCCAACAACGAGGTGTCCAGCAACTCTATGAGTGGGATTACACTGGATCACTTTCAAACCATTCATGTGGACAAGCTGATGGGGGACGTAAGGAAGTCAACCTGCTTTCTTGATCCCTGTCCCTCTTGGCTGGTCATGCAGGGAGGAGATGTAATTAGATCTCAAATACAACAAATTATTAATGCATCTCTAAGGAAGAGAAATTTTCCATCCTGTCTAAAAGAATCAGTAGTTAGACCACTGCTGACTTGGTTCAGTATGAAGTGGTATATAAATAAAGTTGTTTGAAAAAGCCCTCGCTGCATCCCCTGGACCTTAATAACTAGAGACCAGTCTCAAACCTTCCTTTTTTGAGCAAGGGGGGGAATTGGATGCACTGTGTTGCAGTGGTTCACAAGAATCACAAGAATCAGAAAAAATCAACATGGATTTCAGAGAAACAAGTCAAGCCAGATAAATCTAATCTCTCTTTTTTATATAAAATTACCAGCTTGGCAGATGAAGGGAATGCTGTGGATATAGTATATCTTGATTTCAGTAAGACTTTTGACAGGGTTCCCCATGACATTCTTGCAAACAAGCTAGTGAAATGTGGGATCGACAACTTAACTGTTACATGGATTTGTAATTTTCTAACTGGCCGAACCCAAAGGGTACTCAATAATGGCTCCTTTTCATCCTAGAGAGAAATGACCAGTGGGGTCCCATGGGATTCTGTCCTGGGCTCAGTGCTGTTCAACATCTTTAACAATGACTTGGATGACAGAATTGGGGGTATACTTATCAAATTTGCAGATGACACCAAATTAGAAGGCTTAGCTAATACCCCAAAAGACAGGATCAAGATTAAAAATGACCTGAACAGACTAGAAATCTGGGCCAAAGCTAACAAAATGAATTTCAGCATAGAGAAATGCAAGGTACTGCACTTCGGGTGGAAAAATGAAATGAACAGATATAGGATGGGGGACATCTGGCTTAAGGAGACAACATGTGAAAGGGATCTAGGAGTCCAAGTAGACCATAAGTTGAACATGAGTCAACAGTGCGATGCGGCAGCTAACAAGGCCAATGCAATTTTAGGCTTCATCAATAGAAGTATAGTGTCTAAATCAAGGGAAGTAATAGTGCCACTCTATTCTGCTCTGGTCAGGCCCCACCTGGAATATTGTGTCCAGTTCTGGGCACCACAATTTAAAAAGGATGTTAAGAAACTGGAGTGTTTCCAAAGGAGGGCGACTAAAATGGTGAAGGGCTTGGAAACCATGCCCTATGAGGAACGACTTAGGGAGCTGGGGATGTTTAGCCTGGAGAAGAGAAGGTTAAGAGGTGATGTGATAGCTCTGTTTAAATACTTGAAGGGATATCATATTGAGGAGGGAGCTAACTTGTTTTCTGCTGCTCCAGAGACTAGGATCCGGAGCAACGGATGCCAGCTACAGGAAAAGTGATTCCACCTCAACATTAGGAGAAACTTCCTGATAGTATGGGCTGTTTGACAGTGGAACAAACTCCCTCGGAGTGTAGTGGAATCTCCCTCCTTAGAGGTATTTAAATAGAGGCTGGATGGCCATCTATCGGGGATGCTTTGATTTAGATTTCCTGCATGGCAGGGGGTTGGACTGGATAGCCCTTGAAGTCTCTTTCAACCCTATGATTCTATAATTCTATGATTCTATGGTTCCAGTCATACCTTTCAGGTAGGTTTCAGATGATGATGCCTGGGGATAGCAGCTCCTCAAAAAAGGAGCTGTTATATGACATCCCACAAGGTGTCATTCTATCCCCAATGCTTTTTTACATTTACAGAAAACCACTGGGAAAGATCACACAGAGGCATGGGGTGGGGTGTTGCCAATACACTGATGAAACCTAAATATATTTCTCAATGCCTTCCAAAATAGTATCCGCTAAAGATACCGTGTTTCCTCTGAATTAATGTCTGGAGAAGGAAATGGGCTGGTTAGGAAAAGCAAATTGAAACTGAATCCAGAAAAAACAGAGATGCTTGCCATCAAGGGTCCTAATCTGGGAATGGAGGTGTGTCAACCAGTTCTGGGTGGGGTTACACTCTTTCTGAAGAACTGTGTTCACAGCTTGCGAATGCTCCTGGATCCGCCTCTCCAAATATCAGCCCAGGTAGATGCGACGGTCAGGAGTGCTTATGATCAGCTTCCAGTGATATGCCAGCTGCGCCTCTTCATAGATCTGGAGGATCTAAAGATAGTGCTGGACTTCTCTCACTTTGTACCAAGTTCAGAAACTTCAGTTGGTTCAAAATATGGTAGCCAGATTGGTTACAGGAACATCCAGGAGTGAACACATTACACCCATATTCAAGTCACTCCATTGGCTGCCAATTAGTTTCCAGGCAAAGTACAAAGTGTTGCTTTTGCCCTTTAAAGGCTCCAGGTTATCTACAGGATCGCCTTCTCCCATACAAATGCCCTAAACACTGGGATCCTCTGGGGGGCAGTTGCTACAGCCTGCAAGAATCCGACTGGCAGCCATTACCCAGAGGACCTTCTTATCAGCTGCCCCAAGACTGTGGAATGACCAGCCAAAAGAGATCCAACAGCTAAACCACTTGTCGGAATTTAAAGCACATTTGAAGCCCTATCTCTTCCCGCAGGCCTATCCAGGCAATTGTTAATCATGAATTTTAAACATGAATTTTATATTTAATTATTGCCCTACCTATTGTAATATCAATATTGCATAGAGATGCATCTTAATATATGTATTTCATGTAATGACTGTGTTTTAACTATGTTGTAACCTGCCTCAAGCCATGAGGAGAGGCAAATAAGAAATAAAATTATTATTATTATTATTATTATTATTACTCCCAAGGTGCTACAAGATCATCTTGTATACTGTTCCAGATTAACATGGCTATGTCTCTGAACAGTAATAATAATAATAATAATAATAATAATAATAATAATAATAATAATACACATTTGTCTTCATATTAGAGTAAGGGAGAAAATTGAAATTGCAGCCACATAATGGGATATTGTTTTCCACAAGTGATAAATCTATCCCAGTTCTGCATGTTATTGCTCTGTTTCCCTGAGGCTTGTTTTGTTTGGTGCTTTAAAGGGCAAGGGTTGCTTGTAGAAAGAATCAATCACACAAGCAGTAATCCCTTGCAAATGGAACTTAATAGATTTTTGTAAAGGCCGTCTATTGACCCACTAGACCTTAATGGCTCAGGAGCCACATGAGTCTGGCACACTGATTCACCAGGAGACAGTTTATAAATGCACACAAATGGAAACGGGTAGTAAAAATCCTTTTAAGTGGCAGGAACTCCAAAAACACAGCAGAGAATTTCCAGCAATAGAGCCCTTGGTATTTACATTAGAATCTCCCATGCTTGCCTGCCCAAGATGCTGAATGGAATGGAGGATCAGCAGGAAGCCAGCCACCCGCTGCTGCAGCTAAGAGGATGGCCTCACTTAAAAGCCAAAAGGCTGGTAGGGATTTTAGATTAAATGAGCTGGGTACAGGTCATCATCAGCGCCTTCAGCAGGCTCTATGCTTTAGGCAGAGAAGTCACAACATCTTACAAGGAAAACCAAAAAGTTCCTACTTGAGCAAACGATATAAACATCACCTGGAAAAGCAGTATACAAAGGGATCTTGTAGCACCTTTGATACTAACTGAAAGAAAGGCATGTTACAGACTGCCAAAATAAAGCTGCTTGGGGTCTCTTTGGAGGTATGCTGTTTAAATGATGCATGCATCCTAAGAATCCGGAAGCTGCACCAAAGCTGCACTCCAGTGCTTAGGAATGGAGTGTGGCTTTGGCACGACCACTGGACTCTTAGGACCCATGCATCATTTAAACAGCATGCCTCCAAAGAGACCCCAAGCAGCTTTATTTTGGCAGTCTGCAACAGGTCAAAGAATCTGGTAGCATGAGCTTTTATAGACTTCAGCATCTGAGGAAGTAGGCTCAAGAACTCATATTACCAGATTCTTTCTTTCAGTTATTCTCAAAGGTGTTACAAAATCCCTTTGTATCCTAATAATATCATTTAAGGCAACATTTCAATGCCAAAACTGAGGCTTCTGCCCCAGCAAAACAGTGGTGCAATTTCAAGGTAAATAAAAAGAGATTTGGATGGCAGACCTCATTCTCCACAGTAAAGGAAGCTCTATTGACCTGGGATTTACTGCTAGGGAAGTCGTACAGAACTGCAAACTCAGTAAAAGGTTGGATACAGGAAGTATCCATGCATATATTAAAGAGTATGCAGGTTCTGCACATACATAACCCTAATATATAAAGCAGTGAGGGAAGAGGAGAACCATTTTGCAAGGAACATTTAATTACACAGACTGCTCTCTTTTCTCTTCTTATTTCATCACCACCAACATGTTAGCCTTTCAATAAAGTTGTGATTATTACTTTGTAAGACTTTTGTCAAATATAGTGATGTAGGAGAGCAGGCTGAATATAAAGCTGTCTTTTTGGGCTGAATCCTACAATTGCTTTAAGTAAAGGATACTGACTGCATAAATAAAAGAGGTAGGAAGGGAGAGAATAAAAAGAAACATGGCAGCATCTTTAAGACCAACTGGTTTTTATTTTAGCATGAGCTTTCATGGAAATAAATCCTCTTCTTCAGATGCAGTACAGAGTGATATTAAGCTTTAGGTTGTAAAACATATTTATACCGTTGTAGGAGTGGGACTGAATGTATTGGGACCCAAAAAGATGCAAAACCCTTGCCCTAAATTTTCAAAGGACTGGGCAAGGTAGTGCAGGTCTTTCAGATCTTTAATGTGGTCAGCTAGTCTTGATCAATGCATAAATAGAACTGATCTATGGGCTGATTCACTATTCAGCAATGGATGAAATAGATCTACACTGCTCGATACCAACTAATGTCACTTGTATTTTACACCTTGCATGCCACACAGCTCTACACACACAGCAAACACTTCTCAGATATGTTCAGTTATCTTCAGAAATAGTTCAGACACTTCAGGACACTTTTTCTAAGATTTTTTTCTATTTTCCCTGCCTATGATCCCCCCTTTTGGTCTCAGTACCTTCCCCAACTACTCATATCTTCCTAAGAAGACCAAATTAACAGTAATAATAATAATAATAATAATAATAATAATTATTATTATTATTATTATTATTATTCTGTTTAATTTCGAGGAATCCAAGTGGATTAAAACAGTAAAACAAAATATAGTTAAAAGAGAAATATGTTAAAAATTCCAAGATCCCCATCCCTCCCCCATTCATAAAAACCTAATTAACGCTAAAAAGAGATTAAACCAAGAAAATACATGAAAACTATTAATATGCAATAAGAATTAAAATGAAATAGGAGTTTCTAGTGGAGTCCGGGTAAAATAAAGATAAAGATGGAGAATAATGGAAGAAAAAGGAGCGGAGGGGGGAGGCAGGTCAGTAAGATGGTCTAGTATGAAGCTTAGAATACAGCTTTTAATGGTCAATCTGGTAGGAACTGAGGAACTCACCTAGCTGAAAAACAACAAGGCAAGACTGGGCTAGGGACAGTCTACTACAGGAGCCCTGGTGGCGCAGTGGTTAAATGCCTGTACTGCAGCCATTCACTCAAAACCACAAGGTTGCGAGTTCAAGACCAGCAAAAGGGCCCAAGCTCGACTCAGGCTTGCATCCTTCCGAGGTCGCTAAAATGAGTACCCAGACTGTTGGGGGCAAATTAGCGTACTTGCTAATTAGCTTACTTGCTGTTCACCGCTATGATCTTTGGAATAGTGGTATATAAATAAAACAAATTATTATTATTATTACAGGACAGACTAGGGAGATTAGCGCACCATCTTTTATTCCCGCGCTAGTCACGGGATGTAAATGCAAAGGGATTAATTCGATCATACCCAGGCGTCTCCTGGACTTTTTTAAAATGGGAAAATCTCATTCTTTAAAAGAGAGGTCTGGGTTGGGTATGGGATGAGTACTGCCCAGGGGCAGAGCTGTGTGATAGAAGACATCCCTGTGTGTTTACATCCACTGCCTGGTATGGGAATAAAAGCCGATGCACTAATCTCCTAAAAACAAAATGAACTCACAGAATTCCACAAGCTGTCACATGCAGCTCTCACCTGAGACCACCGAGACACATTAGCAACAAGGCACAACCAATCCTGGAAAATAATGTCCTCTCATGTCTCTGGGTGGCAGACCTTTGTTCGCTTACAAACACCCTTCCAACCTTTAACAACTTGTCACCTGGAATGGGATATATAACAAGGGTAGAAATACAGGGACAAGACTGCTGTAAATCCAGATGCCAACGTGGACACCACATCTGCCCTGGAAGCAACATCACAAGTCCTAATAATGTCACTCACAATATCAGCTATGCATTTAACTGTTTACTGTCCAAGGTGGTTATACGATATCCTCTGTCAGAAATACCCTTTTTCACTCTACATTTGACAAACAGGACAGTTTCTACATGAGAGGATAAATGGACACAAATCTAACATTAGAAGGAGCAATACCCACAAAACAATTGCAGAGATTTCAACCTTCCTTGAAATACACTCATTCTTACAAGTAGTTGTTCTTGAATAAAAAATAATAATTCAAAGAAAGATAGGAAAAGGAAACAGATGAATTGGGATATTTTTCACAAATTTCATGCCATTAGCAGAGGTATGATTGCACTTAATGTTTTCCAGTCTTACTACATACATTAAGACACAAGTGCTCACAAACAGCATATATAACAAAAGAAACCTCTTCAGAGGAGATTTTTATTCCAAGGAAACTCAATTTTGGTAAGGAGATTTGGTAAGGTGTTGTCACACTTTGAAACTAACAGATCAGCTACTTGAAAGATTTGTAGCATCTTACACTCTTTGAAGATTTATGGCCAGGATCACGATGTGCAACTTTCTGTATCCTATTACAGTCCATCCCACTCTCACAACTATATAACAGTGTTTAAATATCTGCCTTTATTACTGTACTTCATCAGTGCCTCTGAAGAAGTTATTGAACTCCAAAAAACTTCATTCTGAAATCAATCAATCTTAAAAGCATTACTAGTTTCCCTGCTTTTTCTAATTTCATTTCGTTACATTTTTAATTTGCTGTGAGAGACTAAACCAGCTTTGAAAGCAATTTATATACATTTGGATATTCAATAATACTCCAAGCCCTGAAAAAAAACAAAATGTTTCTGGTTACTAGTTCTTTTAGTCTGCATCAGGAAACAAAAAACTAAACTTATTTTGAGAATTCGGAAAGACTTCAAGTCTTTGCACAGTGCATGTCTTTCAAATGACATAGACTTCACTAAAAGCTGAAAGAAGAAGGCTGGCTACATGCCATTCACCTATCAGCATCTCACTCAGAGAGCTATATGAGTTTGTTAAGAGCCTGGGGATGCATTTCCAGTAATCTGGAATGATAGTTCTTCACACAACTCCCATGATCGCAAGACTCTGTCCCTCGAGCTCAGCACTGTATAAACAAAATGCTTCCGAAGTGTCTGACAAAAGCATTAGAAATGCTATATACAAAAATGTGGTAATCCATGCTATGCCATCCAATACAAATGATTGGTTTATTTGCAAAGTGCACTTCCAGACCAGAATTTTACCTCCATATATGCATACTGCCTGAGTACCTATGTCAGAAATATTGAGAAATGAAAGACGGAATTATCTTTGGAGATGGGCAGAGTTTAACAGATTCTGATTATATTATAAGACTCTCCAGAATAAAATAGTATCAGTCAACATCACTTTCTGCAAATACAGCCGTGCATCAGCACTATTTCCTTCCAAATTGAGGATTTTTGGCATTTTCATGTGGAAAAGTCTTGTGGGAGAAAATAAAAATAGAATTTGTTTGTATCCCTTCTCATCAAAAAAACCCCAAAACTATGGCCTGTTACAGACTGCCAAAATAAAGCTGCTTCAGGTCTCTTTGGAGGTATGCTGTTTAAATGATGCATGGGTCCTAAGAGTCTGGAGGTCACGCCAAAGCCACACTCCATTCCTAAGCACTGGAGTGCAGCTTTGGCGCAGCTGCCGGACTCTTAGGACCCATGCATCATTTAAACAGCACACCTCCAAAGAGACCCGAAGCAGCTTTATTTTGGCAGTCTGTAACAGGACAATATTTGGGAAGAATAGTCTACTGAAGTTAGTACCTGGTGAAACTCAACTGTCTTTGTGACACTTTTAAAGTCAGTGCAAGGGACACTAGCACATGACTTGATAATCTCACAGTTTAAGGCTAAAAAACTAGGTAACCCAGCTGGTATGGACTTCTTGGTCTCAGACATCAGACCTTTCTCCAGACACAGAAGGTAAGATGTATCAATCACTTCAATTTTACGGAGCAAGAGGTTTTCCTGGACAGAACGGAACGGATGGTCTTGGATGGGGAACACACAGAAGAAGTTGCTGGGGAGGAGATCTTCACATAAACAGGAGGGAGACAGTTGGAGGAATGTCACACACAGAATTAGAGAAACCCAGATCGTTCTGTGAGCATGCAGCTCCAGAATCAATTAGAAGCTCTCGCCCTTATCAGGGATGACGAGGAAGAGCAGCAGGGATAGCCTCGGAGGAGGCATGTGTATCTTTCCTTGCTGAGTGGTACAGAAGCAGTGGTTTGTGGGCCTGACAAGATGTCCCAGGAGGTGTGTTGTCTCCCTGGGGCAAAGATCCGTGATATGACAGACAGGCTGACAAGACTGGTGAAGCCTACTGACCAATACCCCTTCCTTTTGGTCCATGTGGGAACCGATGACACTACAAGACACAGCCTTCAGAACATCAGAAGGGATTATGAGGCTCTTGGTAGAAAGCTGAAAGAAATTGGTGCACAAGTTGTCATCTCGTCTCTTCTGCCAGTTCAAGAGCATAGTCCAGGAAGGGAGATGAAAATAGCAGATGTTAACAACTGGCTCTGCAGATGGTGCCACCGAGAACTATTTGGATTCTTCGATCATGGAGTGCAGTTCCATGAGGGGGAGCTTCTGATGGGTTGCATCTCACGCCAGTTGGAAGAAATGTTTTTTGCCAACAGTCTCAAGAATTTGATCAGGAGTGCTTTAAACTGAGTTCCATGCGGGAGGGAGACAATATTATGGAAGGCAAAAGGGATGGAGAAAATAGTCAAACTGACATAGAGGAAACAAGACAAATAGTACAAGGTCCCAACAGTGGGAGGCAAAAAAATTGCATAGGCAGCAAGTAAAGAGGACCCATGGTCTGCGATGTCTCTACACTAACGCACAGAGCATGGGAAATAAGCAAGATGAACTTGAACTCCTAGTACAACAAAGCAAATATGATATAATAGGCATCACTGAAACCTGGTGGGATGAGTCTCATAATTGGAATGTGGAAATAGAGGAGTATAACCTTTTAAAGAGAAATAGGCCAAACAGGAAAGGAGGAGGAATAGCACTACATGTCTGAGATATTTACACCAGTGAAGAGATCCAGGACATCAATCATGGAAGCCAGGTGGAGAGCATCTGGGTAAAAATTAAAGGGGAGGGAAACAAGGATGTTATGGTGGAAGTCTACTACAGACCCCCAAATCAGATGGAGGAATTGGATAACGCCTTTTTAGAACAGATGACCACACAGTCAGAAAGGAGAGATGTAGCAGTGATGGGTGACTTCAACTATCCTTATATTTGCTGGAATTCAAACTCAGCCAAATCCCCAAGGTCTAGCAAATTCCTCACTTGCCTCGAAGACAATTTCACTTTCCAAAAGGTGGAAGAGGCAACAAGGGGGTCAGTTATTTCTCGAAGTTTACTGAAATCTGCTCTCCTAAAGTCTAGGATGCGTGTCTGACTATGCCTGGCTTCTCCTTTCCACTGTATAACAAACTCTAGGAGAACATGGTCACTTCCACCTAAGGATCCCACCACTTGCACTCCATTAACCAAGTCATCCTCGTTGCTTAGGATCAGATCTAGACTTTAGGGAAGCAGATTTCAGTAAACTTCAAGAAATATTGAGGGTGATCCCATGGTCAGGAATACTAAAAGAGAAGGGAGTTCAGGACGGAGTATCGTCCAGTTAGTCTGACATCTATACCATGAAAGATTCTAGAGCAGATCATTAAACAGAGAGTATGTGAACATCTAGAAGGCAATGCCATAATCACAAAAAGTCAACATGGGTCTCAGAGAAACAAGTCATGCCAGACAAATCGGATATCTTTCTTTGATAAAATTACCAGCTTGGTAGATGAAGGGAATGCTGTGGATATAGTATATCTTGATTTCAGTAAGGCCTTTGACAAGGTTTCCCATGGCATTCTTGCAAACAAGCTTGTAAAATGTGGGCTAGACAAGGCAACTGTTACATGGATTTGTAACTGGTTGACCGGCCGAACCCAAAGGGTGCTCAATAATGGCACGTTTTCATCCTGGAGAGAAGTGACCACAGGGCTCTGTTCTGGGCCCAGTGCTATTCAATATCTTTATCAGTGACTTGGATAACAGAATTGGGAGCATACTTATCAAATTTGCAGTTGACACCAAATTAGGAGGAATAGCTAATACTCCAGAGGACAGGATCAAAATTCAAAATGACCTGAATAGACTAGAAAGCTGGGCCAAAGCTAACAAAATGAAATTCAACACAGAGAAATGTAAGGTACTGCACTTAGGGTGGAAAAATGAAATGAACATATATAGGATGGGGAACACATGGCTGAATGAAACTACGCGTGAAAGGGATCTAGGAGTCCAAGTAGACCATAAGTTGAACATGAGTCAAGAGTGTGATGCAGCAGCTAAGAAGGCCAATGCAATTTTAGGCTGCATCAATAAAAGTATAGTGTCTAGATCAAGAGAAGTAATAATGCCACTGTATTCTGCTTTGGTCAGGCCCCACCCGGAATATTGTGTCCAGTTCTGGGCACCACAAATCAAAAAGGACATTGAGAACCTGGAACATGTCCGAAGGAGGGCGACTAAAATGGTGACCGGTCTGGAAAACATGCCCTATGAGGAACGTCTTAGGGAGCTGGGGATGTTTAGCCTGGAGAAGAGAAGGTTAAGAGGTGATGTGATAGCCCTGTGTAAATATCTGAAGGGATGTCATATTGCAGAGGGAGCAAGCTTGTTTTCTGCTGCTCCAGAGAACAGGACCCAGAACAATGGATGCAAGCTCTAGGAAAAGAGATTCCACCTCAACATTAGGAGGAACTTCCTGACAGCAAGGGCTGTTCAACAGTGGAACAAACACCCTCGGAGTGTGGTGGAGTCTCCCTCCTTGGAGGTCTTTAAACAGAGGCTGGATGGCTATCTGTCAGGGATGCTTAGATTTAGAGTTCCTGCATAGCAGGGGGTTGGACTGGATGGCCCTTGTGGTCTCTTCCAACTCTACAATTCAAGATTCTATGATTCTATGATTCTAAGTACCATCATAAGGGATAACTGTGTCTATCCAAGTAATCGATACCTGTTGCCTCATTTCAAATAAACTGACTATCTTGCTGTTTGGAAATGTTAATTTCTTAGACTACAACTCTCAGGATCCCCAAGGTCAGCTTGATTATGGTTGATGTGGCAGCAGCAGGTTTGCCACATGCAGAGGCAAGTATGTTTTGAATCAACAGCTTCACACACCTACTTGCAAATAAATTGATGCAAATTAGCCACTTAAAAGATTTGTTTGGGGTGGCTGTTAGTCTTTTTCCCCCATTCTCCCCACCCGCAACACCACCACTATGCTGGCAAAATGATGCCAATACCTCAGACTGGGAGACCTCCTGAAAAACAGAGTTCAGTCACTGAGACACAGCCTCTCAAACATGCTTTCAAATGTGATGATGGGCAGGAGGCAGAGGTTTAAAGGGAACAGAGCTGGCAGGGAAGCACAGGAGACTGATGGAGAAGATCAAAGCTGACTGCTGTTGGGGCAAAGCTCAAGCCTGATTGAAAAGTATTTTTAAAATGGCCCTACCAGGTCAGGTGAGAGAGATGTAGGAGGGCAGTAGACTTCAGCACTAGGTGGACTCTCACTGGATGCTAGGATCTGGACAGTTCTAGGCTGCAGTCTCAAGTATGTGTTTGCAGACCACAAATTGCGAAATGTTTACTTGTAGAACAATAGGGTGCTAGAATTCTGAAACCTTGCAATATAGTGTTTAGTTACCACCAAAAATCCAGCAGAAGACCAGAATATGACAATTGATAAACAATTCTTTGTGTTTTAAAGAATGTGTTGCCATTTTGACGTTGCAATTTCTCTGGCAATAATAGCTTTTCCCTCTTCCTTTTTAAAACAACATATCCAGTGCTTTCTTGGTCTTCTGAGTTGGAGCAGACTATGCATGAGTAATATTCTTAAAATGCCTTTTTCTCCAATGTAAAAGAACACTCAATAATTTACTGGGGAAGATTTGTAATGTAAGGATCACATTTTAAACTCAGCACCAGAGAATTTGTTCTAAAAAAAATTAAATTAAATTAAAATCCAGCACTACTCCTCTTCCCACGGTGTTGCCCTTGGCAGCTCAGGCTCCCTGGTTTTTGAGCGTTCTCTCTCCCCTGGCCTCTTTTGGGCTTCTCTGGACTGCAGGGCATTGGAATCTCCAGATTCCATGGTCTCCAGTCTCTCCCCCCACTCCCAAACAGGAACCATTCCTATTTCCTAAACTAATCCCATGTCTTTGCCAAAGAAAACTGAAAACAATATATTCATTTAACAACACTAACTATTTCAAAGGAACTGGCCAATTAATATGATAGCTGAATCATTCTGGATAGATTTTCTACTGGAGCTGGAAAGAATCCCCAAAACTCTTGCTGACACTTATCTTTATTTTTGGATATTAGTAGGGCCCAGGGTAAGCATAGGGCTGGGTGCAAGATCAACAACTCCAGGAAGGAGCCTCCTCTCTCAATCTACAGGGAAAGATACCACCAGAAAAGACTGCATTCACATGCATGCTTTGAAGCAAGCATTTCTAAGCCACGGCAGCTGGTGGTTCCCATGTCAGTGAGGTGGTGAATCCATTCCAGTCTGGTGTTATCTGAGGGTTTGAACCCCATCCCCAAAACAGTTTTAGAACCCTGGATAGCTCCTTTTAAACATGGGTTAAAACCAGGAGCAATTTCAAAGACTCTCCGTATTCACTGGTAATGCCCACAAACAACTTTGAGAATACCTATGCTCAAGGCCAAAAAAGTAATTGCACATTTATTCTTTCTTTCCATGAGCAGTGAGCTGTGAAGTGGCCTAGAGGCCTTAACAATAGAATGCAAATTCTCTCTTGACAATTTTGGGTTTACATCTACAAGATACCAGGACTACAGGGAGGCTGAATCCCCTGTTTCTGAATTAAAAAGAGTAAGACTGCAGCAATAGGCCCCCCTCCATCAGTAAGAGAAAAAGGAATTGCTGCTCTGTTGTTTGCCCTCCTACACCATTCCTTTCTCTTTTTAATCATAATTATTTGATTATCAGCCTATCAGCAGAGACTTTGACTTCTAATATCTGTAGAGTGCTTAATAAATTACATATGCTTTAAAGGATTTAAAAACAACACATCTAACAAGCAGAATACATAAAACAGCTTTTAGTAATCCAAAGAAATCTAGAGATGGAGCATGGAGGAAAAGATCAATATAAAATTTTAATCACAAGGTAAAGGCAGAGGCTTCTGGGAGTAGCCCCACAACCAATCTTGGCTTACCGTTGTGGAGAATCTGGATCAAAGCAAGTCTTCCTTACATTGGTTACTCTGGGGTTGCAACAGTCTCCATCATCAAAGTTGTGGAACATATTGTTGCATTCCATGTTGCAAACCCCATCTCGGCGCTCCCAAGAATAGCAGCGCCCCGGTCGACGGCAATCTCCACCATCATAACCAGTCAGAGGATGCTTGCATTCTGGGTTACAAAACTCATTGCCAATCTTGCTGGGCTCACAGTTCATCAGGACCACACGGTGGCGGAGCAAGGAACTCCGTACTTTGTGCACGTGCAGTTGCCAAGTGATGTTGTAGTGGCCAAAGGCCTCACTTAGCACCCGGTGCTGGTGGGCAATCTGCTCCTGGCTGACAGTAGGGTGGAGACCATCGTCATCATAGATATTGACAACACGGTAGCGCACTACCTTCTCATTCCGCAATGGCCAGTGATTGTTGTAATGGGAGATCAGTTCCACATTGTCACAGGCAGTCTGCCCACAAAGTGGAGGTGTCAATGGTGACAAAATTGGGGGTTCTGGTGGGTGGAAGGACTCCACCAGGGGATAAGACCCATCTTTGAAATGTGCCCATTGCTGTTCCAAGTGACTGAACCTCACACTGAGCAACAAGGCAGCCTCTGTCTCTTCAGCCTTTCTCAGGAATGCCCTCTGAAGCTTCTCCTGGGGCAGAGCAACACTCCAAAGGGCTAAAAATGCCAGGTGGCCACGGAAGTTATGCCCACCTGAGTTGTCACCACCCAGAATCAAGGTGCGACAAGAAGCCATGAAGCGGCTGTGAAGGTCACCCATCTGCTGGGTACTACGACCCACTCTCTCTCCATTCAGATACAGCAACATCTGCTGCCCATCATAAGTGGCAGCCACATGAACCCATGCATTGAGCTGGTAGCGATGGTATGCCAATATAGTGGAGGCCTTCTTGATGCGGTCTGTCCGGAGTGAGAAGAAGAAGCGGGCATTCTTTCTCCCGGGCTTCTCCTGTGAAGTGATTCCCAGGGTCCAGCCCTTGTCACTGGCAATGTGGGAACAATTGTCAAACACACCTGAGAAGGAGGAGCAGGGGAGGGGGAAGAAGAAAAGAAAATACAATAATGCAATACTAGTAATTCCAGGCCTTTCCAGATTAAAGTACTTGGCCATACCATGATCTCTCCCATATATGTTATGATTCTGCCCACCGTTATTAGATTTAATTTTTTTAATGTAAGTTTAATTCTGATTGTTTTATTCTTTTTTAAAGGGAGAATATGATGTATATGTTTCTATGATTTTAAATGTTGTACGCCGCTTTGATTTTTTTCCACAAAAAGCGGGCTATAAATAAAAGTTTTATTTATTTATTGTTTATTTAGTAGAAAGATGACAGTGTCTCCCACCTGAACAACACACACACTTAGGCCAAACCCACACTAGACATTTAAACTAGCAGTAATCTAGGCATGACTTTCCTCAAAGAATCCTGGAAACTGAAATTTAGTAAACATGTTGAAATATCTTTGTGAGGGTAAAACTGCACATTACATTAACTCTATAAAATGGAGCTGTCCCTCTATTTTTTACTTTCTCACAAAAAGGTGTACAGGCTGCCAATATATTTCAATACAACTGTGCATAGAACAGGAAGATTTAAACCATCCTCTCTTCTAGTTTCTGTGCAAGATATCTGGTGTGCACCTACCATACGGATACAGGGCAGAAGGGGGATAGAACTTTCTTCTTTTAATTGTATTAAGAGGAACATAGCTAGGGAAAATTTAAAACTCACCTTTCAGCGCACTCTGGTTATGATCCAGCTTACTGTATATACTCATATATAAGTCTCAAAAAACTGACCCCAAAAACTCAAGTCAACTTATCCATGGGTCATTGTGAGATCAATAAAGGTCAATTAAACAAAATAAGAAGAAAGGAATCATCCCCTGGTGAAAAGCAAGAGTACAATCTGTCATGGAAGCACTGATCCCCTCTGTTCTCTCATCCATCTAGCCTTTAGCATTAACATAAATAGTTATGCCTGAGGGAATTTTGTAAATGCTTTGGTATTGTTTTCCTTTTACATTCTTTGTTACATGCCCCTAGGTTGCCGACTTATCCATGGGTCATATTAAAATCCATAATTTTGGCCCCCAAACATGCCCTCGACTTAAACATGAGGTCAACTTATAGTTGAGTATATATGGTATATATTCCTCTATGTAACAAATCCCAAGAAAACGTGGTCTCACCTGACAACCTCACTATTTCCACCCCATCTCTGTTCATCTCTGCTGTTTAGAATCAAATCCAATATGGCTGATTCCCTTGTTGCTTCATCCACCCTTTGTACAATGAAATTGTCTGCAAGGCTAGTGAGAAATTTGTTGGACCTTATTACACTCATGGCAGAGTGTGACATCCAAAAAATATCTGAGTGAGTGATGTCTCCCATTATAACTATATCTTTCCTTTGTGAATATTTGATCATTTGTTTTAGAAAGGCATCAGCCAAATCTTCAGACTGACTGGGAGCCAACAGCAGATACCCACAGTGAAGTCACTGTTGTTTTTCTCCCCTTTAATTTTTACCCCAAAGACTCTCAACCTGTTTTCCATGCTCTAAATCATGGACCTCCTCACAGATGTATGCATCCTTGACATATAATGCTACACCTCCTCCTCTCCTATTTGATCTAGTTCTATGGAATATGTTAAACCCTTCCATTACTATGTTCGATCATGACACTCATCACAGCAGGTCTCA
Organism: Sceloporus undulatus; assembly: GCF_019175285.1. Taxonomy (NCBI): domain Eukaryota; kingdom Metazoa; phylum Chordata; class Lepidosauria; order Squamata; family Phrynosomatidae; genus Sceloporus; species Sceloporus undulatus. The sequence continues at coordinate 125,612,774 of NC_056525.1, forward strand.
GTGATGCTTATCAACTCATACTTCTGTGTTAAGACCTCAAGCTTATCTTATTTCCCATGCTCTGGACATTAGTGTAATGACATCAAAGCCATGGGCCATTCTGCCCAGCTGATTTCTTTTTTGTGTTTTTCTGCCCACTGTTGGCCTCTTCTACTATTGACTATTGTCCCCAGTTCTTGGTGTCCCCATACCCTCTGGAATACTGACTCCCTCCCCACACATAACTAAGATTAAAGCACTCCTGAAAACATCTGCAAGACTCCTAGCAAATACATTATTTCCAAATACTATGAGGTGTAACCCATCTCTTGCCAGAAGTCCATCTTCATGAAAGCACACACCACAATGCAAGAAGCCAAATGTTTCATGGTGGCACCATCTGCAGAGCCACTTGTTCAGTTCTAGTGTTCTTCTCCCTCGACCTTGGTCACATCTTTCAAAAGGGAGGAGCAATGAAAGCAAAGGAAAGGAGAAATTAAATAACAACCTCTGTCACAAAGTCCTTTAATTTCCTACCCAGAGCCTTGTAGTCCCTTGCAATATGCTAAATGCTATATTTTGCTGCATATAAAGATAACTCCTACTCCTCAGAGAACAGACTATAGATCTTCCCTCTATGGAACCCTCTAAAGTTGCCTTCAGACATCAGAAGTGTGAGGTCTTGTCCCTGTTTCTGTGCCTCATAATCACTGATTAAGAGAGCATGGAAACGATAGTGTAACTCCAAGCATGAAGCATGGTTTTATTTAATTTTTATTTATTTCCACTATCCCTTTACACCATGTACTCATGGAGAGATTGTTACTGTGTGCCTTCAAGTCCATTCTGACTTAGGGTGAACCAAAGTGAACCTATCACAGGGTTTTCTTGGTAACATTTATTCAGAAGGGTTTTTTTTTTTCTCCCTATGCCTTCCTCAGAGGTTAACAAAATGTAACTATCCCAAGTTCTCCAAGTGGGTTTCTGTGCCCTGGTCAAACCCTGGTCTCCAGAGTCGTAGTCCAGCACTCAAAGCACTACACCAGGCTGGTTCTCTCAGGGACAGCACACAGTCTCAAAATAAACAGCACACCTACACAAGGCTCCAGACAACACAGACAAACAATCAACACTGATCCTCAAACACAAGCTCACTTTATGTCTCCTCAAGAGAGATCTTCCACCATTTCGAGCTTGATAAAGAAAAAAATGTAGCCCATTTTGAGATTTTTAAAGAAACATTGTAGTCCTGATAATTCTGTCTGACAATCAGTGCTAAGAAGACCACCATATGCTAACAGTGGCATCATCAATGGAGCCTTCAGGAAGTGACAAATAGCATCATGCAACCTTACTCAGAGATCCCACATGATCTTCTAGGGACTAAAGGAGGGCTCAGCTTGTAACTCTGGGTGAACAGAGAACAGGAGCAGTTTGAAAACCCCTTCAGAACTTCTCTTCTTTTGGATTGAGAAAACTCATCTATACAACTGCATGGCAAAGGCCAACTAGTACACACACAGGGAGACACAAATATACACACGCTATCTAAATTTCCAGGCCAATTTTGAAAGATTTTGCAGAATGTTTCTTTTTTTAAAAGGTATAAAGAAAAATGAACACGGAGCATGGAAGGATAGATAACACGAATGGCTGAATCAGTGTTTGCCTCAAAAGAATGTAGTTGTCATATGCATTGCAACGTTCAAAGAAAAATGGACTTATACTGTGGGCTCAGAACTACAAAAATATATCCGTTGGCCTCCAAAACAAAACCCCTCATAATTCCCAGTGGTTATGCTGCTGAGGATTTGGGGAACTATAGTCCAAAAAAACAACAATTCCAATGTCTGGCTGAGACCACACTGTGACTTCTCTTTATGCCTTGTCTGCAGTTAACTTTAAAAAATAGCAATAGTGTCCTAAATGATCCACCATTTTTCTGGCCACTATGCAGACTGTCATGTTCCTTTATGTAGAAGTCTTACTCTTTTCATTGTTCTCCTAATGAGCATTTTATTTTTCTCTCAGATTTCCTTTCTGACATTAAGAGGAAGGTTGTATATTGAACTTTCTACAGCACAATGAGCAACAGAATAATTTCCCCATAGTACGTCCCTCAAAACCAGATGACATGCTTTTATTTTTCCTTGCGATATTGAAATAATCTCTGTATCATAATAATAATAATAATTTGTTTTATTTATATACCGCTGTTCCAAAGATCATAGCGGTGAACAGCAAGTAAGCTAATTAGCAAGTAAGCTAATTTGCCCCCAACAGTCTGGATACTCATTTTAGCGACCTCGGAAGGATGCAAGCCTGAGTCGAGCTTGGACCCTTTTGCTGGTCTTGAACTCGCAACCTTGTGGTTTTGAGTGGATGGCTGCAGTACAGGCATTTAACCACTGCGCCACCAGGGCTCATGACTGCTGTACAAATATGCAGGCTCTAGCCAGACTTCTGATATAGTCAAGACATACACATGTTTTGAATGAAAATTGGAGGCATATTTCAGACTTATACCCAGGTAAGTTTCTATTGCAAAGCTTCTTTTATATCACATAAAATTATCTCCCCTCAGAGAGAACTACAGCACCCTGAGTTTGTGTGAGCCACTATTCCAAGTTGAACTTGGAAAAGTCAAGATTTGGACTAAAAATTCCAGATTCCTTCAACCAGCATGGCCACTAGCCAAGATGGCACAGGGTGGATTCTGGAAGTTGTAAACCCAAAAAGTAACTTTTCCATACTCTGAGTATGCACTTGATTGAAATAACTGATCAATAACTTATGCTGAAACAGCACAGCATCTCCTCAGGGCATGCATATCGCTCTTGCTCCTAGGAACTGAGTTCCTAGTCTCCTGTGGGCAGACTCAAGGCGCAGCATCCTGATGATGCATGCCCTGACTCCGCCCCCAGGGTGCCATCATGCCATGCGCTACTCCAGATGGCATGCCTCCGGCACTGTGTCCAAATGAAGCAGTGTCAAAGGGGCACTATACAGTCATGCTGACACAGCTATGGCAGCCTTTGGAGGGTGCAAAAGGACCCACTTTTTGCAGCTTCTTTTTGCACCCTCCAAAGGCCAGATCAGGGCTGCAGCATGAGGTTGCTGCGGCCCTGATCCAGCCTTAGGGGCAGTCTGTAGAGCCCCTGTGTGATAGCTGTCTACTCCAGTGCAAAGACACAGCAAAGTTTGCTGAAGCTGTTTACATCTCAATATAAACAGGCTGGAAAGGAACAAGGCCAGAGAGGTAAATGGGTTACTTCTCTCTGGACAGATGGACTGGGTTCCTAAGAGACTTTTATTACCATTGTTTTAATTATTTATCCCTCTGATTTGGTAATTCCTAAACTAGACCTGTGCAGAGGTTGTTACAGGACTGGGCCCTTCAAGAGACATTATGCTTCCCCAAACTGCTCCTAATCTTGAGCAGCCTATAGTTGTCTGGGTTAAGATGACAAACTCCCTTGTCACAACTGCACTGGGGATTATGATGGCAGAACCTGCATTCCTGAGATTTGCTCTGAATGGCTTGTTCCCAGCCAGTGGAGCTATCCAGAGAGTTGGTGCTGATTGAGCAACTAAGCCCCAGAGGAGTATCATAGCAGATGGCTCAAGCAAGCTAGTCCTGGTCTCGGTCTTGCCTGAATTTCTTTTGACAGCTTTTCTTCCTTGCCTCTTCAGCAGAACAACTGTTTTGTTTGGTAGCTTGCTGGAACAGCTAGGGCTATCCTAGAACTATGCTGAACCCCATATTCTGTCACTAGGCCATTGATAGTCTGCAGATTAAGTACCTGTATGAATTTTGCATAATTTATTCTGTTTAAACTATTGTTTTCAAGATAGTTTTATTATTATTTATCTTTATTTTTCAGAATAAGGAATGGGTGAAAAAATCAAAGGAAAATAACACAGATATAGTATATACTCAACTATAAGTTGACCTCATGTATAAGTCGAGGGAAGGTTTGGGGACCAAAATTATGGATTTTGATATGACCCATGGAGAAATCGAGGGTAAAATTTATGGGCATCTAACAAATGATGTTAAGTATGAATCAAAGGAAAACAATGCCAAAGAACTTACAAAATTTCAGCAGGCATAAGTGTTTGTGCTCATACCAAAGGCTGGATGGATGAGAAAATAGAGGGTGGGGGAGGTTCAGTGATTCCAGGACAGATGGCACTCTTGCCTTTCACCAGAGGATGGTTCTGACCCGTGGATAAGTCGACTCAGGTTTTTTTTGGGTCACTTTTTTGACCTAAATTTCTAGACTTATATATGAGTATATACAGTATTTCCCAATTTTTATTCCTTTATCTTAGAGGATTGCTGGTAATATACTTTTTATGTTTCAATGAAATCCAATAATTTTAGGATGTCAGATGTGTTCCTAAAGGCCAAAAGCTACAGAAATGCCTTCTCAAAGCATCTCCACTAGCCCTGGGATTTTCCAGAGTCCCTGCAAGGGACTCTGAGATGGGAACTGGGAACGTCATGACATGAAACTGAAACCCAGCCTAATAGGACTGCACACACACAGGCTCCAAGTCTGAAGGGATAAGAATATACAACACTAGTCCCTGCCACTCATGGGCAGCATGGAGTCTCTGGATTGTCTGATTAACAATGTGCCCATCAACATTTAGCTAGTCAACAGAACAAAACCTTCTGCTCAGTGACCTCAAATGGAGAATGTACCCACCAGAGCAAGATTTGTATATGGCCCTTACACTTTTCAGAGGTCTGGAACCTTAGCCTTCCAACTAGTAGCTACAGATAAGTCTAGAGACCTTTGAGCTGTACTAAAGTAAACAGTTTTATAAAAATGATTTCTAGAAATATTGTTATGGATGTTCTCACTCAGTCTGATCCCATATTGGCTGTAAGGCAAGTTACAATATTAAATGCATATAGAAATTAAATTCCAGATGCAACTGAAGGCAGTTCCTCTAGGTTTATTAACAAGCAAAGAGTTGATGTCTGTAGTTTCCAAAACATTTTCCCTATCTATCTCCTCTTATTGCATAAGACAAAGGCAAATCAGAGGTTGGTGCCATCTATCCCTAAATAACAACAACTCTTCTCAGAGCATCTAGAATTCAGTTATTGGGTTGGGAGGATATCCAGGGGGCTAAAGGTTTTGGCTGGCATGGATAACCAACTAAACATGTCTGGCTTCCAGAGCCTTGCCCCACCTCACTAGTCAAAAAATCGACCCAGAATAGATCAACTTTTCAACAGGTCAACGTAAATACTGTACTCTTATCAAAAAGAAGGGGTGGAAAGAACCATCCCCTTCTCTGATTGGTTAAAGGCAAGAGCTTAAAGCACCGGCCCCCTCTACTCTCTATGTGACAGTGCCACTTCTGGCCTTTCTGAATGTCTGGATGGAAAAATGGTGGCAGTGGCGGCTCTCTGGTGCTCCCCTTGAATGGGCACTGAGAATGTGTAGGTTTGTCAACTTTTCTGGGCTGAAATCAGATAGAGTTCTCACATTAAATTTAAAGGCTGTAATCACTGCTAACCTACTCTCCATTTTCTTTGCAATCTTTTCTTTACATCCTTTTTGACATGTGCACATTTTCTTAGCTCCTCTCACACCCGGTCACCTCCTCCACACATCACATAGCCATCATTTACTGTAGTCCAGGCTTTAGGGTGAGCACAAACAGTTACGCCTCCTGGAATGTTGTAAGATCTTTGGCATCATTTTCCTTTGCTTTGTGCTTTACATCCTTTGTTGCATGCCACTCAGTTTTATCCTCAGTTTATCCAAGAGTCATATCAAAATCCATAACTTTGGCCTCAAAACCTTCCCTGGTCTTATACATGAGGTTGACTTATACATGAGTATACGGTTAACAAAAATGAACAGATTTGCTGACATATCTTGAATTTGGAGGCTTGTTTTAACTGCACAGTTCGGCTTGTTTTGTTTTCTGTGAAGAATTTGGGGTTTCTTGTCCCCCATTCCAATCTGTGTCTTCTGAGACTGAAGCTCACAAAATACAGCTGCTACAACAGGCAAGTGAAGACAACCCATAAGAAGGAAAGGAAGATCTGAAGGGAGAGCAAAGCTGTCAACCTAACAAAAACCTCAGACAGATTCTACTACAGGGGATAAACATTTCACTTTCCAGATGCTCTAGACATCAGTTCCCCAAAACTCCAGCCGATATGGCCAAGTAGTAGGAAATTATGGGAAGTACAGTACAAAGCTACCTTAGGAGGGGCAAAAAAAAAAAAAAAATTCCACCTCTATTTTAGCAGTAACCACTCATATATCCTCAGGTTTTCCTGGTCATCATGAATTCTAGAAGTTTGCTTTAATAAAATTCAAGGAACTCAGTATCTCAGTATGCCATGGACACAACCATTTTCTGCACTGGAGTTTTTGATCAGCTGAGGAAACCACACGAAAAGTCTAGACTCTGTCACCAAGGTTCTAAAGACATCTCTTCTCATACGCTGTGCATCACTAACTCAGAGCTACTCACACTTTAGCCATTTGTCTTGGGTATGAATTTGTTCATACCAACCATGAAAATGAATTTTTCTCCTCTCTCATGACGTATTCCTCGCATTCAATCTCATCACCAACACCTGCTCAGCAGTATTCTCAAACAGTCTCCATATCCTGAGCTGCACCTGGGAGTGATAAATTTGCTCTCTCTCACACACGCCCATTCCCACCACTACTCTTGTTGCCGCTCTCCACATTGGCCCATTGCGGTGCTAAACTTCACCCAACTACAGGCACAGTAACTACTGCTCTGGGAAAAAAAACTGAGAACCTTTTCTGGGCCCCTATGTCAGAAAACAAGCCAGCAAGTTGGAATAGGCCCAGGAATGTGTCTGAAGCTGGGAACGGAGAGTTCCACTCCAGCACCAGTTCTAAATGAGCAAGCAGTTCCCATGGTCAGGAAGCCAACATGGGGAGCCATCAGTTGAGGAGCAGGTAAACAAGAAGTGGAGGCAGAAGAAGCAACAGCTGGTGGGAGAAGGGTAGGATCAAGGTTCTAGCATAAGAAACCAACAACTGGAAACTTTGGGGATACACCCAACACATTCTTCTGACCTTTTCCATTTTGCAGCAGAGGCATTTGAAGGAAGATGGCATCCTGTTTTAACAGGGCATTGCAGGTAGGAGCGCAAACAATTAGTCCTTAGCTTCATCAACACAGGGTCACATATGGGGAGATTAGGGACTAATCAAAGCTTTAGTATCATAGCTATTTTGCTACTCTAATCTCCCCTCCCACACACACCAAGAATAGGCTGGACTAGTACAGTCTATGCCATGGGTCACTGAAGAGTATGTACAGCACTGTGAAAATCTACAGCGCTATATAAATAAAGCATAATAGTAATGATGATAATAATAATAAGTGTGTTCACAACAGACAAGAAAAAAAATGCAGCTACAAGGCTGTTCAAAAGAGCTGCTCCTAGGACCCATATTATAGCAGTTTTATAACAAACCTGCTGGCTTCTGGACTCAATCCAAATGCTAAGTCTTAGCCTTGGATACCCTGTATTCATGGTTTTCAATCAGGTGAGTGGGCAAGGGATCCTCAGATGTCATTGGATTTCATGTCCAAGCATAACAAGTGGTCAGGCATACTGTACTGGTTGATCAACAAGATCTGGAGCCTCCCTTGTGGGAAATCCCTTACCTAAGGTCTTGGATCAGAACATCTGAAGTAATTAAATCCCTCCCAAGTATTCCTTGACATGCTTCAAGACAAAGTGAAGAGCCTTTTTCAAATCAAGAGGTGCATTCTGCTCAGCAGAAGGGGTCATATACAGGTGATAGGGGAGAGCAGGGATGAAGATAAAGCCCAAAAGTGGACAGGATGGTCCTCCCTCACACATAATACTTTTCAAGCCCTTCACACCCTTTCCTTCCATCCATACCCCCCATTCATACTTTCAGATGTCTTCGCAACATCCTTTTGATCATCGTAACTCACTCTGTGCAGAGTAGCCTTTGAAGAGTTTTCACAAACTTCTGCTGGCCCTAACTGCTGCAGTCAGACTGTTGACTGGGGCTGGTTATAGGTAACAGTTGCAGTAGCATCTTCTTTGGCTACTGGTATGTTTTCAGGCACAATTCAAAGTGCTGGATATGTTTTGTGAAGCCCTCTGCAGCTTAGGCCTAGGTTATCTGAGGGACAATATTTTGCTATATGTCTATGCTAGTTTTGAGATCTTCAGAGGAGGCCCTCCTATCCATCCCTCCACTTTCAAAGATATATCTAGTAGATTTGCAGAAGAAGACCTTCTTGGTGACTGATCCCAGACTCTGGGGACTCCCTTTCTTCAGAGGCTATACAAGCTCCCTTTAGGACGTACTTCTGGCAGCAGGTGAAGACAAGCCTTATGCAAACAGGCATCTGGGAAATGTCAGGGAAAGGGCTTTTAATAAATGTGCTGCATTGTCCTTTTTTGTTACTTTTAAAGACTATGTTTTCAATTCCTATTGATAGGTGAATTATATTTTAATATTTGTACGTTTTATTGATGAATGCTTTCATCTATATCTCTTTTAGTTTTGTAAGCTACCTTGAGTCCCAGGGATGAACGAATGTTAAAATATAACATCATCATCATCATCAACAACAACAACAACATCCCATTCACATCCTTCTTTTTTCCCCTCTCCCACCTTTCTGTTTTCCCTTCCTGCTTTGTCTCTGCAATCCATTTTTCTCCCTGCTTCTCTATCAGAGATAATAATAATAATAATAATAATAATAATAATAATAATAATAATAATAATAATTTGTTTTATTTATATACCACTATTCCAAAGATCATAGCGGTGAACAGCAAGTAAGCTAATTAGCAAGTAAGCTAATTTTATTCACACATTTTACCTTCATCCATATATTCACCCCCTTTCACAATTTTTTCCATTCCCACTTATTTATTTTATTAAAGAATTCTATTTATATCCTTCTTTATCATCACTGTGCTGAAAGCAGTGTACACAGCCCTCTTCCACCTCATTTTATCCCTACAAAAACCCTGTGAGGTGAAGGTGTACCTGATCCCATGTCACTCAATGAATTTCAGAGTCAGTGGTATGTCAACCTGGACCTCTCATATCCCAGTCCTGTATTCTAACCATACTCACTTCTCATTTGGCTTTCTTTCTAAGCTGGGGGTTAGGCAGGGAGGAATAGAGCACTCTGTTCTTCCACTGGGAGCTTTCATTCTTTCTTTCCATGCTTCTCTCAGCATGCAGCATGAAACACAGTGGGCCACAGATGAAGGAAGAGAACGATTTTTCCTCTGCTGGCAGACCACTATGTTTCAATGCTGAGGTTTGAAATAAGACTGCCCTTAAAAGAAATGTAGGAACATAATGCTTATTAATCCATCATCTGTTCAGCCGGGAGAAGGGGTACAAGGAGGGGAGAATGTGAGCCAGACAATAACCATCCATTGGCAGAACTCTTCAGCCAGCATATGGAATTCCAGGAGTTGGAATCCACAAAGGAAACTTTTCCAAGTTCTGTTTATGAATTACATTCAACTTACATGTTGGACATTCCCAGGTCCTGCTTTAATATCTTCAGAGGAGATAATGCTAACGGTTTGCTCCTTTGTAGAGAGGCAGACAGTGGGCAGCAAGAACCTATGTCTTCCCTGTGGGGGTGCCCTCTCCTTGAAAAACATTCCCCAGGAAAATGTGCTTGGCTAACTCACAGGCAAGGTCTGGCTTCCAAACAAATATATTCCCAATTTAGGGAGCCCTTTTCATTTAGAACTCCTGAGCTATAAAGATTTATATTCTGCTGAATTCATGAACATAAAATTATTGTGGTGGTTAAAATCTGACTGAAAAATTAGGGGGGAATGGTCTTTAAGAGGGATCAGTTAGTCTATTGATGCTGCTGTGTTTTAAACCTTAAGAGGCTATGTTGCACAGATAAAAAAACTTACCATCTAATCCCTTCCCAGAGCAAGGGAGTATAAGGAACCAACTCTGCAGGCCATTGACTCTGCCTTACCTAGTCCACCTTGCTTTCTCTTCCCTTCAGTTCTCCTAGTTTTCCATTGTCAGATCTAACTGGTTGGTTTCCCCAGCACTCCACCTGTTTTCAGAACATGATGGTAATTACTTTTGCAGATGGAAGGAGGAATGAGAAACCTGGTTCCTGGCATAAGGTTCAGTGGTTGGTTCCTGACTCTGATCTGGATGATTTATGCTTGCAATTTCAAGCAAGCCAGAAATCTCTCCCTCCCTGTACTGTCCTTTAAAAGATTTTTTTTTAAGGATAGAGAATCTGGTTTGAATTAGTGTTACTAATGCTGTTCTCTACATTTTACGTTTTTAGGGATGGGCTAAATGTATTATTCTCTGGATGAGAGCGTTCTGATTTTCCAAGCTTTGCTGTCAGTGGGGCTCTAGTGCTCATATATGGGAGGGACTGAGCTTTAACCATTATACAAGAGGGGATTTCTGCAGGTGTAAAATTTGTGGCATGTAACAACTCCATGGCTTCCATGACTGAAAAGTTACAACAACTTAAAGCTGGTATGATTACTTGGATACAAGGCAAGTCTCCAATGTAGCTGTCCTGTAAAAAGCTAAACCAGTCCGTCTTTGCAGTGAAGCCTGCAACATACCACTTTCTTAGTCAGTCTGACATCATATAGGACAGCTCTTCCCAACCTAGTGCTTTCCAGATGTTGTAGGCTACAACTCCCAGGATTCCCGACATTAGCCATGCTAACTGGGCTGAAGTCCAGAACATCTGGACAGCACCAGTCTGAGAAAGGCAAAAGTAGGCAAGTCAAGTGTTCATACACTTCTTTTGAATTCCTGCTATTTCTTTGGCTAAATGTCTGATGTTCTCTAGTTATAAGCAACTCATCTTACGGAGGCATGTAATAGGATGACTTAGCCAAGCCTCTGTAAGCTGAATGCTGGCATCATGTCTAGAATTTCTCTGACAACTTTTTCAATCAACAAACACAAAGGAAATCCAAAGTTCTCAGTAGTAGTGTATAACATTATTAAGCTTTACCTTTATTCTTTCACTTTTCATGGGAATGTCCAACACTGTGGGAGTTCTGGAAGATGATTGCTGAATGCTGCCAGGAATCTCTCCCCATTAAACCCAAGAAAACAGTTACAATCATGCTTCTTCATCATTTTGAACCCAACCAACCTGCATTCTTATATAAAGATCTTCTTAAATAACTGTACACATGGCAAAATTCACGTGCAATCTTCTAAAGGAGGAGCCCTAGTTGTGCAGTTGTTAAATGCCTGTACTGCAGCCACTTAGTCACAACCCACAAAGGTATGAGTTCAATACCAGCCAGGGGCTCAGGGTCAACTCAGCCTCACATGCTTCCGAGGTTGCTAAAATGAGTACCCAGATTGTTGGGGGAAAACTAGCTTACACATTGTAAACCATTTAGGTACTGCTGAAGTGCACTGATAAGTGTGTAGAAGTGTACTTGCTATTGCTAAAGACAAGCAAATGGGTTCTTGAACACATCAGACCAGGTCTCTCCTTGGAAGCAAAAATGATCAAGTTGAGACTATCATACTTTGGCCACATAATGAGAAGGCATGGATCACTGGAAAAAACAATAATGCTAGAAAAGTTAGAGGGTAGAAAAAAGAGAGGAAGACCACAAACCAGATTGATAGACTCAATTGGGGGAGTATGGGCAAGGGCTTGCAGGATCTGAGCAAGGCAGTGGAGGATAGGGATTCTTGGAGATGTCTCATCCATAGGTTGCCATGAGTCGGAACTGGCACGAGGGCACAACAAATTGCTAAAGAGCAGTTAACTGATAAAATTGTTGTGGAACCATGAATATGTATAACCTTATTCTGTGAGTAGAATAAGCAAAGACTCGCAATATTAAAAACAAAGCCATGGTTTCCATTCATCTCCCGAATAGAAGCCCTTCAAGTTCCTAATGAAGTACCAGACAAGATATGGTTCATATATTTTTCTATAGCTTGACTATATAACATACATCAAAATTCTCAATGATCTCCTAGCTAGACTCTTTTACTCTACTTGTCCCAAAACCTCACCTGTTATTTCCTAAGGAAAATGAACAGATTTTATTTTTTCCTCCATTAATAATCTTATTTGAATTGTTACATGTGTTCTTCCTGTGGGTTATCTCTATTTTTAACCTTATTTCAAAATAAAACCCTGTGCTATAAAAACTGAAGCATAACGTAAGCAGCTCGAGTTGCTCACTTTCACTTCCTGGCAAAATTTTGAAATGGTGAACTCACATTCCTTCCCAAATAACTTTTATTTTCTGGTGAGCTGCCTGTGGCAAAACATAAAGGAAGCTGCATGAGTAGCTGAAAATCCTTCCAAGGCAGTGATATGCAACAGTGTTTTGTGATAGTTGTTTTCTCCATATCTTGTCTTCCCTCCATACCAGGTGTTGAATGCTATATTTCAGAGGAAGGAACCGGCAAACCCATCTCTGACTATTCTTTGCATAAGAAAACTCTGTGAGACTCATGAAGTTGACATAATTCAGCAGGTGACTTGAAGGCACATATAAACACACTCCTGAAGAATCACCAAGAAAGAAAAGCATGGCTGGGTTGTTTTGAAAACAAACAAAACACTGGAATGACAGAAGTGACTTGGAGGTGGTCTTAGGGCTGCCAGATGAGGTGCATCATCTAAATGCCATGCCCCCCGAGCAGCTGGAAGCCGCCCCGTCTGCCTGCCTGTTTTGGGCCTTTAACCGGAAACCACATAAGTTGCATTCTATTATGAAATTAATGTATACATGATACATACTAGTCTAGAAATTTTAGCCAAAAAATAGACCAAAAATTGGGATTGACTTATCCTCAAGTCAATGTAAGTACAGTACCTTTACTCTTATCAAAAAAGAAACCATACCTTTTCCCTTTCTGACTTATGGTGAGTCTAACACTTGTGGAGTTTTCTTGGTAAGATTTGTTCAGAAAGGATTTGCTTTTCCCTTCCTCTGAAGCTGAGAGAGGAAGCTAAAGATGGACAATGACAAAATACATTAACATACAAACAGGCTAGTGAGGGAAGAAGTGGTTTTTCAGATATTAAGGTTGCAAGACATTGGAGTCTTTCAAAGAAAATATCAGCACCTTGAATTGGGCTTGGGTATGAATAAGTATCAATTCTTGTTCCAACCTCTCATGATCCATTCTTCTTTGCTGGAATCTAGAGGCACTAAATCCATGATTTACCAGACCAGTATTCCATCAAAAGAAACAAAGACAGAAACAGCCTGAAGACTGGTTGGGCATGACTTACTCTTGATCAACATGGCAGGGGAGGGGATTGGACTGGGTGGACCTTGTGGTCTCTTCCAACCCTATGATTCTATGAACAGAGGCTGACTTATAGTAGCCAAAGGATTATTTTCTTGACATTTATAGAACAGCCTCTTAAAATTGTAGCCTAAAATTTTGCCCAGGACTGATATTAGGTACACTGGTCTATAATTTCTCAAATCCACTTTTTGCCTCTCTTTAAGACAGGACAACATTTGCTCTCTCCATCTTTTCAATGTTTCACCTGTTCTCCAGGAATTCTCAAAGATTATAGTCAATGTAGAATAATGTCCACAACCTTTTCCAGCATCCTGGGCAATAATCCATATGACCCTGGAGATGAAATCAGAACTCATTGCTAAGAAGGATTAGGTTTGATCTTTCTCTATTGTCTCCACCGAGAGGTAAAGACATTTCTTTATTTTAACAGATCTGGTGTGCTTCTGAACTGTGGGGATAAGTGGTTGAATAGTGCCTATGCCTTTTACGGGGTTTTTTTATGTGACAGTTCTAATAGACTTTGGTTTTAGTCTTTATTTTTATTGTTAACCACTTTGAAAGACTTTGTGTCAGGACAATGAGGTATAAATAAAACAAAATAAATCTCATCCAAAATAGCCTGGTGTTCTCTAACACTCTTTAAGTCTATATTATGCTACAGGTTCTATCTTTTACCTTCTATCATCTGTTCCACTTTTCCCAGCTTGAAAGCAACTCTTCTTTCAGGAGAAAAGTGAGACAAATTAGTAGTAAAATAGCTCTCATTTTCTATGGAGGCACACTATGGTCTTCCGGTTATATTGGTCACCACAATGTCCATTCAAGAAAGGGCTTTCTAAACCAGCTAACTGTTAATTTAATACTACTAATTCTTCCATAATGCATATGTTTTGGAGTTGCCCCATAGGAGCTACATTTCAGGAGGAAGTAATAACATGAATAAATTTGATTTTGGAAAGTTCCTTGATACTCCTTTATGTATGTGTTCTTTTGAATTATTTACCTGTTTCTTGGAAATTAACAAATGGACAACGGAATGGATTTATTGCACCCTTTTGAGTACTAAAAGACTGCTACTTGATTACTGTAAAAATCATTTTTCTCCAGCTGTGATCCAATGAATAGAAGATCTAACAACATTTGCAATATCTGACGGAATGATCTATATGCAACATTTACAAATGGACTTATATTTCATAGAATCATAGTTGGAAGAGACCGCAAGGGCTATCCAGTCCAACCCCATTCTGCCATGCAGGAACTCTAAGTCAAAGCATCCCTGACAGATGGCCACCCAGCCTCTGTTTAAAGACCTCCAAGGAGGGAGACTCCACCACACTCCAAAGGAGTTTGTTCCACTGTCGAACAGCCCTTACTGTCAGGAGGTTCCTCCTAATATTGAGGTGGAATCTCTTTTCCTGCAGCTTGCATCCGTTGCTCCGGGTCCTAGTCTCTGGAGCAGCAGAAAACAAGTCAGCTCCCTCCTCAGTATGACATCCCTTCAAATATTTAAACAGGGCTATCATATCACCTCTTAACCTTCTCTTTTCCAGGCTAAACATCCCCAGCTCCTTAAGTCATTCCTCATAGGGCATGGTTTCCAGACCCTTCACTATTTTAGTCACCCTCCTTTGGACACGATCCAGTTTTTCAACATCCTTTTTAAATTGTGATGCCCAGAACTGAACACAGAATTATTCCAGGTGGGGCCTGACCAGAGCAGAATAGAGTGGCACTATTACTCCCCTTGATCTAGACAATGTACTTCTATTGATGCAGCCTGGAATCACATTGGCCTTGTTAGCTGACGCATCGCACTGTTGACTCATGTTCAACTTGTTGTCTACTTGGACTCCCAGATCCCTTTCACACATAGTCTCGTTCAGCCAGGTGTCCCACATTTGGTTATCTTTTATAGAAACTTATGACTGATGTGGTTATTTTTCCTCCTTCTGTGTTTTTATTTTCCTGCTTTTGTTATACTGTACCATTATTGTAAGTAACTGAGGTCACTTTTGAATATACAGTACATGAACATTAAAAAAAAAGACTCAACTTCTGTTGTCAACCTCCTTGAAACCTGAGTACTTTGCTTAAGGCAACAGACAGATCTAGGTGGGAGTTAACCATCACTTCTTCATCCCAGGTTCCTAAGACTATCTTAACAATACTCACTGCATTTAGTCTGCAGTCTTTACCATGAAAAGTGATATAAGCAAATGCTTCATCTGAGCTTGGTTTTTGTAGGGTTTTTTTTACTCTTTCCTCCACAGCCTGCTTTTGTACCATCCAGGCTGATGGAAAAGTCCAGAGAACCTGAACGCTTACATAGTATTTTTGTGACATTATGGTCAACCCTATCATAGGATTCCTAAATTCTGTTGAGAATGAAATTCAAGTGTATCTATTAGCATGCAGAATCAAGTCCTGTTCTTTGAAGGAAGATAAGCAATATGAAAGCTCTCTTCATCTTTGCAAAGACCATTTTGTTTCTATTATGGGCTGAACTGAAAAAACACCACAGAGGAAGTTAGATAAGTTTGGTGCTGGATTTCCCAGTTCTGCACTTCTGACATCCAACTATGAAACAAATATAGTCATACAGACAGAGACACACAGACACAAATTTGTGTTTTGACTTAGGGCAGGGAATGGAATGGAATAGAATGGCAATTTCATCCAGCTGCATTTGAAACCACACTCTATAATGCAGACCCAGAATAAGGCATAAGTACCAAAAGAGATTATTAAGGATCTATACATGAGGATGTAGGACATGTTTGCCTGCCTGGTATATCTCAACTTATCACAAGTGCTCATGTATCTTTTGGGAAATGGTGCAAAAGTATGTCCGACAAGATACCACCCTAGACAGACAGCATTTTTTGATGTTTCAGAAACCATCTTATCTTAATAGCATGAGATAATCACTGCTCCAGTAGTTCCAAAGCAGCAAACATTTTTTTTATATATCTCTTTTTTTATATAGGACCAACTGTTGTTGGTGGTGCTGCTGCTGCTGCAGAAGCCTGAATGACATGCCATCGCCCTGGCCTTAGAGGGAGAGAAAAGGCATGCCTAGGCCCAGAAGCAGATGAAAAACCCTCCATCCATCCCAACTGCCACTGTCCTGGTCTTGGAGGGAGGAAAGAATTGGCAGTATCTGCTGGACTTGATCCCCTTCCCCACTGCCATTCCCTTCTCCTACTGTGTCATGTCTTTTTTAGGTTAAAAACCAGAGGGCATGGAACTGTCAGATTAAGAATCTGTAAGCAGCTCTAAGAGTCTTTCTGGCAGAAGAGCAGCATATAAATAATAATAATAATAATAATAATAATAATAATAATAATAATAATAATAATAGGATTAATTAAATGCTTAAAATGAACTACTGTATATCCTCCACTATAAGTCGACCTCATATATAACTTGGGGACAGATTTTGGGGCCAAAATCATGCATTGTGATATGACCCATGGATTAGTCGAGGGTAAAATTTAGGGGCATATAAAAAGGATGTAAAGAATGAAGCAAAGGAAAACAATGCCAAAGAACAAAATTCCAGCAGGCATAACTGTGCTCATACTAAAGGCTGGAGAGAGTAGAGCAGGGTTAGTGCTTCCAAGACAGATTACACTCTTGCCTTTCACCAAGGGATGGTTCCTTTAAAAAAAGAAAAAGAGTTAAAGCACAGTATTTACATTGACCCATGGATAAGCCAACTCAGGTTTTTGGGGTCATTTTTTAACCGAAATTTCTAGACTTATACATGAGTGTATACAATAATAATCAAGTGGGAACCTTTTGTCTCTCAAAGCCTCCGCAGAAGCCCACATTACTTGAAAATCTGCAGATCTTGACCAGAGTGGGGCACACACCCAGCACACCTATGGTCCCTAGCTACCTTAGACAGTTTCTATTTGCTAGCGCCTTCTGTTTGTATCACTGTAACAGGAAAGCAATATTCCTTTACAATACTATAGGAATAACCTATGCCCAATAGGAGTGCCTTAGTGTAAGTGTATAAGTGTGAACTGCCAGAATAACGATTCTCCAGGTTTTCACTCTCCTGTGTCTCTATATCCCAGTCTCTGAAATCACACTGTGTAATGCACTCCCAAAAGTGCATCTCTGTGTGTGTTCTCCACACGCTCTGGCCTATCTCAGCCTCCAAACAAGCCATTGGATATATTTTGTACCTCAAGCACACAGTCACCAATAAAAACACATAGACAAGTTCCACCATTGGTGCTGGTGGCTCCAGTGTCAGGGAGCCAAAGAATTTGCTTTGGGTTATCATTCAAGGAGCTGGCCAAGGTGCTGAAGCATGTCTCCAAATAGGCTCCAACCCTTGGGTTGTTTCTTTAAAGTCTGGACTAAAACACACAGCAGGTTCATTCTCTGAAGTAAGAACCGAAGACTTCCTGGGTAATCCAATACCAAAGATTTTCATTTATGCAACCTATAATATATCCCTGTAAAGCAGACATTTGCTAGACAATCTGGCTATTCAGCATGCCAACAATGTAAAGAAGGGCAAGATTAAGAGATGTGTGTCTACAAAACACTCACAGAGGTTCACTCCAGCATCCCTGAGGTTGGTGTCACCTGGTGGAGGGGCAGCGGGAGGGGGGGCTGCTGTGGTCTTCAAAGGGCCATTTGAGGTCCAGTTGGGTGCTGGGCAAGCAAGAAAGGGACACAACACACTCCCTCACTTGCCCAGCAGCTGTGTCAGTCCCACCAGATGTACTGCGCCACCAGATGTACACTTCCCTCTACAGGGTGACCAGATGCCCTCCTTTTGCAGGGCATCTCCTCCATTTCAACCTTCTGCTCAGGAGGAATTAAAAAATGTCTTCCATTCTGACTGAGAAGCATGGATTTACATTTACACAAAATCCTAGAGTTGGAAGAGACCCCAAGGGCTATCTAGTCCAACCCCATTCTGCCATGCAGGAACTCTCAATCAAAGCACCCCCATTGACAGATGGCCATCCAGCGTTTGCTTAAAGACCTCCAAAGAAGGAGACTCCGCCACTCCCTGAGGGAGTGTGTTCCTCTGTTAAACAGCTCTTACTGTAAGGACTTTCTTCCTAATGTTGGGGTGGAATATCTATTCCTGTAGCTTGCATCATGAGTGTCTTGGGCTTTTATTTGGGCATGTCCTACATTTTTTTCTTGAATGCCCCACATCTTGTGGTGCCTCATCCTCCTTTGTGCTGAGGACATCTAGCCCCCCCTGCCCCTCTCGGGTGCCACCCCAAGAAGTTTGTGCCTCCCAGTGACACCACTGATTCATTCAGGTCATTTGAACTAGGGAGCTGTACACCACGTCCTTGAAACCTAATGGTTAGAGCCCACTCTTAAGGGGTTTCCATTCCTCATCCCACACCCATCCCTAGGGTCAGTCTAAGGGGTTTATCACACTGGGGCTGATTTTGACCTTAAAGAAAGATTAAAGTATATACTTGCAGAAATTGCAAGTAACTGTGAGAATAGTTTTTTGTGGGTTTTTCAGGCTATGTGGCCATGTTCTAGAAGAGTTTCTTCCTGACGTTTCGCCAGCATATGTGGCTGGCATCGTCAAAGACAGATGAAGAGCGAATGTTTATCACATGCAATTGTGCAAATAAAGCGATATCAGAAATGCATTGTTGCTGAAATCTCAAAAGTAAAAAGAGGTGCCTTAATGCTGTTTTGCGACCACTTTAATGGTGGGTTTTGTGCAATGTCGTGTGAAATCTTTATGCATAATTAAATGGTTTTTTCCGGGATGTTCATGGGATAAACTCCTTTTTCACGTGATAAACTCATAAGACAACCATGGCGCTGCTGCTGGAAGAGGTCCTTCACCCCTGTTACAGCCCTCTGCTCTACACCTCAGGGCTCCCCTCTCAAACACCAGTTTTGGGAATGAACTTGCAGGCCAGAAGCAGAGGAGCCTGTGCTTATTTACTGGTTTGTTTCTGTGCGCCTTCTGCCCAGCCCTGTCATAGGGTTCCTCAATTCTGGAGAGAATGAGATTCAAGATACTATGCAGAATCAAATCCTACACATTTGAAGGAAGAGAAGCAATGCTGAACCTCTCTTCATCTTTGCAAAGTCTGTTTTGTTTCCATTATGAACTGAACTGAACTGAACTGAACTGAACTGAACTGAACCTCTCTGGTGGAACTTGCGGGCCAGGAGCAGAGGCGCCTGCCCTGATGATGCCTTGGTTTCTTCTGCCAGTTCCCTTCTCTGAAATGCAGCCTAAAGCATCTGGCGCAAAGGAGGTAGCACTCATTTCAATATCAATGTCATTAAAATTTAAACATTAAACTCAATCAAAATTCAAACATTAACTCACACTTGTCCCTCCCCATTTGCTGGGGTTCGGGGCACAGGACCTCTATCTAGGGATCTCTAGGACCTTGCGCTCTAGGACCCTGTAGGTCCTCCTCTGTGGTTGACATCTGCCACTAGGACCCTGTAGGTCCT
>NC_056525.1:125632669-125633151 GCF_019175285.1 Sceloporus undulatus
GGTCCTCCTCTGTGGTTGACATCTGCCACTAGGACCCTGTAGGTCCTTCTCTGCCACTAGGACCCTGTAGGTCCTCCTCTGTGGTTGACATCTGCCACTGGGACCCTGTAGGTCCTCCTCTGTGGTTGACATCTGCCACTAGGAACCTGTAGGTCCTCCTCTGTGGTTGACATCTGCTATTAGGACCCTGTAGGTCTTCCTCTGTGGTTGACATCTGCCACTGGGACCCTGTAGGTCCTCCTCTGTGGTTGACATCTGCTATTAGGACCCTGTAGGTCCTCCTCTGTGGTTGACATCTGCCACTGGGACCCTGTAGGTCCTCCTCTGTGGTTGATGTCTGCCACTGGGACCCTGTAGGTCCTCCTCTGTGGTTGACATCTGCCAGACATTGACCACGGAGTTGTGCTGGAGGAGGGGCAAATGCCTAGAGGAGCATCCTCTCTAGGGATCCCTTTTGGCTAAAGCTGACCCCAGAGTTGATC
>NC_056525.1:125633161-125639066 GCF_019175285.1 Sceloporus undulatus
TGGGGAGGACCTAGATATTCCTAGAGAGAATCATCAAAGCCCCGAATGTCGGGGGAAGAGGAGGCGCCTCTTTAGGGATTGGTTTCCAAGAGTTGTCTTTTAGCTGCTCCAGCGCTTTCTCTGGGCCCCACCACCAACCCCCCCCAGCTCCCAGAATCCCACAGCCTTGTAGCCGGAGAGAGCCAAAGCGCTGCCGGAGCGGGCTCTCCCTCCAGAGTGGCTGCAGCCTGCCTTACCTGCCAGGAGGGCCGGGTTGCTCTGCCCGCCCTCGGCCTTGAGCCAGGCTTCCAGGGTGAACTCTCCGCGGGGCAGCTCGGCCAGGGTCCCGGCGCGCAGCCTCAGCGCCTCCCTCCGGCCGGAGAAGTAGAGCGCTTCCACCGGAGCGGGGCCTCCTCCTCCTCCTCCTCCTCCTCGCCCGCGGGGACCAAGCAGGGAGAAGCCCCGACGCCCGGCCCACGGAGCCCCCGACGACGCTTCCAAGGCCCGGGAGCGGCGGCGGCGGCGGCGAGGCTCCCGAGGCTCCTCCTGGGCCCGGCTTGGCTCCCTCGGGTAGGCGGCCAAAGGGTGGCTGCTGCTCTCCCCGGGCGCCGTCGAGGCTCCCCTCTTGGCCCGGCTCAGCAGGCAGCGCTGCGGGACGGAGCCCTCCAGCACCACCATCACCACCATCACCATCACCACCAGCAGCAGCAGCAAGGGCCGGAGAGACATCCTCCTGCAGCCGTCGGGGCTTCGCCGCAGTCGATCTCAAGTTTCTCGGGGAGGACCCCAGCCCCGCGGCCTCAGGCGGAGGAGGAGGAGGAGGGACGGCATCGCCGCCTCGGAGGCAGGGAAGGACGGGCCCTCGGGGAGCGCCTTCCTGCCTGCCTGCCTTCTTTCTTTCTTTCTTTCCTTCCTTCTTTCCTTCCTTCCTTCCTTCCTTCCTTCCTTCCTTCCTCTGTCTCTTCTTAGACAGGTGCGTCCTCTCTGCAGAGGGCTCCACAGACAGGGCTGGGCTCCGTTGGACGGCTCTGGGAGAGAAAGGCAGGTCGCCTCTGCGAGAAGGCGCCCTCCTTTGCCGGCTTTATTCGAACGGCGCCGGGGTTGCCCCGCCGGCAGCGGAGGGAGGGAAGGAGAGAGAGAGAGGGCCGGCCCCGTCGATGGCCTCCCTCCCTCCCCGGCCCCTCCTTCCTCTCCTCCCGGGCGAAGGGCAAGGGCTCCCTCGGGGCTGGAGAGAGATGCCCGCCCGGATCCCGCAAAAATTAAGAAAGGCAGGCTCTAAATGCCTTCAGCCAAAAACAATCATTTGGGGAAAGTGGAGGGAAGCAAGGCTGCATCCACACTGGAGAGATAACCCGGTTTGGCACCGCTTTAACTCCGCTTGGCCTGGCTCTTCGCTATGGAAGCCTGGGAGCTGGAGTATGTTGCGGGGTCCAGAGCTGAGCAGCCCGGATTTAGCGCTCTCTGACAGAAAAGGGTGGGTTTACCAGTGCCTTCCTCTGGAACAGAAGAACTCCCCAAACTGTGCCCTTGAAGAGCTTTGGGACTTCAGCTCCCAGAAGGCTCAGCCATGCTGGCCAATAGCTGAGGATTCTGGGAGTTGAAGTCCTAAATCCCTTAAAGAGCACAGTTTGGGGACCACTGCTCTGAAATCTACCTGGTCGTCGTTGGCCATCTTCCAGCCAAGCCCTGACCAGGGCTGACCCTGCAAGCAAATAACTACACTTCCCAGGATTCCCCACCACGGAGCAGGGGCCCTTCAAGCAGAGTTGGCGCCTCTTGGCCTCACCTGAGGGCCCTCCGCTTTTAGAAAGCGCTTCTTCCGCTTCACTGGCGCCAACTCTGCAAGGTCTGAAGGGAGACACTGGGGAAGACTGGTCCATAGAGAGACACTGGGAAAGACTGGCCCATAGAGTCACTGGGGAAGATTGGCCCAGAGGGAGACACTGGGGAAGACTGGCCCAGAGGGAGACACTGGGGAAGACTGGTCCATAGAGAGACACTGGGGAAGACTGGCCCAGAGGGAGATATAGTCTCCAGTGTCTCCCTCTGGGCCAGTGTCCCCCCAGGTCTCCCTTGGACCCGCTTTAACTGCCCTGGCTCCAAGTTGTTGCCCCAACAAAGGACTATTCTCTCAGAATGCCATAGCATGGATCCAGGGCAGTTTTAAAGCCATGTCCAAAAAGGTTGTGTCTGCATTCTGGACGCAGGCTGTGTCCCCTCTGTCAGGGGCCTCTCCTTCCTCCCAACCATTGTCCCCACATGTCTTTGCCAGTCTGAGGATCCCAGCCAGAGGGCAGGGAAGGGAGAGACAAGAAGAGGAGCAGAGGAAGGGGGCAGGAGAGGGGCAGCTGCCCGGGGCGGCAACTCTGGAGTTCCCTCCACTTTTCCCACCCAAAAGGGATTTGCCCCACAGAGCTTTCCCTCCCACCCTCTGAGGAGGCACAAAAGGGGTTATATTGGGGGGGGGTATTTAAAAAATACTGGTTCCTCTGAGGTTAAAAAAAAGCCAACTCATTTAAAGATGGAGGGGAGAGAGAAAGACTTGTTTATAAAAACCCTGTGACTGCTGAGAGGGGGGGAGGGAGGAAGAGAAAAGGGGTCCCCAAAGTCCTGTGCCTCTGTTTGGAAACTTTTCTCTCTCTTTCTCTCGACAGTGCCTTCCTTCCCTTCAAAGGGCTATCTGTGGAGTTCAGAGAAGAAACAGAGGGGAGTGCCCTTCCTTCCAGCACAGGCTGTCAGCCTCCCAGCTTGTTCATAATCCACACCATAGAAATAATCTGGTTTGACAGAGGTTTAATTGCCCTGGCTCAGTGCTATGACATTCTGGGGGTTGAAGTCCTCCAAGGAAGGAGACTCCATCTGTGGAGTGTGTTCCACTGTCAAACAGCTCTTATGTCTGTCCGAGGAAGCTTCCAAGATTGCTGATAATGGCTCAAACAGCCTAGTAGAGCTTTATAACCAAAACTAAAGGTCTTTCGAAATGCAAGAATTAAAGTACAGTATCCAATAGAGAAGAGTCAAACAATCCAAGGGCCCAGGGTTCCAGAAAGCCAGGTTTAGCAAGGCAATTCCGAGGTCCAGGTCAGCCGTTAGTTCAAGAGGCTAGGTTTCAGGCCACAAAGTCCAGGGGAGTCAGAAAAACATGCTTTCACCAGGAAAACCAGATAATCTCTGACAAAGGAGCTCAGTGACCTGCACCTGTTTATATTACCCAGTGCCTAATCACAGGTGCTTCCCAATTGCTGAGTGTTTCTCATAAAGCCTCCTGGACTGGCAGAGGCATGCCCTTTCAGACCTTCGCTGGCTAAAGGTAGGCACCTCCTTGTCCTGCTCATCCATATCTTCTGTGCCTGGAATCTCTGCTGGTGGAAGGCTGGGTTGCTGAGTTTCCTGACACAGAACAGGCTCTGCTTTTGCTGGCAGAGCAGAGCTAGGACCCGGCTCAGCTTCAGGTTCCCACTCCACCTGGGGCTCAAACCCAGCCTCCTCATCTTCTGAGTCCTCTGCCTGGCTGAGCATGATACGGTCAGGAATTTCTTCCTAATGTTGAGGTGGAATCAAATGTGGAGGTGGAGTCTTAAAACAAGTGCCCCTGTCCCCTTTGAAATCAGGGAACTGGGGTCATCTATTGTTGCCTGGCCTTCAGTGGATTCTGACTCACGGCAACCCTGTGGATGAGACATCTGCAAGTCTCCCTATCTTCATCTGCTCTGCTCATGCCCTGATTGAGTCCATCCATCTGGCACGTGTTGTCTTCTTCTTCTTCTGCCCTCCACCTTCCCTAGCATTAGTGCCTTTTCCAGTGATCCATGTCTTCTCATTATATGGTCAAAGTATGTCAGCCTCAATTTAATCATCTTGACTTGGATCATACCATATATGCTATACTTGGATCCTATGATATAAGATATATCATATACAGCATATGATATACTGAAATCAGTAAGCCTCTTATCTGCAACAAGTGAAGAAGAGGAGGAATAAATAATGATTGAATGATAGTAGTGGCATTGTGTGAAGTGAGTAGACCCTCAGCGGATGTGAACTCACCCATGTGACCTGCCCTGAGGCGGCAAAGTCTCCTAACTGCAACATGAGGGTCATAATATTGCCCTAAATCAAAGAATTGTTACAAGGATCAGTGTCTTGAGGCATGTGGAGGCACTAACGCTCTGAAGAGCTATCCATTGTGTTGCACTGTAAATTTGATATTTGTCCCAGTTCCTGCTCTTCGGAGAACAATGACTGCTTTCATGTTGCACTAAAACATGTTTTTGAATATGTTTTTCATTGAGGCTGGGTGGGGTGGGGTTAAAAGCATTTCCACACACTTGAATTTTAAGTCAGTATTTTTATATTTTCCTCC
The DNA here is from genome assembly GCF_019175285.1 of Sceloporus undulatus. Lineage (NCBI taxonomy): Eukaryota > Metazoa > Chordata > Lepidosauria > Squamata > Phrynosomatidae > Sceloporus > Sceloporus undulatus. Next base: position 125,637,507 of record NC_056525.1, read on the forward strand.
TCTGTGTACATAAAGTCTTCACAGGCACAGATGTACCTCTGGCTTCATTCATATCATCTTCTTGTCCTGCAACAACATTCACATACTCAGATACAAAGGGCAGGAAAGAGAAGCATCGTGCTGTGAAAGGGCTCTGTGCTACGTGGAAAAGCTCTTGGCTAGGGTGACCATTTGGTTTTTTAATGGATCTGTTTGGCTTTCTGCAAAACATCAGAACCATTCAAAAGTGAGGCGTTCCAGACATACTCTTATCATCACTTGTGCAAAATGCCTTCTGTCTTCAAGGCACAGATTCTTCATTTGTAATAAGGGTTTAGGAAGGATTTGTCTCTCAGCGTTGTTTGGCAGGACAAGATGGCAAAGAATTCTGCATGTTGGAGTTGAAACTATCCATAAATAAAGAACCATTAAAAAATAATGCAAGATGAGAGATGTCATTATTTTGGCCTCTACCTATGTAGCACAATTTGCTTTTCCCTATTGTTTGCTCACATTCCAGGAAATTAGTAATACCTTTTAGTTGTAAAGGAAGGTATACCAAACCCAAATGACAAGTTTACAAAAGAGAGTGGTATGTTTGTCATAAAATGAATTATGATTTGTTTGTCTAACAAGTCCACTATCGCCTGTTACAGACTGCCAAAATAAAGAGGCTTTCTAGATTGGCATTTGGGACGTCTGGAGGACGTCCCATTTTAAAAAAGGGGCGTCTCTTATAGACGCCCCTGGGCCTAGTACGGACTCCGTCCGTACAAGATGGCGCCGGCCCTTCTACATGGCCGGCGCCATCTTTGCGTATCGGACGCTGAGCGTCCGTACGCGTCGCGTCCCTTGTGACGTAGCGAGTGCGCCCCTGGCGCCTCGCTACGTTGCAAATGCGACGGAAAAAGAAGCTCCATTTTGGAGCTTCTTTTTCGGCCCGCGCGGGAGTCACGCCGTCTGAAGGCTTCGGCTCCCCCGCGGACCTACCAGCGGCGGCAGCAAAGCGCCGCAAAGTGGCGGTATGTACCCCGCCAAAGTTGCTTCGGGTCTCTTTGGAGGTATGCTATTTAAATGATGCATACATCCTAAGAATCTGTAAGCTGCACCAAAGCTGCACTCCAGTGCTTAGGAATGGAGTGTGGCTTTGGCGTGACCTCCAGACTCTTAGGACCCATGCATCATTTAAATAGCATACCTCCAAAGAGACCCGAAGCAGCTTTATTTTGGCAGTCTGCAACAGGCCTATATTTCTTATCTCGTATGGCTAAGGCTCTTTATTGCTGTTCTCAATCACCATCTTTCACCACAAGAAACAAAATCTCATCTCACAAATGGCTGGTTTTCTCAAACATGCATGTGCCTCACTTGAGTGCTATATCAAGAGATGACTGACACATGTGAATGTATTATTGCAGATGTGCATCACATTACAATGAGATCTTCCATGAAGCTTCAAACACAGTGCTTTCTCACACATTAATCTGCAAATCATGATGAGTAGAAAAGCAAGTAACGTATGCTACCACAGAATAATAATAATAATAATAATAATAATAATAATAATAATAATAATAATAA
>NC_056525.1:125639076-125661334 GCF_019175285.1 Sceloporus undulatus
ATATTATTTATACCCCACTCTTCAGCCAAGGCTATCACATAGATTTTTATTCTTGAGCCAAATTGTTGTTTGTAGCAAAACCAATCTGCCTGATATAGGTAATCAAACATACAAGGATTTTCCTTGGCTCAGCAACTGTCTTAGTTTACCACAGGACTCTTAGTTGCCATTTACCTTGATATTCACTCAGAGTGTAATTTATATTTCAGTGCTAGGCCAAGATATTTCAGTGACACATTATGAATATGAGGACATATTTTAATTAATATCAATTTTAAAATATCAATGAATGATTTATATCAGTGGTTCCCAATCTTCCTAATGCCGCGACCCTTTAATACAGTTTGTCATATTGTGGTGACCCCCAACCATAACATTATTTTCATTGCTACATGCAAATATGTGTTTTCCAGTGGTCTTAAGTGACCCCTGTGAAAGGGTCATTCGACCCCCAAAGGGGTCCCGAACCACAGGTTGGGAACCACTGATCGATATTAATATGAGAGCACTAGAAAATTCTACTCCATATAGATTGTTGGAATAAACAGGAATGCCTTGCTCTTAAGGAAATGTCATTAACTTCAGTGAGGTCTGCACAGGAGAGAATTGAATTCCCATGGGTCTGATCTGCCTTTACACAACAAGAAGAAATAAAAAAGAGCTTTTAAAAACACTGTCGCACACATACAAAGCAGCTTCATTGATTTTTCTTTTCCTTCAATGCATTTTGACATGAAAGCGATGTGAGGCGGTCTGTGCATTACTCAAATGACAAAACAATTGGGAGACAGACACACACAAAGCTAGAATGCAATTAGATGAGGTCAGTTCAAGCTGCAAATGAGTGCTACCATAGGAAACTGTGTCCCAGACTATACAGGGCAATTTAATTTATTGCATTTCTATTCTGGCTGATGTACAAAGTTTTCTGGATAGCTCACAAAATAAAAATTAGAGCACTGCAGTGTAAAAAACAAACAAAATAAAAACAAAAATTAAATAGTTTAAAGCAACAAAAATAAACCAATATGAAATATCAGCAGAGAGTCAGCATGGTGCAGCGGTTTGAGCATTGGACTATGACTCTGGAGAACAGGGTTCCAATCCCTGCTCAGTCACAGAAACCCACTGGGTGACCTTAGGCAAGTCTCACTCTCTCAGCCTCAGAAGAAGGCAAAGGCACCACCACCCCCAAACATATCTGGCTAAGACAACCCCATGTGTCATTCCCCCCCCCCACATGAGAGTTTGGCTTCAGACCTGTCACAGCTGTGCCTTCTTCCAGCTCAGTCTAACAACCGCCAGAACAGGAGTTAGGAGAGATAGTTCCAAATTTTTGGGAACAGTAGCTTCAGAGTGTGGGACAAATCCAGTCCCTCCCCTGCTGGTGAAGTGACAGGTTGTGGGCATGCAGTGGGGAAACACCTTCTTAAAATATGGTCTGCAAGTTGGGTGAAGCTGAGTCACTGGGCTTTAGAAGTCCTTATAGGGCCTTTCTCCCTTTCAGTTGCTGAAAACAAACTTGTTTTCTCTCTCAGCCTATCTCTACTATGAGATCTGACTCTGTGATTTACGACCATGATGGGTTTTTTTACTTCATTATCTTGCTCCTCTGGGACTTTGCTTGGATTTACAGTTCTTGACCCTGGACTATTTGTCACTGAATACTGCTTGTTCCTTCAGCTACTGCAATGTTGGGACTTGGCATTCTGTTACAGCATGAGAGCAGGATACCATGATAGGTTCATTTTTAGAGTAAAAAATGAAATGAAAACTAAACAACAACAATAACAACATACCAGCAGTAGATCTATAGGCACTACACAGGTTTTAAAGGTGGAACTAAAACCCCAAACAGAATCTTCATCTGGTGCCCAACACACCACAGTTGCTAAATAAGCCTCTTTGTAGAAGGCATTCCACAGCTAGGGTGCCACCACTAAAAATGCCACATCCTTAGACCCCACATGTAATTGAAGTTCTTGGAGGAGGGCCTTTGAAGATTATCCTTGGAATGAACCAATGTCATTGAGGGCTTTGAATGTTAGTTGTCATTTTGAATTGGGCCCAGAAGCAACTGCACATCACAAACCGCTGGCATAATATGATAGTATAAGTCAGCCCCTGTTAGCAATCGTGCTGCTCTATTCAGAACCAGCAGATGTTTCCAAATCATTTTTAAAGACAGACCCATGTGTAATGCACCACAGTAATACAAACAATGGATTAGCAGATCTTTGAATGATAGAATCATAGAATCGTAGAATTGGAAGAGACCACAAGGGCCATCCAGTCCAACTCCCTGCCATGCAGAAAATCTCAGTCAAAGCATACCCGACAGATGGCCATCCAGCCTCTGCTTAAAGACTTCCAAAGAAGGAGACTCCACCTCACTTTGAGGGAGTGTGTTCCACTGTTGAACAGCCCTTACTGTCAGGAAGTTCTTCCTAATGTTGAGGTGGAATCTCTTTTCCTGCAGATTTCATCCATTGCTCTGGGTCCTAGTCTCTGGAGCAGCAGAAAACAAACTTGCTCCCTCCTCAATATGACATCCCTTCAAATATTTAAACAGGGCTACCATATCACCCCTTAATCTTCTCTTCTCCAGGCTAAACATCCCCAGCTCCCTAAGTCATTCCTCATAGGGCATGGTTTCCAGACCCTTCACCATTTTAGTCACCCTCCTTTGGACACGCTCCAGTTTCTCAATGTCCTTTTTGAATTGTGGTGCCCAGAACTGGACACAATATTCCAGGTGGGGCCTGACTAGAGCAGAAAATAGTGGCACTGTTATTTCTCTTGATCTAGACACTATACTTTTATTAATGCAGCCTAAAATTGCATTGGCCTTTTTAGCTGCCGCATCACACTGTTGACTCATGTTCAACTTGTGGTCTGCTTGGACTCCTAGATCCCTTTCACACGTAGTTTCATCCAGCCAGATGTCCCCCATCCTATATCTGTGCATTTCATTTTTCAGCCCTAAGTGCAGTACCTTACATTTCTCCCTGTTGAATTTCATTTTGTTAGCTTTGGCCCAGCTTTCTAGTCTATTCAGGTCATTTTGAATTTTGATCTTGTCCTCTGGAGTATTAGCTATTCCTCCTAGTTTCGTGTCATCTGCAAATTTGATAAGTATGCTCCCAATTCTGTTATCCAAGTCACTGATAAAGATGTTGAACAACACTGACCCCAGGACAGAGCCCTGTGGCACCCCATTGGTTACTTCTCTCCAGGATGAAAACGTGCCATTGCTGAGCACTCTTTGGGTTCGGCCAGTCAACCAATTCCAAATCCACATAACAGTTGCCTTGCCTAGCCCACATTTTACAAGCTTGTTTGCAAGAATGTCATGGGAAACCTTGTCAAAGGCCTTACTGAAATCAAGATACACTACATCCACAGCATTCCCTTCATCTACCAAGCTGGTAATTTTATCAAAGAAAGATATCCGATTTGTCTGGCATGACTTGTTTCTCTGAGACCCATGTTGACTTTTTGTGATTATGGCATTGCCTTCTAGATGTTCACAGACTCTCTGTTTAATGATCTGCTCTAGAATCTTTCCTGGTATAGATGTCAGACTAACTGGACAATAATTGTTGGGATCCTTGTTTTTTCCCTTTTTGAAGATGGGGGCAACGTTTGCCCTCCTCCAGTCTTCTGGGATTTCTCCTGTTCTCCAGGAGTTTTCAAAATTATTGCCAATGGCTCCAATATTACATTTCCCAGTTCTTTTAATACCCTTGGATGTAGTTCATCTGGTCCTGGAGACTTAAATTCAGTTAAATTAACCAGGCATTCCTGTACTATCTCTTTACTTATTCTGTGGTGAAATTCCCCTATTCTGTCCTCTGCTCCATTATCCTCAGGTTGAGCACCCTTTGCCTTTTCTGAGAAGACTGTGGCAAAGAAGGTGTTGAGTAATTCTGCCTTTTCTCTGTCTTCTGTTAGCATTTTGCCATCTTCTCCACGCAGTGGCCCTACCGTTTCCTTCTTCTTCCTTTTGCTGCGGACATATCCAAAAAAGCCCTTTTTATTGTTTTTAACCTTGAGTAACTTGCAACTAGGCTTTCTCTGTCTAGAGAGAGCAGGGGTGAGCAAAGTGTAGTTGCTACTGGCAGAATGTGATTCCAATTCCCATTTTGGATCCCCCGGGCTTCTAGAAGAAATACAATTTAAAATGCTGTAAATCAGTGGTATTATCTACTACCAAAAATTGGTAGCACATAAGGAAAACCTTTTGGAGCATTAGCACTGGGCCAAGTACAAAATTGGGGAGAGAAATAGGGAATGCACATCCTTTGCTTGTGCACTGCAAGTTGTACCACATCAGCATCTGCTCTACACAGCCCAAGAACAGCTGCAGATAAGAGAGGAGACCAGTTGAGAGTTCCAGGATGTTTATGAAGGGAATGTTGTTCTTTCGCATGTGGGTGCATGCTGCTTCGGCAATATGTGGGAGCACATCAGCAGCTGCAATTACCTAAGGAAGTTGGGAGAGGAGCAGTTGTAACTTCATCAGCTGCATTTAGCCTTGCTACCAGAAATTGCTTTTATTTATTTTTAATCTTTTAAAATAAATGCACACTGCCTAATAGAGTCATCAGTCTGAATCAAGATATTCAGTGCCACTGACAATAAAGGGTCCAAGAGCATGCTTCAAAAAAAAAACTCTACAGTGGTGTCCCTTCAGTAAAGGGGGCAGTGCCTTCATCCCAGAGGTCCATCTGGGCCCTGGCACGGCCATTGTGCAAGTGAGAAAGCATTGCAATGCCCTTTCTTGCTTACCCAGCAGCCCTGCCAGTTCTACCAAGTGTATCATTGCACTAGGTGATATCTCTCTCTGTGGTGTCCCCTGGTGCACTCCTCACCCCTGCACCTCCTGTAGTGATACATCTGCCCTTCTAAAAATCTGATCCCTTAGGGCAAGCTCCCTCCCCAGAATAGGTTTAAAATCACTCATGTGGGCAAACTGATCCAATATCAGCACCTCCATTTCATCTATGCAGTGCTACAGTTTATCGCTCCTCATCCAATCCCATTACTTCCCCAGACATTGATGCAGAACACCCACTAGTTCACATGGATTTGGTTAAAAGGAAAGATAAAAGTGCTTGTCTGCTGCACCTTGTTGACACTACAATCCAAATCTCTGGATAGTATCTTTTAGCGGTTTCATTTAGAGGTTGAGAAGCCAGTGATTTTTTAAGAGCACTCTGGAACCCCATATTATGACTGCTAAGAAACTGAATAGTAATCCCCCTGCACCACCTTGTCAAAACAGCCACCTAAACAGGAGCAGAATCACCATGATGCAATACCTCTAACACTCAATTCAGATAAACTTATCTAAAAGGCAGTTGTATCAAAAACTCTTGAAAAATCTAGGAGAAGAAAGGGGATCATACTCTCCCTGCCCCATCTTAATGAAGGCTAGGTAACTTTCCATTCCAAAACCAGGCCAAGTTCTGAGTGAAATAAATCTAGATAACTACTTTCATTCAAGTGGGAATAGAGCTGGTTGGCAATCATCTGCTCGGGCACCTTGCTTACAAATTAGATACCAGCAACTGACCTATAGTTGTTGATATCTTCCAAATTCAAGTTATGATTCTTCAAAACTGGCTTTTTAACCACTTTTTTAAAGACTGTCAAGAGGACTTTATCACTTTTTGGGCTTAGCTGAACCACCTACCCATCCCCACTAGAATTTAACAGTCATAAATGGCCAAATTCAAGCATACCAGTGGTCAGCCAAAGTTGATCAAGAACTTTGCACATATGACAGGGCTTCTGTAATTGAATATAAGCCAATAAAGGAATTTGGGCCATAATGTGTGAATGAGTCAGTGGGAAAATATTTGGACAAGAGAGTAAAATATACCTGGTCATGTAGTCTTAATGAAAATCCTTTATAAAATGATGTACAAATAGTATATCGTCACTCTAGAGAAATCGGGCAAAGTGTATAAAGGAGTAGAGGAAGGAATAGGAAAAGGAAAAGGAGAAGGAAAGGGAGAAGGAAAAGGAATAGATGCTAGAAATGTGGAAAGCAAATTGGATCATTCTTTCATTTGTAGTGGATTTGTAAGAAGGTTAATAAGTGTTTGGTTGAAGTAAGTAAATGAGCAGAAAAGATATTAGGATTTAAAATAACTCTGAAACCAGAAGTAATTTTTTGTTAAATATTATAGATGAAGAGGATAAAAGAGGAAAGAAACATTGTAATCTAATTAGATAAATTGTACCAGCAGTTAGAGTGCTATTGAGAAGGTATTGGAAAACAAACAAACAAACAAAAATATATCAGATTGTATAGAATGGGTAAGAAAATTAGTGAAAATTGTGGAAATGGAAAAATTGATTAATTTAATTAAAGGTGATACAATAGAGAGCTTTTCAGAAACCTGAGGACTCTTTATAGATTTTAGAAAGGAATATTAAGGAGAAGCAGCTACTTATGGATTTGAGTTAAAGGGGGAAACAAGTATTTTACCATTCTTGTTGTAGAAAGCAATGCTGATTAATGAAGGTAATGAAACTTAATAAGTTTTTCTAATTTATACTGTTGCTTAGTTTATATTACAAATAGTATGTAAACCAAGAACCAGCCCTCTGTCACCTCTCTGTGACCATGATATTAAATTAATATCCAAAAGGGATGTCTTAGACAAGTAGCCCAAACAGGGGCTCCCCAGCACAGGAAACCAGCTATGCCAGGTTGATCTAGATAGCCAGCCTGGGAGAAGCCCAAAGCACTCACCCATGATGGGATCTCTCAAGATCAAAATCAGCATAATCCCTTGACTATGGAAAGGTGGTAGTGAGCTGGATTGGGAGATTGCTTATATACGGTAGACAATGAGAATTTCCTTCTGGGAATGAAACATTTTTGTCTGGGAACATTCACACAGATTGTTTGGTCGTTACTGCATATCATACCCCATTCTTCTTCCATGGGAAGGTCATTTAAGTCCATCAGCTTCTAAATGTCCTGTAGGTGCCTTGGCAGCAAGAAATTGGTCTAGTCTGAAATCGAACAGAAGCTCTGTCCAATTTCGACTTGGCACCTCAGTAAGCTGACCACCATACATGTTGTGATGACTACTGAGCCATTTTTAATTCAGTATCCTATCAATCAGAGCTATGCTTCGGGATAGCTACAGTATTGCCTCTTAGCCACCCCGTAATTTGCTACCATTTGCTACCTTCATTACTTCTTGTCTGAGTGTGTGTAAGAGAGTGTTTGTATACTTGTTGATTTCCCTTTTAATAAAACTACATGAATTTGTAAACTGCCACCAGAGTTCTCTGGGACTGGAACCATTGGACATAGGTGAGGTCCCCCCTTTCCGTTACTAAAAGCCTTCTTGCAGCTCCTCATTGAGCTAAAGTAATTTCCCCATTGAATACAATTAGTGGGTGCTCCTTCAGGACCGTCTGCAATTCTGGTAACAAGTAGCTGTGTTCTATGTCTAATGGTTCCAACTTTAAAAGTTCTTAGTGAGGAAAAAAATGTGAGGAGTATGTAAGTGTGTTATATGAAAGTACATTCTGAGAGAAGGGGAAAGATCATGTTTTTAAAGGGCGAATGCGGCTTGTGGGGATGTGTGTTTGTGTGAGTATGTTTTGTTTATTCTGTGTTGGAAACTGTAATTTAAAAATATTAATTAATGAAAATAATCCAATAAAACTAGGCCAGCTGGTTTTCTGGAGTCCACTACTAATGGGGTTATTTTAGCTATGACGTCTGTGTTATGAAGCTTATGGTTGAAGTGATTCATAAGCATGCGCCAGTGCGCTACCAAGAGTTTCCCAGTTCCCGCCCTCTCTAAAACACATGTACACTCATATACACCATCTGTTCTAGACTGTGACAGCAGTGAACCAGTCAGATACCAAGAAGATGTATAGTATCCTCTTTCTTTGTCACCATTTAGAACTACAGAATAGGTTCCAATAATGAGCTCTAAACTGTTTTTATATCAGAGGCAGCACAAGCCCTTTGTCTACCCATATTCTAGCCATTTGTCTGCTACTTTTGCATAGTGATCCCTGCTTTCTGGAAAAGAAATGTGGCAGCTTGCAATCCACTACCACTGGAGGTGGGCTAATCCAATAAATGTTTAGTACACTGTTCCTAGAGGACCCTGACCATTCAACTTCAGAGAAAGAGTGTCCTGAGTACAGGGAGAGAGCATGGAAAGGATCAAGAAATAGCAATTTCTTTAAGATATAGTTCTCCATGGGCCAGCCCCCATGCTCATGAAGGACTTTGCACTGCTTTCCTCATATTTGAAGGTCTCCAGCTATGAAAATACCACCATGTCACTGCCAGTTCTATAGGTTGAGACTGCTAAAAGAAACCAGGCCCCTTTAAAGGAGCAGGCCTCATTCATTATGGATGTGGGGCTTGCTATTCTAAAGTAAGTTATAACTCAGTTAACATCTGATGCTGTTGGAATAACAAATAGACACTCTTGTTTGACCCCACTATTACTTGGAACTTTTTGTGGTGCTAGTCTATGGTGGGAGTTTATCGCCCTGCTCTCTCCTGTCCTTTCCTTCCAACCTAGGCGTGGAATGAAAACCTTGGATTGTATTGCATGCCTCAGTGCCCAGACAGGAGGCATCCCGTACTCGATCTGGACTTCTCCTGCACCTTGCAAAGAACAGGAAAATCCCATTCTTTCAAGAAGTGCTGGAGAAGCCTGGATTGGGTATGGGATGCCATGATTAGGTATGGGATGCCTCCTGCCTGAGCACAGAGGCACGTAATACAATCCGTGTTTAAAAGTTTTCATCCCATGCCTAGCTCAGGAGGAAAGGATGGGAAAGGGCAGAGCGATAAACTCCATGGTTCCTATCTCCCTGAGGAATGTGCCAAATCCAGGCTAACCTATGGGAGTGGGACAGGCTGTGTGGTACTCCAGCACATCTGGTCACTCTGATCTTCAACACTCCTTGCCACAGCTCTCTACCTACCTCAGCACCTACTGTCTTAGACAGCCTCCCTCACAGTAGTAAAGCCAGCACTGTAGGAGGCACACAGGAAGTAGCTCATATTTGGCTAACATATTTGGTAGAATCAAGGCCAATGTTATCCAAAATGCCAAGGTCCTAGGAGGTCACCCACGATTGCTATTCAAATCAGGGAATTTTACTGGCTCAATTAAAATCAGCCAAGAGGCAACTTAAAGTGGGGGTCAAGCCTATGTATACCGATTTTGAGAGAGAGAACTCCAGATTGCAAGTTCCAAAAGAGTTTTATTTTATTAGTCACAGGTAATCACCATCCATGCAATATGCTCACTCGTGCATACATTCAATGACTAACAAAATGAAAGATAGCAGCAGATAGCGACCTGAGGGATTGTAAAGGGAGATACTGTACTGATTCCAGATGCGGAGCTCCACTCAGGGGATAGAGAAGTGGCTGGGTAGGGCTGCCTTCAGATCACGGCATGACCAGCAATGCTGAGGAGGCAAGCGAGATATGGACCTCAAGCAAGACGAAATTGTTGGTGCCTACCTAAGCATATTTCTAGGGCAAATCCTGTCCTGGGGCAGTATTCAAGATTAAGGGGTAGATTCCAGGGGAGAAGAATGAGAAGGGAAGTTGTGAATGGTTGAACAATCAGTGCAAATGTCCTTGGACAAAAGTGTATCACTCCTAAAGGGAAATGTACTTGGATTTCTGTTGACTTGGAAGCACAAGGTCTATCACCCACCATCACACTTATCAGTGAAGGGATTATGCAGATTCCAGTCTTGATCAATCTGTCCTTGGCTACATGCTCTTGAGCTCCCCCATACTGAGCCTCCCAGATCTCCTTCATTTTCATTTATATACCGCTTCATACTGAACTAACAGTGTCTAAGCGGTTTACAATTGTGGTCATTTCTGAATACAATAATGATCTTTAAGTCACCATCTGAAAGTAGACTTACATGGAATAATACCTAGGGACTTCTGCCACAAATTATGGTCCATGTTAAGTTCTCTCCCTTTAGCCTATGTGTATTGATCATGCTATATTGTGCCAGTTGCTGCTTGTCAAAATACTAACCAATCCTTGACTGAGGTGAGAGCAACAAAACACACAGCAAGACCATGTTAGATCATTGGTATGTCTTACTACATGTTCCAAAAGGCAAAAACCTGACACGGTGTATACTTTTCAATGACAGCCAAGATTAATTGTAATGTGTAGTTCTGTCCCAAGAAAACAAGGATTCAAAGCAGTTGACGGAGCTACAGGGGGAGAAATGTATAATGGTTCCTTGAAAGAAGTACTATATCTAGCATCTGCTTTGGAAATAGCTTTAAAAGAAAGCATACATTCTGGCAATTTCCTTAGAAAATGCCCAGAAGCATTAGCTACAAGAACAGTTCTTACCTTGGAAGATCATAATTAAGGTTAAACAAAGAAGAACAAACAAGTTAGGAAAGTTGTTGGGAATACCCTTGCAGCTATGTGCTCTAAATGCCCTTTTTAATATCATCTTGATATCAAAAATAGAGGGGTGGAGGGAGGCTAGGCCTGGGGTAACATCAAGACCACATTTTGAGCATTATCTAGCTAAAATAGTTGGGCATGACGGACATGATTGCTGCCTATTTATGTGAACTACGTTTTAAAATGTGGTGAAGAATCTGGTTAACTTAAATTAACATGAGTCTATAAATTCCATACGATGTTATATGTTCTTTACACAATATGAACACAGGAGGTTATGCAATACTGAGATCATAGGATAATTGTAATTTAAAATAAATCAGGAAAAAAAATACAACTCTCTGTGTATTTTTCACCTCTTCCCTGTGTGAAAGAAGAGAGCTTGTATTCTAATGGAGAAGTTAAACAGAGGAAACTACCTAAAATACATGGGTATTCTGTTTAAAATATATGTTATTATTAGGATATAAACAGTTGATGGTTAAAACTAAAAAGAAGTGATGATGTTAAAGGTAATGGTGAATGGTGGGTTATTTTAAAATTAAGATAAGACTGTGAGTGGTAGTGGCACAGGTGGCATGAGATACAACCTTATTGAGAACTAGCTAAAAGAGGCATACACTACAGCCATAAACTCCTAAAAATCCCAAAGAAGTGGAACGTTACCAGGAAGATTACAGCCAATGTTGTTTGGAGGAAGAGGCATCTTGTTCTTCCTTATTTCCCTTTCCCTCTTTCTCTGTTAAAAGATTAATATAATGAACATGTTAAAATTAAAATACTGGAACAGTAAAATGAGAAAGAGGAGACACTTTTTATAGAGAAACCATGTTTGTATATATTCCTTAATGTTTAAAGCAAGAGATCAATATTTAAAATGCATACTTACATTGTAGATTTGAAAATAGGAAAGATTTATATTTCCTGTAAAACGTCCAAGTCCAGGAAAACAGACGTGTGTGCGCATGTGTGCGTGTGTGCGCGCACGTATCTGGTAAGTAACAGATCTCTTTGAAGAGATTACAGATTTGCATGGCAGATATATTATAGATTAAGGGAGTGTAAAACATAGGAAAGGTATTTAAAGGCAAATATACAACCCTAATCAAAGAGGGAAAAATTTCTATGGAAAATGTGTTGACCATTTAATTTGTTTGCCCTGTGAGTGACAGAAAATGTCTACCATATCTCATTGTATAGCTTTTATAATGAACAATTGAATATGCCATCTCATAGATCTCTGGGGAGTCAATAAATTCAAACAAAAATGTTATCTCTATTCCATTCTGAGTGAAGGTTATCCTTGGATTAACATTTTGTAAATAAATAAATAAAATACTATAGCACTTTAAAAACTCTCCAGTTTATTACTGAATGGTATTTTATATGATGTGATTCACTTGGAGTGTATGAAAGCTCAAGACATTGGTCAGTGTTTAATATGCCATAAAACCTTGTGTAAAAAAAAACACACCCTCAACAGACTAACACAGCTACCTCTTTGGAAACATAATGTTTTGTGTACTCCTTTTCTACTGGATGCTTCTGATAGTGAAATTGGTCAGGGCTTAGTTGTCTGTTTCCAGTAACGTACTCATTTGCATGATTGGAATTCCATCCATAAATTGAGAAATGAGCACATAAGAAAGATATGATAGATGTAAGACATAGATAAGGAAAAGAGAAGCCATCAAAAAATGAACTACAAAGAAAACCTGTCCTGGAGGACAATATGGAATACCAGAAGGTTGTTGGTAGAGGTGCTTCCTTTACATTTATCTCTAGCTACCATAACTCACAAAGTACAGGAAAAAAAATAAGTTAGTGAATAAGTCAGAATTAAAGAACCCTTCACTACTTAATTAAAGCATTATGATTGATATGGAATCCTGTGGTTTGTAGTTTGGTGAGGCCTTAGAGATCTCTGGCTGAGAATTCTAAGGCTTCATTCCCATTTACCTCTTGATTCGCTTCCTCCACCGATTCCTGAAACCGGCTCAGCAAATAGTGTGATTCCACCTATGTTTGTACCGGTTTCAAGAACTGGTGCAGGAAGTGACAGTTGCGGCCTCCCAGCCATGTCTCCCTCTGTCCTTCCTGGCCATACTGGGGGCAGAGGAGAGGCCGGGCTGGAAGGAGAGAGGCAGGACGGAGGACTGAGGACGGAACATGGAGATATGGCCGAGAAAGCCGCTGCCAGTGGGAACCAAGGCAGATTCGAATCCGATTCAAATCTGTCTGGTTCCCACTTGGGCTGAATTGGTTTTTTTCCAAATAAATCAATTCAGCCCAAAAAACACCAATTTTACCAGTGTCTTTTTGACGCTGGTTAAATGGGTAAAAATGGGTAAAAACCACCACCCCCTTTCTGAATCGCTTCAGGGATTCGAATTAAGTGGGAACCATGGTGATTTAAACCAGATTGAGATCTGGTTTAAGCCGTAGTGGGAACAACCCCATAGTACTCCTACCTAAACTGCAAATCCCAGGATTCTATGGGATGGAATTATGGCAGTTAGAAGAATCATTGTGCTATCATTGTGTAGCGTGCAAGGGCCCATACACAATACTTAAATATGATCTGGATCAGAGGGTCTCAACAGTGGTTTGCAAACTACATTCGAAGAACAGTGAAGAATATCCATTGTTGGAAAGGAATTTCATTTAAAAAAAATTTGACCACCGCACATAACCTGTGCAAAGTAAGGTTTCCATCACTTGCTGCCCTCATATACAAATATAGAAGCAGGCTGGATGCTGAACCTGATTTAAGTAGAGCAATATTACACATTGCACCCAGCTTAACAGGACGTTGCTTACAAAGCCAAGGTGTGTCTATTACATTAGAAAGGCAAGGATATAGTTATTCAAATTTTAGGGCTACACTTGCAGCCTTATGCACTGGGTAAGACATATTGATCACATTTTGCCATTATAACTGGAAATGGGGAGAGGAGGAGCAGGCAGTATGGTTTGTACTTAGGGAATGGCTCCACAGTTCCTTGAAATGATAGCCATGTAGGAGAAGTAGGTAAAGGTCACTGTTGATTTTGAGTTAAAATAGATTTTAAAATTTCTTACTTAGGCAACATCTGTAGTTTGATAAGTGACTCCAGTAGTTTGCCAGGTTTTCCCTGTAGGCATTGCCGGGATTGGAATTAACTGGCTGACCTGGCATTCGTATGGCGTGTTTTGGGAAGGATTTTGAGTGTGTGTGTGCGTTCAGTCAAGAGGCCCCCTTTTACGTGCTTTGTCCTAGCAGTCATAAAAGATATTTGTAGAGGTTATTAAAGCTCAATATTTTAATCTGTTTTGGTGTACAGTTCTTGATAAGGTTTGTCATGGCACATACCGAATAAGAATCTGGGTTGCGTAGCAACAGCAACAGTCAGAGAATCGGCCCGCGTAGAGAGTGGTGGAATGAGGGCCCCAGAAGGGGGAATGACAAGCCTGGCTAGTTTCTCAGAGTCAGACTTTTGATGCACTTGCTGTCTGTTTACAAAGACGTCTCTTTCAAGCTAGACGTGTCTGTTGGTTTGTCTGTCTCAGTAGTCTGTGAAGAGGGTTAACCTCTGTGACCTAATAGGTGCTTATTGCAAAGGTGATTTTGAGTGCCCAGTTAATTTTGCTAGACAAATTAATTCCATTTCACTGTACCTGAGGCTACTACACTACAGCACACCGCTATCGTTTTTCAAAACCCATTTGTAAGTTTGATTGCATGTGTTCTCCACCTCTAGCCCCACATGCTGCTTTACTTAGATATTTCCTGTAACTTTGAGTGGACAACTAATATATGCAGATATAAGACATGGATTCAGTAATATTTGAGTTAACACCACAGAATTCATCCGATTTCTGAACTTTGTTTTTCACTTAACAAATCAGTTATTTACTGGATGTATGATTAGTTGCATATGGATCTTTCTCCTTGCAAATGTTGTGTGATTTTTTAATAATCCTATTTCTCTTCTTCTTCCGTTGAACAAGAAAAGTTCTCCTTTCAGTTTCAAGTCTGCTTGACCAGAGATTTATAGCAATAGTATATTCAAAATATAATGAAGTTCCATTAATAAAAGGTTCAATATGTTTTTTTAAGGCTTTAAAGCATTCACTTGAGCTCTAACATTCTGGGGGCAAATCAAGTCAAGGCTTGATTAAGCAGTAGATAAACTAAAGGAAGCATTCGCTTCTGAAGTTCCATTAAGGAATCGAACCCTGATCTTGAGAGTTGTAGTCTGAGGCTCAAAGCATTACACCACACTGGCTCTTTGGAAATATACTTTATTATAATTGTTCTCATGTCAGCTGGAGATATCTTATAGGTGGATAGTCAGGAAACACTAGCTTCGTGTACCTCATTGTACTGGAGATGAAGATGCATTGTTTGTTTGTTATGTCTGTTTTTGTAAAACCTCTTTTAAAAAAACAATGAAAAAAGCTCATTGAAACATTCACTGAAAAACCCACAAAAAACTATTGATGGCGGCCATGAAAGCCTTCAACTACACAATGAAAAAGTACTGTTCATGTAATTGTGGGGGACTTCAATGGAACAAATGCTGAGCACAAAGTCACAGCACATATTTAACTTTTATTTCCTGAATTTTCCTTTAAGATATAAGGAATCTATATCCTACAGTTGCCTCTTTGTGAGACTTCCTACCCCAGATGTTGAATGTATTCTCCCTACTCACATGTACTCTATGTATTTTATAACTATTTTAAAAAGAATAGTATCTTGAAATAAATTTTAGGTGAAATCCAGCATTGTTCACTTGTGGAATAGAATCTTCTTTTTCTTTCCAACTCCCTGCAGCATCTCCTTCCCAGTCTCCCATACTGTCAAAACATATTGAGGGTGCGAAGGCGGCTGCAAGAAGAGGACATCAAAATTTAGTCCCTGTTATCCAATGACAGATGCAGCTCCCTCAGTGCAGAGAAAGATGTGGACTTTCAAGTGGAGGGCTCTCTAGGTTTTAGTCCAAACTTTAAAGAAGCTATTTTGTCATGGCACATTGGGTCCTTTCAAATTTAAATCCAGACAAAAGTGGATTCACCATCCCAATGATATTTACTCATTTATTTATTTAAATATTTTTATTCTGCCCTGTATCATATGCTCTCAGTGTGGTGTTCAAGTAACATCAATTTAAATAATATGAAATATAAAACAATAGAAATAATTTCAACAGACTAAAGGAATAGTCAACAATTTAATACGCCAGAACATGCTAAACAGGCTAAAGCAATTTAAAATTATGGGCATGTACATTTTAGAAGACCTCAATTAGGCTCCAAAGGCTTTAATGGAAACCAATGCTTTTGATTGGGTGCTGGTATGAAGCCAATGCTGGTACCAATCAACTTCCCAAGGAGAGGGCATCCCATAACTAGAGTGCCACAGCAAAGAATGTTCTCTCTCATCTCCTCTCACAGAGCATCGCTTCCACTGGTGGGGCACTAAGCAGGTTCCCTCCAGGAGATCTCCACCCTCAGACCCTCAGACAGGCATATATATATATATATATAGAGAGAGAGAGAGAGAGAGAGAGACGCAAACTTCTTAGGGCTTTAAATGTCATCAGCACCTTGAATTCAGGACGGAGTGTATTGGCAGCTACTGACATGGAAACAGCCAGCTGCTACTGCATCAGTGAGAAAACAAGGTTTCACCCTTGATGCCTGCATTTTCCACCTGTAATACATAGGATCTTCTCCTTTTGATAGAATTATGTATGTAAAATTTAAAAAGAATGAGCAACTAAAATTCTTGCAGACATCCAGCAAATATTATTTATTAGATTAATTTATATTGCATCTTTCTCCAGACACAGGAGTCAAGGCAGGTTACAACAAATTACAATAAAATGTTATTTTACAAAATAAATACATGCTAAAAACACTGGGTTAAAACAAATTTAAATCACCATTTAAAAGATAAAAGCACAACACGTGCACACACCCAATTAAAAACTTCTTCTGCTGCAAGAAGTTTAGAATTGAAGGCCTGCCTCGATAAAAAGATCTTTGCAAGCCAGTGGAAAGCCAGAAGAGGGAGGGCCACGATCTGGAAGCAGCCACTGAGAAGGCTCTTTCGTGTCTTCATCAAATAGCACAAAATTGGAATTTTCCTCTATGTCATCCTGCAAAAGTCGTGATAGATATAATAAATCTGGATTACAGACCCTTACACAGCAAAAAGCACTTAGCCCAAGCACAAAGAGTGGAAAGGGCTTCATGGTTGCATGTACATCTTCCCCAGCTGGACTGGTGAGAATCACATCACTTCAATATCTGGCTGAAAGAAGTGCTCACCCACCTCAGTCACTAATGGACTGACTATTCTGGAGGCCAAAAGTGTACAGACTCTTGAGAAGGAGATCAGCACAACAAGGCACCAGCATGGTGGCCCACTTGGTGTATCAACCCTGCAGCCTGCAAACATGACTGTGGGTGATTCTTGGGCCCCAGTTTCTTTCTGAGACTCAGATCTGCTCATTTGAAATCCTGTCTCTAATTTGTATACTCAGATTTCTGAGGGGAAAAAATCTCTTCGAAATATCTTCCTTTTGACAAAAGATGAAGTCACTGTACAGTATATCCTTGATCTACTCCATGTACTAGTCCCTCACTTAAACAGAACACATGCAAGCCAGTAAAACCATTATTCAAAACAAAATGTAAATATCATCTCCTGGCAGTATGACATATGTTTTCTGACCTTATTAGCCATATCATGTCTTTAATTTTCCTATATCCCTATGGTTGCAATGTTTCTGATTTGAGATCAGTAGATTCAATGCTATATCCTACTTCAAATGAAATAATTTTAAATTTTAAATTTCTGCAATTGGTATTGTGTCTCTTAATTTTTTTTAATCACTCCTGTTATATCATATCAATTATATTGGGTCATGGCCAGATATCATTTTTGTCAATATTTTTGTGTTTTAATTTCCATAATGAACATTTTGAAAGTCAAAATCATATCTATCCTGGACCCTTAAATTTAAGGAAAATTAAATTATTAACAATATGAACTAGCAATAAAATTCTTTCTAAAACATGCAATTATTTAAAAGCATAAGAAATATCCTAAGACTACTGTGCCAGCAATCTAATAACCCCTTACTTTAATAGTGAACTATATTATTATTATTATTATTATTATTATTATTATTAACCTTTATTTAGAAAGCGCTGTAAATTTACACAGCGCTGTACATACAAGCTTTTTAAGTAGACGGTTCCCTGCCCTCACTGTGACTTTGTTTTTGTGTGCCTTCAAGTTGTTTCCAAATTATGCAGACCTTAAGGCAACTCTATCAAATGTTATCTGAAGCTGAGGGTGTGTGACTTGCCCAAGGTCACCCAATGTGATTTGCTCTGCATTAAATATGAACAGGAATATCTATGGGCCTGAACAGACAGGCCAAAATAAAACTGCTTCGCGTCACTTTGATGGTATGCTGTTTAAATGCTGCATGTGTCCTAAGAGGCCGGAAGCCATGCCTAAGGACTGGAGTGCAGCTTTGGCACAGCTTCTGGCCTCTTAAGATGCGTCTTTCATTTAAACAGCATACGTACCTCCAAAGTGACCCAAAGCAACTTTATTTTGGCATGTCTGTCTGGGACCTATTATACTTTAATAAGAGCCAGCATAGTGTAGTGGTTGGAGCATTGGGCTATGAGTGGAGATCAGGGTTCAAATTATGCTCAGCTATGGAAACCCAGTGGGTGATCTTGGGCAAGTCACACTCTCTTAGCCTCATAGGAAGGTAAAACAAGCCCCTTTTGAATAAATCTTGGCAAGAAACCCCTGTGAAACCCTTAGGTTGACATTAGTAGGAAATGGCTTGAAGGCAAACAACAACAAATACTTTAACAAATCAATTTCACCAGTTTATCAGATTATTAAGGCTTGAAACTGTAATCATAACTTTCCTTTTTTCCTTTTCACCTCTTTTAAAAAGATGTATTTATTTTTTATTACACTGAATATTACACTGAAGGATCATAGATTAATTAGTTTGTACATTACTTTTTAATGAATATTTTATTTATGGATAGGTACTGTATATAGAGAGATCTTGTAGCACTTTTGAGACTAACTGAAAGAAAGAAATTGGCAGCATGAGCTTTCGTAGACTTCAGTCTACTTCCTCAGATGCATTTGGTGGAGTGGAAGCCCAGTATGGCTATATATATGCCATTGGTATGCCATCTTAAAAACCTATTCAAGTACTGTACTCAGAAAGGGAGTGTGTTTAGCCAACCTATTATTATATTTTTCCAAGGTGAAAGTGATATTTGTTCAGAAATATTTTTCTTATAACTTCTTTCTTCAAGGTGCCTAGAACTGTCCCCTCATCATTCACTGTATTCTTTACCTAGCAAGCCACCTCTGTCTAGCTAGACATTATTTGCCATGAATGTAAAGGCTGAACAGGCAACTGTTTACCTTTACCAAGCACTGTTTCCAGGTCCTCAGGCTGCACTACCTGTAATTTATCCAGCAAAACAGATCTAGACCACAGCTGGGGGAATTGTCCTCCCTGAATATTAGAAGCTAAAGCTGAAGGAAGATTTAGTCCATTGACACCTAGAGTTCCACGGGTTCCTTATCCTTAGTTTAGGATGATGAAGTGCAACTGAAGTGCAGAACTCCTAATGCCCAAGTTCCAATGAATGTGAATCATTTTATTTTTGAAGTACAAGGTCACCATGAACTTTCAAAGGTTCCTTCCCATAGCTTGGCAGGTCAAGTTGAAAAAGGCTATGAACCTCCCAGAAATGCTCTGTTGGATGGCACATATAGCACAGACGCAAGGGTGATGGAGAATTATTGCTTTCTTGCTGTCATCACCACCACTGAATAGGTGATGGAGAATTATTGCTTTTAAAAATTTATTTTATGTATTCATATCCCACCTTTCTCCCAATAGAGATACTCAAGGCGCCTGACACCACAGAATGGGTTCAATAATGAGCTCTTTCTACTGTTCTGGCAGATTTAAAGCTTGGGAAATCATGCCTGGAGATTCAGTTGAAGTCCAAAAAACTCCAACAACAACAATTTCCCAAGCTTTTTGGCACTCACATTCTTGCTCTTTTCCTAACTGATTTATAGTATAGGATCTAGTCAGTCATCTCTGAAAAACAGCTAACCTGGTTACCACTGCTACATTTTTTCTGCAATGGAACACCATTGTCATGCAACCCTATATATAAAGCAAGCCCATTGTTGGTGTGCTCTTGGAGACACTTTCACTTCACATGGGGGCAACAGGGATGCCCAATAGACCAGCTGTTGGCCTAGTCTCAAAGCTATCTTGGGTATTGGGGCATCATGATTTATTGAGACTGAACATTGACACCTCATTATACATCATGAGTTTGACTCAGAATCTCGTGCATTTCATAAGGGTTTTATAGAAGATATGGAAGGGTTCCTCAGCAGATACACTCATACGCATATTGTTTCCTAAAGTTTCAAAATTACTAAATAAAGAGTCTGCTGTTTGGACTCCAGGCTCTGTTTTCAGTATGTGGCATCTGACCTAATCAGATTTATTAAGCCACACTTGATTCCTTTTCCATGCTCCCACAATTTTCTCTTCTGGTACTGAGCCTGCCAAACTTGAAGTTGTGACCTGAACTTTCTATATTTTAGCCATCTTCTTCTCTTTATAAGGGAATGAAGAAAACTCTCAAGAACCATATTCAAAGGGGAAAAGGGAAGAAGCAGCTATTTTCTGAAAAGCTTGATGAGAGATTTATTTATGACTGCCCCACACCCCAATTTTCATCTACAAATACCTGCCCATATGGGTTGCAAGTCTGCAAGGAAGCGCCATCGGTGCAGTGGGCACATGATGGCCGCAAGGCAGCAGATGTGGTGTGGCCTGCCTAATAATAACAACAACAACAACAACAATAATAATAATAGGATTTATTTATATACCGCCTAATCACTGGGAATCCGGGCAGCTTACAACAGAGGGGATAATAGATGGTTCCCTACCCTCAGGCTTACAATCTAAAAAGACACGACACAAAAGGAGAAAGGAATGGTGAGGGGGGAAGGGGATCAGGTCCAGCATTCTTCTCTCCCTCTGAGGCCTGGACAAGGTAGATGGACTGGAGGGAGGGCTCTTTTCCTTAGTCGAGGCCGGGCCCGATGGTGTTGGGCCTGTCCTTTCACTCCCTCTAAGGCCAGAAGATGACAGTTGGAAGGAGGGAGGGGAGGCTCTTCCTCTTCAGGCCCGTTGGCGTTGGGCCTGTCCTTTCGCTCCCTCTAAGGCCAGAAGATGACAGGTGAAAGGAGGGAGGGGCTACTGTTTAAATGCCTACTGTTTAAATCAGACTGTTTTTCAAGGTTAGCACTGCCTTTTGTTTTTAAAAAGCAACAACTCTTTGGAAAACTGATTCCTACCCTTGGGTCCCCAGATGTCTTTAGAATACATTGCCTATCATCCCAAGCCAGCTAGGCCAGTGGATGACTGAGGCTGCTATCCAAAACTTTTGGCACTTCAGGCTGGGAGTCACAGCTTAAAACATACAAGTGCTTCCCCCACATTTTTTTATTTTTTGGCATAGGCAATGACATTTTACATTGGGTCAAACCCAGTTCCTCTTTTCCATGATTCTAAGGCACTAAGTCTGAAGCCTTATCTTATTTCCATTTGGTTCTTTCTTGGAAAAGAAAAAGTTTCCATGGTATGTATGAAGTAATGCTGGAAGGCTAGATAGCCAGTTCCTTATTAGTGCATCAAGTGCCTGGAAGTTCTCCAGCCCAGTTGGTAATATTTCTTCTGGCATCATAGAAAGGATTAAAAGGTAAAAAAAAAGTCCAAAGAAATATGGCACAACTGGCAAACACAGACTGTCCAAGAGAGGAAAAGGGATAGAGTGGTTGCAGTTAATACATTGGTGGAATGGAAAGAGACCGCTCTGTATGGTATTATGCAACCTTGTGATAATGGATTAATATATAAATTGAATCTGTTCCATATTGAGAATGCTCTTATAGGGAGCATATGAGGGCAAAGTCAAGGCACCTTCTATGCCACATGCTGCAAAAGGTGCTTCCCACACAAAGTGGTTTGTTATCCTGACACAGTCACAAAAACTGTTGAATTAGAAGGTTAGTCACAGTTGTTGTGACAGTGACCTAAATCCACTTGCTTGTCACAACTAGAGCAGACACACTGAATTGATTGCCAAATGCTGGTAAGGCCAACACTTAAGTAAACTCCATTGTTTCCATGTGTCCAACCTGATTAGAACTAGCAATTGGATTTAGGCTATTATTCTCCTCATTTTGAATTGTTCCCCTAATTCTTTTTTTCTTTTGCCTGTGGAGCAAAGCCATCCTTAAGTATCTTCAGTTCTTTATGAAATACGGTATTATACCTCTACTTTCCACTGTGAAGAGTATGGCTAGCTCTTCTTCCATTGTTTCCATCCCATCTCCAGTTTTTGTAATTATGTTTGAACAGTGTTGACTACAGTACTAAACAATTACCTGATTCTGCAAACAACACATCCATGGCCCATGCATGTGCACAAGCTGCGAATAAATCCCCCTTCCCACAGTAAATCTCCCTTTGCATACCAAGTTTCTCCCCTGTCATCACTGGATCTTCCAGCAGACAAAGCTCCAGAATGCATGACTGTGATGCAGAGAATGGTACCCAGGAAGACACCTCTCCATCAACTGAGACAGTGGCTAGGATAATAATAATAATAATAATAATAATAATAATAATAATAATAATAATAATAATAAT
>NC_056525.1:125661344-125685494 GCF_019175285.1 Sceloporus undulatus
TTTTATTTATATACCGCCTTTCCAAAGATCAAAGCGGTTTACAAAATTGCTACAGCAAATCCATAAAATACAATAAAATACAATGCAATAATACAATAATAAAGCCAATACACATATAAAATACAATATAACTCTAATGCAATACAATGCAGTATAAATAATCCCCTCCTCTCCCCCCCTCTTTACATTTATAACAGAATATCTAACTATAACAAATATAAGATATAAACTAAATCGTAAAGTGATGTGTGGTAGGGATCCTTCCAAACCTGTGTGTATGCACTTCTCTTCATTAACACAATTGCTCTAAAGATAGGGGTTGTGTGATGAATCCTTAGTAAAAAGGTGTTCCTCTCTATCTCAGTTGCTGAGGAGGACAAAATGGAAAATACAACTGAGCTAGTTTCATGGTGGCAGACTTTCCCGTGGCAACTGACATGGTCACTGAGTATAGAGCCAGGTTTAAACTGGCCTGGGACTAGATGACTGCGATGTCTCCCTCTCTATAATGTCCCTTCTTTCCTTCCTCCTAGCAACAAGTCCAGTGTTCTTTCCCAGCGCTGGCGCAGGTGTTCCATCTCTCCCTGGTGCGGCGGACTTCAGGCGCTGGCCTCGGGTGCTGGCGCTGGTCTTCTGGGTCAAATGAGGATGCAGCTAGCAAGCTGGCTTTAAAGGAGCCGCTCTCACCTGGTCCCTCTCCCTCCTCAGTCACCTCAGCTGCAATCCTCTTAGTCAAAAGGAAAAATCCCATCTGTATACAGAAACAGTTGGGATAGGGAGGCCAGTTCCACAACAACTTCTTTCTGCATTCTGAATCAGAGAAGCAGGTGAACCTGCCAAGCAGAGATCATATAGTTGGTGAGACAATATCAAAATGGTATGTAACCAATATGGTTTGGCTACAGGATGACATCTCCATGGACAAAAAGTGTGAGGGGACGTGACTTAAGACAGGGGAGAGGAAGAAGGAGGGCAATGTGTGATAAAAATGTGTGAGCTGTGCCAAACATTTTTAGAAAAAGAGGACATATTGTGCACTGTTGAGGATGCCCCCTCCCTCCAAAAGAGTAGTTTGGTGGCTTTGGTGACAAATGACAGAGCCAAGTAAAGGATATATCCTTTTCTAAATGTTAAATGAGGAGAAGAGGAAGTATGCATGGAAACAGAACAGAGGCAGCCTGGGTCTCTGTGTACTTGAATCTCAAGACTGGGTCACACCCAAGAGGGCAGTTGAATGTTCAGCACCAGGCGCTGACCACAACATGAAGCCTCTGAATTAGCCAGCCCTGCTATTAAGTACCAGAAGGCTGGCCCTTTGCAGCCAGTACAGATGGACAATCTTCTGAAATCAGAAACTGTTGACTTGTTCAGCTACCTGGGGCTTTGTTGAAGCAGTGAAAGAAGCTTATATCTAGGAGCTG
Source organism: Sceloporus undulatus (assembly GCF_019175285.1). NCBI lineage: Eukaryota > Metazoa > Chordata > Lepidosauria > Squamata > Phrynosomatidae > Sceloporus > Sceloporus undulatus. The sequence continues at coordinate 125,662,766 of NC_056525.1, forward strand.
AGATCACTGCTATTGTCTCACACCAGTCCTGTTTCTAAATCAGGATGTGCACCCATAGACTGCTAGCAGATGAGTGGAAGGTCACTTCTCCATTAGGTAGAATTAGACAGTTGTTTCAGGCAACAGGTTTTGAGAGATGGCAGCCTGGTGAGATGAAAGATGCTTTCTCTTGTGAATAAAGATTCAATGGCTAGTTAGCTTTTGACTAGGCAATGAAAAGGTGGTGCTGTCCTGTCCTTTCATAGAATCATAAAAACCTATAATTGGAAGAGACCACAAAGGCGATCCAGTCCAACCCCCTGCCATGCAGGAACTCACAATCAAAGCACCCCCAATTGATGGCCATCCAGCCTCCATTTGAAAAACCTCCAAAGAAGAAGACTCCACCACCCTCTGAGGGAGTGCATTCCACTGTCAAACAGCTCTTACTGTCAGGAAATTCCTCCTAATGTTGAGGTGGAATCTCTCTTTCTGTAGCTTGCATCCATTGTTCCATGTCTTATTCTAAGGAGAAGGAGAAAACAAGCTTGCTCCATCTTTAATATGATACCCCTTCAAATACTTAAGCAGGGCTCAGGCACCAAATTCTTCAGGCAGTATCCCTACAATAACGATTCCATTAAACAGAGGGAGATGCCTCTGCATTTGAGGGGATGTAGTATCTGAGCCTATCCTATAACAGCAATCATGGTGGTGCAGTGGTTAAATGCTGGCATTGTAGCCAAAATATTGTGAATTCAACCCTGCAGGGCTCCAGGTTGATTCAGCCTTCCATCCTTTCATAGGTCAGTAAAATGTGTACCCAGCTTATAGGGGGCAATTGGCTAATGCATTGTAAACTGGTTAGAGAGTGCTTAGCACAATAAAGCAGTATGGAAATGTAAGTGCTATTGCTATTGCTATCCGATGCTCCAGTGGCTTTCAAACTTTCTTCTCCTAAGGAATATTGAATATTGCTGGAGTATCCTTGCTTAGAACACGTTTAGGAGTCTGGTCTAGTGCATTGATTCTCAGACACTTATCTCCAGGTGTTTTGGACATTTAGAAACATGTTTTAATAATAATAATTTATTTATTTATATTTTCCCGCCTCTCTCAGATGGATTGAGGTGGGATTACAGTCCACTAAAACACATACATCAGTAATAAAATACATTTAAAAATACATCAATAAAAATACAATTAATCTTAAAAGCTAACTCATTGTCAAGTGGTAATGCAGTAGATTCATAGAATGGTCTGAAAGTGTCTCTTAAATAAGGTCAGGTGAGTAAGCTCACCGGAAGAGATCTGTCATAAGTGCCCTCTTAAACATCTCCAAGGAGGTAATAAGATGGATCTCTTCCAGAAGACTGTTCCACAATTTCGGAGCAGCTGCTGTGAAGGCTCTCTGGGAAGTCGATATGAGCCTAGTTGAATGATGTTCTAACACATTCTTCCTAGTTATTGTGAGAGTGCAGGGCAGATTGTGTAGGGAGAGGCGTTTCCACAAGTAACTCGGGCCCAAGCCATGGAGGCCTTTAAAGGTAATAACCAACACCTTGTATTGCACCCGGAAGCCAGTGAAGAGATTTTAGGACAGGTGTTATATGGTCAAACCTGCACGAACTGGTGACCAATCTGGCTGCCACATTTTGAACCAGTTGAAGCTTCCAAACTTGGTACTAGGGTAGCCCATAGCCCCATGTAGAGTGCGTTACAGAAATCTAGATGAGAGATTACCAGTGCGTGTACCACTGCTTCCAGGTATTTTTGGTCCAGGTAGGGGAGCAGTTGGCATATCAACCAAAGTTGGTACCAAGCACTCTTGGCCGTCGCATCCACTTGAGATGACAATTGTAGCAACGAGTCCAGGAGTACTCCCAAACTGTGAACTTCATTCTTTAGGGGAAGTGTGACCCCGTCCAGGACTGGTTGAGAAATCTCCATCTCCATGCCCAGACGGAGATCATCGACTAAGGTTATCAAGGCAACCTCAACTCCTTATCCCGCCCTGAAGCCAGTTTGAAATGGGCCCAGATAATTGGCTTCCTCCAAGACAACCTGGAGATGGAAAGCAACTGCTCTCTTGATCACCTTGCCCAAGAATGGTAAAAGGGAGACTGATCTGTAATTATTTCTTACCAGGGGATCAAGGGAGGGTTTTTTCAAAAGTGGGTTGACCACCGCTTGTTTTAGTTGGTCTGGAAATTTACCCTCCCTAAAGAATGCATTAATTATAGCTCATAGTAGTGTCTTCACTGTTTCACTGCATTTTCTAAATGTTTTAGATGTTCTAGATGTTTTAAGTATTTTATTGAATTAATAATAATGTCAGTGTTTTATTGATTGTATTTTATATCTGTACTGTGTTAATTTGTTGATGTAATCCTGCCTCGATTTTCAGGGAGAGGTGGGAAAATACAGTGGTACCCCGGGATACGAATGCTCCGCCTTACGAAATTTCCGGGTTACGAAAAAAATCAATAGGAAAAAACTGTTCCGGGTTACGAAGGTTTTTTCGGGTTATGAAAAAATTTTTGGTGCTTTTTGGCGCTATTTCGCACGAAATCGCGGCTTTTCCCCATTAGCGCCTATGGCTTTTTCGGCTTACGAAGCATTTTGGGTTACGAACGCGGCGGCGGAACGAATTATTTTCGTAACCCGGGGTACCACTGTACAAATAAAAATTACTACTACTACTACTACTACTACTATTATTATTATCTCCCAGAAACATCAGACAGCTTGGCCAATGACGAGGGATTCCTGGAGCTTAACTCCACAACATTTGAAGGACTGAAGTTTGAGAACCACTTTTCTAGTGCACACTTTGAACTCATGTTGATACACTGCCCAGTGTGGAATATCTCAGTGCAGAAGAATGGACTGAACATAAACCTGGTATAACAGAAGGTTTACTGTAGTGGGCATGCCTTTGTCATCAAAATTCATCTACCATTACAGATCCTTATACTTTGGCTCACCTTAGAAACCTATGAAGAACCCTCATGTTCTTCAGAACACCATTTGAAAATCAGTGAGATACTCCAACTGTCAGCATAAACAACCAGAAGAGAATGGAGGGGCCACACTGTTAGTTGTTTCCAGGTCCATAGTACTGTATGCAGTTTGTAAAATAAATTGTGCCATCATTGGGGCCTCCCCTAGCCCTGGGTATGTGTACTTGTTGATCAGCCATGGCTTATGAATTGTGCAAAAAAGACAAAAGACATTGGCAATGTCTACCAGTAAAAATTACAATCAGCCCTCTACACCCACAGATTCTGCATCTACGGCTTGAAAATATTCAACAAAAACAACAAAATTCCCAAAAGCAAACATTGATTTTGCCATTTTATATAAGAGACACAATTTCACCACCCCACTGTATATAACAGGATTTGAGCATCCATGGATTTTAGAATCCATGGGGGGTCCTGGAACCAAACCCAGTGGATACCAAAGGTTCACTGTTCTACCAGGAAGAAGAAAAAGCATATGAGGAGATGAATTCCACAGACTCATTTGGCACCTAAAAGAGATTTGGGTGCTTCATAGTGGGTAGGAACGGAAGCTGGTAATGACATTGTTCTAGCTGTGAAAATGACCTGGCTACATATGCTTTAGAGTGTGGCTATGTTCTATTGATTGCCAGAGGAACAGTGGATAATTGCATCCTATGTCCCAGGCTACCTGCATCGTACAGCAGGAATTAGCAGTCTCTGAAAGAATTACTATCCGGAGGTTGCCTTTCATTAGCAGGATGCAAACCAACATCTAACACAGTGTTCTGCTCTATGTGTTCCATGGATAAATGCTGGCATTGTAAACAAATTCTTGGACTGAGCCCCGATTAGTCTAGACTAAAGCTGAGTCCAGCTGTCCTACTATGAAACAGTCTGGCTAAGTTTCCTTAGTGCTGAAGCATTTTTTCAAGTGGGATATGTATGTGCGGACATTGTTTAACTTGAGCAGCACAATGGGACAACTGGATAGGTATACAAAATTGGCACCAAACATGCATATTTTTTTCTCTCTACACCCTCCCTCCCTCCTTCCACATTCACACAAAACAGAGTATACACAAACTTGTAAAGATTACCAGGCCTGGCAATATGCCATTTACTGAGACAGTGTGTGCTACTGTACCTGTGTTGCAGAAGCTTGTGATTTACCAGCCAATTAGCAGTTGGGTAAAGCCACATTTGTTCAGTGGGCTACCAATTGCCAAAGCCTGTCATATTGGAAGGACCTGTTCCTTCATCAAATCCTCATGGGGCTTTTATTGTACAATTACCCTGTTTCTACAACTTGTACAGATCCAATCTCTGCACAAAACTACTGTTTTTCCTTCTTTATGAAACAAACACAGCAAACACGGATTGACCATCTGATTCATGAAAAAGATTTGGGAGATGAAAAATATTCATTTTTTGGAGAGATGAAAAAAGATTTGGGAGATGAAAAAAGTCTTCTTGGTCAGAAAGACTGACAAGAGATAAAGTGTTCTTGTGCTGTTAACCATCAGAACTATTACAGTTTGGTTCACAGGTGCAATATATGCACACACACCTCCAAAACATTGCAAATGCAAATGCTCCTAGCAAAAAGGGCAGGGAATGTCTTGCCATGGCAAAGGTAAGGATCAAATTTATGTTGCCTCACATTCTTGGGTATAAGAGCAAGAGACACATGGATTTACAACCATAATACCTAGTGAATGCAAAACCAAATTTGAATTGCTGTCCACACAAATCTTTCTTCTGCAGCTCTTTCACTCACTTTCTTCACTATATTACCACCTGGCAGGTGGATGGCTCTTTTCCTAATTCACTGCCTTTTTAGAATAACTGTCTTAAGAAAATGTCTGCCAAATCATTTTGGGCCAGCAAAGAAAGTTTCAAAACTAGGAGTCACCTCAGACACGGGATTTAGGACATTATGAAACAGCAGCAAAAGGTGTTGTTTAATTTGTTATTATTGAATTTTCACTTCCATAGAAGGAAATGGTGCTAGCGGAGTGAACATAAAAGATGACCATCTGCCTTCTTCAGCATGGATTTGAGCAATGATTTGGAAGCATTTTCTTCCATTTTTAAAATTAATTGTGACTTTTGTGCATTAAACTTAAACTGTAGTTGCTCATCTTAACCATGATTTGCAGAAAAAAGCTAGCTTCAAACCATGATTGACAAGGCTGGCTAACTAAATTGACATTAATCACAGTTTAGATCTGGACTGGGCAACCTCTGAGGGTTTGGTGGACATATTTGCCTTTCCTCAAATATTTACCAATTGTCAATAGGGTGATTTGTCATTTTGGTAAGAAAGTTTTGGGTGGGGGTGTCAAGAGGTTCTGGGGGGTACATTGGGGGACTGTGCCTGGTTTGGGGTTTAGACGGGTTTAGATGCTAGTCTAAATAGAATCAAAAGTCCCTAATTTCCAAGTACAGTAAGTGCAACACAGGAGAAGGAGAGGAGGGGATGTGCCAGCCCAAGAACAACTGTAGCTCATCACAAAATGTCAGACTATGGATTAGTAGTATAATCAATCCTCCATATGCACAGATTTTGCATCCACGGATTCAACCATTCATTGCTTGAATTTTTTTAAATCTAAATTCCTTAATTCTGCCATGTTATATAAGGGACATCATTTTACTACACCACCGTATATAAAGGGACTTGAGCATCCATGGCTTTTAATATCCACAAGGGGTCCTGGAACCAAAACCCAGAGGATACCAAATGCCCACTTTATATGCCAACTAGCTCATTAGTTTAACATTTCACTTTTGATGAAGCTTTAACTTTTCATTTTGGATGAAAGTTTAGTGAGTGTGCAGTACAGAAACAGGCCTAACAATACAAAGAAAAGGCTGCTTAGCTCACTTTATCTAGGAACTCAGCTCCCACGCTTGACATGAGTTTTTCAGAGCATTCATGAGTTCTTAGCATGGTACTAGAAAGGGGCTGCAAATCTATATCTCTCCGTGGCTTGTTTCTAATGAATAAGAGGCAGTTTAGCTTCCATTTGTCATGCCCATGAATAAACCAGCAAACTATGGGAGCTTGTAAAAATATGCATGCCTATTTCACCAAGCTTTCTAGATTTGCCTAATTCATGTGTTAAAAAGCAGGAATGTATGTTTCACACACAATCTGTTCTCATCCATTATTGAAAGAACAAGCTGCTCACTCTGGTATAGAAAGCACAAGAGGTGCATAGGAGAACCCCCTTTTTGGCTGTTACTTTTTCCATCAAAGAAGCCACAGAACTCTTGCGCTGACCTTTGCTGGATACAAAAGGCTGTTGAGAACATGGAAGACCCAGCAAGGTAATTCCAGACTTGCGCATCTGCCAGGTCATTGATGGGTTTTGCCTCTTAATAAAAAGGACAGGGACAGTAGCTATGGTTTGGAGGACTCATTGTGCAATATGTATAGCCAGTGCTGCTTCTTTTCTGGTGTAATTGCAGTTTAAAAGACGCATGTGGTAATGTCTTCAAACAGTATGGGTGAAGCAGTTTGTGAACACCTAAAACAACTCACTCATGTGACAAACACCTTTGTTTTCCACAGGAGATATAAAAATGGTGGTGGGTGGATATGACCCTTTTCCTTTCATGTGTCACCTCTTGGTCTGGGAAGTCATGGGTGTGCTTTAATGAAGTTGTGTTGTAATTGTGTTATTAAGGCTTTATGACTATGAATGAAACAAACTGAATAGTGAAAAGCATTTTTGTTTATCACAAATGAAAGATAGCAAAATGGTGGGGGCTGGTATGGTCTATTTCTTTTCCTGTGCCACCTCTCACAACTAGAGATTTAGACCACAATGTGTGTGCCAGAATGACATCATGTTGTAATTGTGTTATCACAGATACATATGAGGATTTAAAAAAAAATGAAACAAACCAATCACAAAACACAAGCCAGGACCAACGTGGTGGTGATAATAACAGTATCCTTTTCCAGAAAAAAAAGTTTCATGAGATGGTGGTGTAAGTCTAGAGTTCACACAAGTGACGTAGGTATTGTTGTAGACTTGTCATGAAATTTCTAACACAGCCTCTGCTTCCACCTGTGATTCCACTGTAATCTGCACATCCCATCTTCATTAATGAAGCACACATGATACTGGAAGCCAGAAACAAATGCAATAGGACGCATCCATGGATGGATGTAACTGTCAAGTTTATTTCCTATTTGCCTTTTCTCAAACACAACTTCATTCCACCCCCCTTTTCCATGATGGCTTGCTGATATTTTTAAAATATTTGAATGAAAGCTGTAGACATTTTAATACTGTTTCCCTTAATATATGCATTTTCAAGTATTTTCCTCAAATATATTCCTTTCTGTACACACTTTCCCTAGCACATGCATATTACATGTCGCTTTCCTTAACTTACACATCTCTGCAACACTGTTTTTGATAGAGAACTGCATCACAAAATTTGGAAATGTACAAAATCCAAAGGACTGTTGCATTCCAGCTTTACATACAAGTTCAGAAAGTGTGAATCACATTGGTTCATAGAAAAATGTGATCCAAGACAAGTAACTTTTTGGGCTACAGTTTCCAAAATCTCCAGCCAGTGGGCCTCTGGGGATTCTAAAATGTAGGTTTTCCAAACTGACTAATCTGGTCCCATAAGGAATGGGTACATATGCCATTTCATGCAAAGCAAATTAAACAGAAGCAGGAAAGTAAAGGCAGGGTTCTGAAGTTTTCACTTGACTAGCACCTGTTCCAGAGACCATCCATGACATTTTGTTATCTGAGGAAGAGTAACAAATGGCACCCACACCCCCAGTCAAGATGAATAGTACTAGAGCTGAGTACTATTGAGTTTATTGTTCATGCTATGGAACTGCATCTATGTCCATCTCTGCGAGTTTAGTTTCTCACACGTGTCCACACTCAAATAAAGATAAAATTGATTATGTGAATGTGTTTGAAGCATGTTCAAGGCATGCAGAGTTTTATCCCGGTTTATCCTGGGTCTACTCACACCATTTATTCACACAGCAAAGAATGAGAATTGTTTAGAAAAATATGGGAAACCCCCCCCCCCCCAATATCTATTATCATGGCTGAAGTGAGTTTTTGGTAGCACCTCCCCAAACCTTAATTAGATGCATTTGAAATGCATGTGAGCAATAAAGATTCAACCCAGATTCTACCTGGATTATTTTCATCATCTGAATAACAGCTCAGTTTGTAGCAATTCAAATAAGATGAGGACAAGGTGGGAAGGTGGGAGGAGAAGAGAGAAATTGGCAAATTTAAAAAGCAGCTGAAAAAGTGGGATGGCAGAGGGTTAAATGGGATACTACAGAGTATGCAATAGATGCAGTAATCACTTTGGTGCCTCTTCCATGACACCCAAAATCAGCTACTTGCAGCAGCTGCCTCATAGCAGAGCCAGCCCTGAGCTGCTCTGTATAGTAGCAAGCCATTTTGTGGGAGATGGTTTTGTGGAGCAAAGCCTGGTACATGAATGCAGCGCTTGCCCTGACCCAAGGCCTTTCCTGGAATCCTTAGACAGTCTTTTTCAGTCAGGAGCTAATGCATTTTGAAGCGCTATCAGCTATCTATCTCCCGAAAATGTCTACCTTTGTTTGTGCCTAAAGACCACCTTGGTTAGACAGATATGTAGAGCGCTAAGTGTTGGGTGGCTCCAGCCGCCAGCCGCGGTGACCTCATTGCTGATGCGAGCCCTGAGCGCTTGATGGGAACGAGCTCTGCGAGCCAAAAAAGCTCTTTGAGTGGTGAAATTATTTTTCTCGCACAGCTTAAATCAAGTGATGAAATATTCATAGGGCACTAAAGTGAGTGGACTGGCTGGCTGGCTGCTTTCTTATGGGAATATCAATAAGACTGGAGACAGCCTTAATCCAATATTCAAAGAGCTGCATTCCCTACTGTCACTCTGGGTTCAGAGTTCTTTTCGGAAACCTTGCTTTCGCCCCCTTCCCCTTCTCCTTCCCCTCTCCTCCCTCCCTGTCTGCTCCATTACTTGAAGGGCATCAGAAAGAGCAGGAAAGAGCATGAAGAGGGGATACATGGGGCAGGGAGAGGGAGACAGAGAAACAAGACAGAAGGAACAGCATAGAAAATAGAAAACTGGGGGAACCGAGGGTAAGAGGACCCCTGCCAGGGCCACCTAGTCCAGCCTTTGGCTCCAAGAGCAGAAGCCAATGTGTGTTTGTGAAGTTTACAAGCAGAGTACCAAGGCTGCAGCATCACCTGTGGAAGTGGACCTCTCTCTGTTGATTGCCTTCAGCATTTATTTATTTTATTTATGCTCCATCTTTCTCCTGAGATGGGACAGAAGACAACTTACAACATGGTTAGAGCAAGACAGAATGAAAAGCTTGGTGATAAAAAAAAAGTTAAAACACGAACAAGTTGTCATCTTAAAACACCATTACTTTTAAAAGTACAAAATGATTTCGAAACATATGCATGAAACAGATGGGTCCAAAGGAGTGGCGCAAAGTCATGCTGGTGCTCTTTGCACTGGGACTGTGACAATCGCATATGCCTGGATCCAATCTGGGTCTCTGTTGCAGTCCTAAACCAGGCCGCTGGAAGGAGTAGATTCTATCTGCTCCTTCTTGGCCTGGTTCTTTTTTGTTGGCGCTGCCTGGGTGCAGCTTCAGGCTGCGTTTAGGGCATGCATTGTCTAAACACCACAGACCCAACATGGCCTGAAAACACATCATTTTTGCCCGTGTGTTTTGGGCCTTTAGAAGGATAAAAAATACAGCCCCTTCCCATGCAAAGATCCTTCTGCAAAACCAATTAACCATGAAGGGTCTGTTTAAATAAAAAGGTCTTTCCTGCCAGTGAAAGGAGATCAGAGAGAAGGCTGGAACCAACCTCCTGGGGAAAGGAGTTCCACAGTCTGGAGGCAGCCTTTGGCTGGGGTGCTTTGATTGTGAGATCTTGTATGGCAGAAGGGGTTAGACTGGATGGCCTTTGGGGTCTCTTCCAACTCTGTGAAGAGTCTATGATCACTGATAAGTCACCTTACCAGACAGGCCTGTTACAATAACAGGACACAGAGAAAGCCCTCCCCATGATACTAAGGCTGAGACAGGTTCCTATGAGAATGTACAGACTACAAAGATTTTATTTAGCTGTTGTGGGCTTATCTGACCTTCTTTCTCCTCACCTTCCCACTCGGGCCCTCTGTTCTGGTAGTCAAGGTTGGCTGTCCCAGCCCAGGATTTCCTCTGCCCCATCTCGGATTAGCCCCTTTTCACTTGCTGCCCCTCACTCCTGGAACCTTCTTCCCCCGCGAGCAAGGGCCATCACTTCTTTAACTAGCTTCAAAACGGAGTTGAAGACCATCCTGTTCAGAGAAGCGTTCCCAGGCATTGCATAATTGTCACTTGCTATTTGATGCTCTTTTGTTGCCTGTTTTATTGAATCATTTCCTGTATTGCTATGTATTTTATATGTATTATCCTGCTAGAGAGGCAGGCTAGCTCCAACAGGCCTCCCTGGAAGAAGATTACCCATCCATTAAGAAGCCAAGCCCTCCCTCCAGTCCATCTCCCCTGGTCCAGACCTCAGAGGTAGAGAAGAACTGCTGGACCTCATCCCCTTCCCCTCCACCACTCCCTTCTCCTTTTGTGTTGTGTCTTTTTAGATTGTAAGCCTGAGGGCAGGGAACCGTCTCATTAAAAGATTGTATGTACAGCGCTGTGTAAATTTACAGCGCTTTATAAATAAAGGTTAATAATAATAATAATAATAATAATAATAATAATAATAATAATAATTGATAGACTGACCAGTTGTTTCAAGAATATGCCTAGGTTCTATTTTTTGGATCCATAGGAAGGAGCACTGTAAAATGGTGTGATATTTAAAAACCCAAATATGTTATATTGAGAGAAGCAGTAAGAATAGATTGACTGATCTGAATTAAGTATAGCAATGGACTCATGCTTTTTAATTTTTATGATTTGTACATTTTCCTTCAGATATACATCTTTTCCTTTCTTGCAGAATTTGAAGAATATTTTTTGCTTGGTGTAAATTTTGAATGTAGCCATCCCTGGCTGAGCAAATGTTCTTGGTTCTGTATATAAAATATTCTGCTGAGCGTATCTGTCAATAATAATCTGTCAATGTTAATAATAACATCTGGAACAGATAAGATTGGGCTCCTTTTCCCAATCCACATTAGAGTATTGACCTAGCCAATAAAGATGGGCTTGCCTGAATTAAATCTGAACCACCTTCTTACAACTGCCTTCTAAGCAGAGCTCAGGGGTGGGGATGGATACCTTTTTGGACTACAGTTATGTGTGGAAGAGAAAAAGTAACACGAAAAGGACAAGAACAAATACACGTCGTAACCTTACAACAGCTACATATTCCCTAGCCCTGGGTTATATTATCCATGACCTAAGTGAGGATGGTAACTGTACAAAGTACATCCAGTACAGGAATTATGGGAGGGGGCTGGCATTTTTCAAGCACTATTAGAGAAACTGCTTGAATTTTAAAAGTTTTAAGTTAAAATGCATTTTATTGAAAATGAAACTTTTTTCCATTGTCAAAATGGCTGTTTTGATTGCATTCTTTAATTCTCCTTTAGAAGGGTCATCTCATTTGTTTCAGGTGTGCATTGTATTTTCATGGGGTTTGTACACTTGCCTGAAACTGGTTAGGTTTCAGTCTTCCTCCACCTCCATTGGATAACACACTCTTTCTGCCAACACACAAGTGAAGGGAATTTTCAGGCCCATGGCAATGGTAAACCCAGGTTCTTTGGAGCCTGTGACTTGAGTCATTCCAATTTAATCTGACTTAGTTTTGAAATGCAGAAAACAAAGGACTGTTGGCCTGAACCATTACATTTTAATGGAAGCTATTTATACACCCTAGAGGTACAGGGCAGGAGCAGGTGTGGACCTCTAAGTTTCCTGGGGAGACCACTGTGGTTCCACCAACCCTCAGCACTTGAACTGCAATTTCTAGCACTGTGCACTCCTGTGTCCTCCAAGGCAATGGGGCATTTCAGTTCACCAGTATCTGGATGGCTCCATGATTTCTGTTTCTCTTTTAAGGCAGAATAAGTTAAGTATAACCACTGAAGTCTATGCAGAGTAATCAAGCAACCATGTACTGTTTTAATTTTATGCATTTGCCAGTTTTGAACATAACTTCTTGGGAGTCTTAGTTGCTTTTAAATGGCATGTAATTTCTGCTTTTCTTAAATATATTAAATTATGCTTTTCAATTACACACTGTGCCTTTGGCGTCTCTCTCTCTCTGCCTGTTTATGTTGACAGCTGGGTCATGAGACTAGAATGCAGTTCTCTAGATAATATTGGAGTAATGACCATAAAGACAGCATCATAAAGGGGATGAAAGTGTTCTAGCTGTCAAATAGTGGCAGTCAAACTGAGTTGTGTACATTTGAAGTCCTACAGAAGTCCTGTAATGTGGGGAGCAGGCAGGGAGGGGAGCAAATAAAAGGAATAAAGAAAATAACCCTGTGCTTCTTCCATTTGCCACATGGTAGGAGTTGCCCCCAAAAGACCCAGTTTGGGACAGAGCTGTTTATGATTGTGAAGGTGGCATTTCCTTCTGTAAACAAGAATTGAAAAGATGCCTCAAGACTACACTGCCTCAGCTGTTGATGACTAAACTGCCTTCTAAAGGAGACATAAAGTAGATGGAGCCCTTCAATTCTATCATGTGAAAGAAAAGGTTTTGATTTTTTTCCCCCAGGTGTTCAGATTAATGCTTATTCTGTGCATACATGTCAAGTCCAGTGGCTCCCTTAGTTCAAAAATCTAGGGTTCAGTAATAAAATTTAGAAAACCTTTATTCAGTAACTAGAGATCTATCTACACTAGAGATGTTTGTTGTCAGAGCTAAACAGCAAGCATTAGCAAAGCATAATTAAAGCACACACAATTTCAAATAATTGGCAGGTTATTTTCTGACTCATTACATGAACATTACAAGATGTTCTCAGAAGATGTTCAATAAAGGAATTAGTTGTGCCGCACAACCCTTGTGCTGCAAGCAACTTCACACAACTGAATGCACAATCAAGCACATTACCTACTGTGCATCTGGATACATAATGGTACTGCATGCATAACTCCATTTCCATTTCTTAAACTGTGTGCAGCCATTCTGCACTGGACAAAAGTGTCCCAGTGCTTCCATAGGGGAATGTACACATGTGTAAGTCACTAACAGGATTCCAGCCTGATACTAGGAAATGGTGACCTTGGGCAAGTCACACTTTCTCAGCTTGAGAGGAAGGAAGGCAAAGGCAACCCCTCTCTGAAAAAATCTTGTCATGAAAAACTCATGATAGGGTTGCCAAGGAATGACTTGATGGCACACATCAAATAGTAGACATCTCCTCCCTCCCTCTCTCCTTTGATTTGGCCACAACTGACCTCAGGATGGGAAGTGGGCCAGGGCAGTGCACCATCACTTTACTCAAGGTCACTGGAATATGAGGAGATACGCCTCTTAGGTACAAGAGGCAGTTTGGTAGGGGTTGAGGGAGCCAAATTTTGGCTCTACTATGAAGTTCTTTGGTGGCCTTTCGTTGGTCTCGATGTATCAGCTCAATTTTCTTCACTGTGTTACTGTGGAGGGGAAAAAGTGGGACAGCAGTTTTAGATATGTGGGAAATAAATCAACCAGATACATTTGTCTTGGGCAAAGGATCAGAGTAACTTCAGAGGTTTCCAGAATGCCAGTCCAGACCATTGCTCCAAGTGTTTGTGCTATGTTTGCCTTATACCACCAGCCTGACCAAGGGAAATCAGCCCAGCCTGTTTTGCAGATGCTTGGATGAGGTTGCCCAAGGTGCATTCCTGTGAAACTGAGTACAGTATATTGAAAATGATGCCAAGCTCACCTCCCACTGAGGTCCAGTTTGTTTTGGACAACTTTCATTTGTCATTTCTAAACCTTCATTTGCATGGACCTCATACTCTACCACAGTCTGTTTGGCCTGTTAGGAAAGAAGTCAAGTTCAGCATTTAAAAGCAAAACACCAAAACAAAACAAAACCAATGTGGGAAGAAGCAGGGGAAAGCAAGGATTCCTTTGGACCTGTATCAGAAATGGTGGGGTCTGGTTTTGTGGAGCCTTTGCTCATTACAAAATGCTTCCTCAAGGAAGGACATAACCTCTAGCCAGGGCCACTAGTGACGAAGGCAGCCAGGATTTCAGGTTCCAGGGTTGGGCCACCTGCGGGCCACAAATTTGGAGCTGGAAAGAGAAAAAATGGGTGTGTGTTTGGGGAAAAACAGATGGAATGACAAAATATATAACAGAGAAACAAAAGAAATTAAAGGGGGCCATTAGACACTGAAGAAGTGACTGCCTTAGGAGACAGATGCTGGTGAACACAGAGCAATGATAGAAATGTTGTTGGGGGCAAATTAGCTTACTTGCTAATTAGCTTACTTGCTGTTCACCGCTATGATCTTTGGAGTAGCGGTATATAAATAAAACAAATTATTGTTATTATTATTATTATTATTATTATTATTAAATGTTCTCAAACAGAGGTATAAGCAGTAAAGCAAGGTTCAGGCGTACCTCAGTTAACAAAGGCTCTGACAAAGAAAAAAGTTTATTTTAATTTTAATTTTACACGTAAAAAGAAACATAATTATATCATAAAAAGTACATCACACATAAAAGCAATGATACCAGACAATACACAGTACTACACACAATAAAAATGACTTCCTTTCCACTAACTTTTGAATATTTTTGATTTATATCTGACTTGCTTATTCTTCCTTTTATACATATTATAAATTTTATTTGTATATTATGTAGATTTGCAGAATACTGTATTTTATCCTTCTAATGTCCAGTTATTTTCATCCCTCTCCATTACCAATATTTCATTTAATGACATCTTCCTGTTTTCCGTTTCTAATATTCTTATATATTTACATTTTACAAAAAGTGTACATATACATATACATGCTTCTTTTTCACAAAGTCTTTTTCTGCCCACCAGACCTTCCTCTTTTCCTCCTCGTCCTCTGTCTAGCAGGAAGTATTTTAAAACAGCATTAGCACTGGGAAAGTGAAGGACAGGAGAAACACAGACATTCAATTGAGGTTGCAAAAATATGCTTCTAGTAAACAGTGCAATAAAGCTTTTTCTGGGAAAGAATGGGATACTCCTCAGCCCATTCTATTCTAATTGTGTGTGCAAAGTAACAGCAGATCCCTCTAGAATCCCTTACTATACATGTGAACAACAAAACAGAAAAAGGGGGGAAAGGGAACTAGTCTGCTTCATCAGTTATCCCCAAAGCTTTTTTTAAAGCATAGAATATGTGCTTGGCCATCAAAATGGAAATCATAAAAAAGTGGAGGCTGGTGAAAGAAAAAGTCATCCCTGGAATCATTTTGGAAGAAGCTTTCAAGTGGTTTGAAGTATGGTCAAAAGTGTTTTGTTCACCAATGCAAGGCTTACCTGACTTGGTTGTTTCATCTCAGGTGTGCATACTGTTAGTTTGGAATTAAAAAAAAAATCAGTGACACATATTGAACTCCTCTTCTTTTGTGATAAAAGAACCTATCCCTACTCTATGTATGCTATTTCTACTATTGGTACCAAATTTTCTGTTAAAGAAGTAATGTAATAGATAATAATAAAAAAACTTTTATTTCTACCCTGCTTTTTGTGAAAACACTCAAAATGGCTTACAATATACACCATATACAGTATACAAAATATTGCCCCCTTAAAAAAAGAATTAAACAGTTTAGAGTTAAAATTAAATGAACAATTAAAACAATAACGGTGGGCAGAGTCATCATGGCTGAGTAGTTTATTCTGAGAAGGCCTGCCAGAAGAGATCCATCTTAACAGCTTTCTTGAAGCTCTCTAGATTGGTGATTTGATGGATCTCGTCCGGCAGGCCATTCCTTAAGTTGGGAGCATTTGCAGAAAAGCCCTCTGGGAGGTCGCAGTCAATCTGGTCTTTATAGGCTGCAGTAAGTTCCTCCCAGAGGACCTGAGAGCATGGGGTGGATTGTATGGAAAAAGTCGATCCCTTAGATAAGTTGGGCCCAAGCCATGTAGGGCTGTCACTGGAAAATGAGTTTGGGCATGATGGTGGTAACTTCTGTTCCTTCTTCACCTGTATTCGACATGCAGTCCATTATCTTAACAAACTAATTAGCTCTAAATGGGTTTGGGTTCCTGAATAGGGTCCACAACTCACTAATGCCAAAGGAAACCCTCCAGTGATACAAATCTTCTCCCATAAATCAAGGCACTTGTTAAAAAAGTTCCTTAAAAGAACTTCTAGGGGAAAAATACCATGGCATTTTAGAGCAAACTTGATCAGGGCAAGGTTCGAGCAATCATTTTGTATGACATAGAGACCATTTCACTGATTGGCAATTTGTCCACCAAGGTCATTTGAATGTTTTGCTTAACAGTGCCATTAAATCTGTCAACCATGATAAGTGCTGTGATCACTGTGGCCATCCAAATGAGAACCTCCACACATGCTCTGTAACTGTCCCCTACACTCAACAGCAATAGCAACATTGGCATAATGCAGTGATGAATCAATTGGCCAAAGCCATCCCAGCCTCAGTGGTCACAATTTGTTTTAACCTGAACTGTGCCTGAGACAGGTATCTAGTTGAGACTAAACATAATCAGCATGATCAAAGGCCAGAAAAAGATAATCATTGTGAAAACATCACAAACTCCTTTAAGAATGGGAAACCAGCAATGAGGGAAGCTAGAGATATACTGAGACAAAGGGGGTGCAAGGTCTCTGTCCACATTTTACTTGCTGGAGCCCTGGGTGGCTGGTATCCAGCAAATGAACCTGTGTTGACACTCTGTGGGGTGGGAAAGTGCTATCTAGATTCATGTGCAAACTAATAGTGTGAACACCATTAGATGGCCCCAAGGTGTTTACACTGAGCACTTCTTGGGCCACCACCCGTATATTAGTTACTATTCCTAGAGAGAGGAAACCATGATAAGCTTGAAAATAATTTCTCTGTGTGAGAAATTGTGTGTGTGTGCATGCGTGCACATAGTATGTAACTGCTTGGTTATACTAGTGATTACTTATCTGTGATCTCAAAATAAAATATAATTTTCATCTCTTTTAGTATGCTATTTTTCTTCTACAATAAGTTTTAGGAATTTACTCTATCCCAGGAATTATATTTGCTTTACATATATTATTTATACATTACTATATCTTTCTGAAATTGCATTCCTTGGATCTGATATGTATTATTGTTCCTATGTTAAATTGTATTTGCAAATATTCTCTGATAAAAGATTTCATTCTTGCTTATTTTAATATATTTTAAAAAATATTTTGAATATCAAAACTCAATAAACAATGAGGTGGGGACCAAACCAACCAAATTGCCAGTCCAAAAAGAATAACATCCAGACAGAAAACATCAATCTAATTTTTCAAAGAGCAATGCAAATTGATCTATAAATCTCTTCCTTGGAGGTATTTTGTTTTGATTTTTTAAAAGGATTTTTTTCCTCTAAAGGGGACTGGTTTTGGTTTAGTGCATGTATTTCTTGTAAGATGATTTTCCCAAGCTGTAACTAGTCAGTACAAATAGGCTCATTATGATGACAAACTTGCCCAGAACTGGGAAATAATGGTCACAGCCCTGTTGTTTAGTCACACTAGAGCAGACGTCTTGAATCAATTGTTGAATGGTGAGTCAACACATAGGTAAATTCCCTTTGATTCAGTGAGTCTACAATAAATGCAACATAGACCTATTTATAAAAATTCAGGTCTTTTGTGTAAGTGGACTAAAATAACACTATCTCATTTTAAAATAAAATTAAATCCATTGACACTCCCTCTGGGTTGCTACTTAAAACACTGGAGTTGCAGGGCCTGCAGACACATGACCACAGGAATCGTCTTCGGATAACGCTGGCCCTTCAGCTTAGTAACAGATATGACCATCACCTCCTACAGTTGGTTACAACTAGACATTTATGTCAAGGGGAAAACTTTACCTTTACCTTATATACATTTTAAAATATGTTTTACTATTTTAATATTTAATGTTTTAAACTTTATATTAGCTGTTTTTAAATGTTGTATTTATACTTTTAAAATGTTTTTGTATTGGTTTTAATTTGCATTGTTTTAAATTTGATGTTAGCTGCCTTGAGTCCCTATATCAGGAGAAAGGAGGTAGAAATAAATAATTTTAAAAACTGGAGAAAAGCTGGGACAGTTAGCTGCTCGGCACAGACAGAAGAAGCAGAGATAAATGGCAGGATGTAGAAAAATATCTGGGGGCTTTTTTGTCCACTCCAGCTTTCCTTATAGAAGATTTCAAAATCCAAAACAGTCATTAACTTGTTGCTACCTTTTGCATGGTAATTATAACATGTAAGATGGGGCTTATCTGGAGATTCCAACTAATGTTTTCCAAAATCCTGTTTCAACTACCTTGCCCCATACACAACTAACAGTACCTTCCTCCTCTGCCCAGTTCCAGCAAAGAAGCTCACATCTGTGCACTCATTCCCCACGTGAATAACACTGCCTCTCTTTCTGGTGTGTAAAGAGAATGAAGGAAATGGATCTAGCTATCATGGCTTCCTGCACAGAATCCTGGATATTGCATATTGATAAACGTATCTGAACATTCTTGATTATTCATCTCTAGCATTCTCCCTGCCCCATCCTCTTTCCAGGAATGAATAATTATTAAACATTGTACAGTACCAGTATGTTAACTGATGTACCATTGGGTTAATGCGCCTAGGTGTTTCACAATACTCTTGAAAGAATTAGTATTCTGACTGTGGCTTAAGTGGCTTCATGCATATTCAGAGCCTTGCACATGCTTTGCTGATAAAAAGAAAGCCCCAGTTTAATTATTGTCTTCATCTGGAAGGTTCACTATGATGAAGATGAAAGGGCCTGAACAGACAGGCCAAAATGCAGCTGTTTAAATGCTGCATGCATTCTAAGAGGCCAGAAGCCGCACCAAAGCCATGCTCCAGTCCTAAGGACTAGAATCATAGAATCATAGAATCATAGAGTTGGAAGAGACCGCAAGGGCCATCCAGTCCAACCCCCTGCCATGCAGGAAATCCAGATCAAAGCATCGCCAACAGATGGCCATCCAGCCTCCGTTTGAAGACCTCCAAGGAGGGAGCCTCCACTACACTTCGAGCGCAGCTTTGGCGCAGTTTCTGGCCTGTTAAGATGTGTGTGTCATTTAAACAACATACTTCCAAATTGACCTGAAGCAGCTTTATTTTGGCCTGTCTGTTCGGGCCTGAAAGTCATTCCCCACATGAATAACACTGCCTCTCTTTCTGCTTTGTAAAGAGAATGAAGTAAAGCAAATAACATACAAGGTGTGGGGTGTCAGTGAAATGCAACCTGTTCCAGGGAGACAAAAGGCGCAGTGGAGAGAAAAATCTTTATAGGAAGCAACAGGGGATGCCCTGCAGGGAAGAGAGGGTGATTGGGTGCGGGTAGATGTTTTGGCCATATAAAGTTCTTGATGTGAACTGTTTAGGTCTAGAAATTCCTGGTCTTGGGAATGGATGGGCCACTGATAAGTTAAAAACTGTTGGCATTCAATCTTCAGGTAGTCTGTCAACATTAATAAATAAAATAGAGGTTCCAGTTGGGATGGCGGCACGATTAGTCATTCTGACTCATCTTGCTTCTTCTTTCAACTTTTAAACATCAAACTCCTCAGAAAATATCATCCTAATTAGATATTTACTATTTGGATTATCTTTTGTTTTGTTGTGTTGTGTCTGATATTCAGTATTTTTATACATTGCTTCAAAAGACTAGTTTCAGTTTTCACTCTATTAGAGTTCAGACTCAGGAAGTATTTTATATAAATTTGGGACATAATTGGAAAAACTTTTAAATAACAGACTTTTCAGAGACTATCACTTTAATTGGACCTTAATTGGATATTTACTATCTGAACTGAACTCTGTTTTGTTTTTCCTCTTAGCTACTTTCAGCTTCGTTTTGGTTTTAAATCTTTAATGTCTCTGGAATTGTTGGCACTGGCGGAAAACCCCATCCTTATCCCAGAGCTGCACAAAGTTTCCCCATGAGTAGCAATTGTGATAGTGTCACATTCCCCATGATGCACAACCCAGAAGAAAAGGGTAGTCCTGTGAGGATCATGTGTCCTATAGTGCACAGTATCTCCAGCCACACACCTGTGTCCTTGCTGTCCATCTGGATTTTCCAGGTGAATGCAGGGTAAAAGAAAGTTCTTTTTTCTCTGGGTTTTCAGAGAAAATCCTTGCATTGCCTTTGAATCCTGAGGAACATCGTATGCCCAGATTGTAGCCACTATGAGTACAGAAATTCCCACCAGTGCAGGCAGGCCCTCTGTCTAGTTGCTGTTATAGTGTGCCCACATCATATGCAGGAGCATTATACACTGCTTCTTCTGGTACCATGCTGCGGAAGAAACAATGGCGTGCGCTGCCGCTGCTGCACACCGCCATGCACCACCACAAGCATGAGCTCCATGCTTGGGGCTTGAGCATACACATTTTTTGTTTTATGCGGGGAGTTCCGGAGGGTGCACTGTATATATAAACGTAATGGGAGTATTTTAAATAATAAAACTCCTTAAAGATCCTCGACATAATTGAATATATATATTTTTACCTCTTTTACTTTATCTGAGAGCTTAATTCTGGAGTTTTTGCTTGGTCAGGTGCTTTATACAATGCTCAGAAATAAGGGGGAAAGTGAAAAGAAAAATATCTCCACCACCTCCTCCTTCCACCAAGAATCCAAAGAGTGTAGCTGACATGGACATGGACCTGATGTTTATGATATGACTGCAGAATTTAATGAACTGGAACCATTTATGCCATCTAGGCAGCCTTTGGTTGCTTCTGTTAAGTAGGCACATTGGTAACCTGTATACAGAGCACTGAATTGAAGGCCAAGGCCTATGAAGACAGGGTTATAGTTCATGGAATGGCTACAAATTCTTCTCCATAGCCTTTTGTTTGCCCAGACTTTTCAACTAGAGGCTTTCACCCTAGTTGAAAGCCTATGGATCATTGGCCTGAGAGATGTGATAACTGGTGTTTGTCCAACTGTATTTTTGAATAAATTTCTTTGTGAATAGTTTGCTTTACCTTCTGATTTTCAACCAGAAATCTGGAGAACCTATCAAGTTTCCACTGTTAAATTACAGTCTAGGTCTCCTCCAGATGTCATTCCATTTCTCTGCATGGCTGCTCGGGATTCTCTGCTTCGAACTGATAGACAGTGGGGAGAGCTGCAGTGGAAATCAGATGAGGTGATTATTTTCCCTGATTATACAAAAGAGATAAATAATCAAAGAAAACAATTTAGCAAAGCAAGATCGCTAGCAAGGGGATTGCATAGGAAGTGTGTTACATTAAGTATCCAGCTATATTCCATGTTTTTGTGCTAGGGAATTAAAGAAATTTCAATTGGATGAGGCAGAAAAATCTTTTCTTACTGGTCTTAAACCACGTCCAAAGATTCTAATCCAAGTCCAACCTCTATATCAACTGTCTGAAGAAGCCTTTCCACAACCAAGGTAATGGCATTACTTATTGACCCACTCTCAACATAACAGCTACTAGCTTTTCAAGAGTCAGACTCAGACTTCAGACTGACCTACACCAGTTTTAATATATGAATCCTTTTTTCTTCTCCCCTCCTTCCCTCCCTCCCTCCTTCCTCCTTTTATCATTGCTTTCCCATTCTGTCTTTTATTTTCCCTTCTCTATTTTCTTTCAATATTTGTCTGCTTTACCCATATTATCACATTCTATTATTTTGATCTTTATTAGAGTTTTATTTATTTTATCTATAAGATTTCTTTCTTTCTTTCCCCCCATCCTATTGAGGCTGTTCTGTGAGCTAAATTAAGGGGAGCGAGAAGAGTAGACCTGTGGATCACACTGCATTCTCCAATTGGGAATCCATGGGGTTTCTTTTTCTTTTCTTTTCTTTTCCTATCTTAACTTTTTGTTGCATTTGCTTAAGAGTTTTGGGGGAGATATTATTGACATTTTATTCTTACTATTACTATTATTACTATTATTACTATTATTATTATTATTATTTCAGTTACCTGAGATCTTTGTTACTGGAAATCATGAGTGTTTTGTAGAAGTATTGGTGGTTTAATGCTTAATGTCAATTTATGGAATGCCACAGGGCTACATAGGGTTGCCATATCCCACCGGGGGGCGGGACAATCCCGGTTTGGGCGGTGCCAACCTGGTCCCGGTCCGGTTTGGCGCCCAAACCGGGACGGCCCCGCCCACCACGGCCACCTCAGCCCCCGCGGCGGCTCCAAGGCCTTGCTGAGGCCTGAGAAGGCTCTCAGCGGTTGGAGCTCCAGCCGCGGAGACGCTCCCTCCCGGGCTCCAGCAAGGCCTTCGAGGCGGCTCCGCGGTCGGAGCTCCGGCCACGGGGTCCTCAAGGCCTCCGCGAGGCCAGGGAGGAGGAGGAGGCCGCTTCCCACCGCGGCGATCGCCGCAATGAGGAGCGGCCCCTGCCTCTTTCCCGGCCTGGGAGCCGGCTGAGGCTTCCTCCCAGACCGGGAGGAGGAGCAGGCTGCTTCCCCTTGCGGCGATCGCCGCGATGAGGGGCGGCCACCGCCTCCTTCCCGGCCTGGGAGCCGGCCGAGGCTTCTCCTCAGGCC
>NC_056525.1:125688494-125688844 GCF_019175285.1 Sceloporus undulatus
CGGGACAATCCCGGTTTGGGCGGTGCCAACCCGGTCCCGGTCCGGTTTGGCGCCCAAACCGGGACGGCCCCGCCCACCGCGGCCACCTCAGCCCCCGCGGCGGCTCCAAGGCCTTGCTGAGGCCTGAGAAGGCTCTCAGCGGTTGGAGCTCCAGCCGCGGAGACGCTCCCTCCCGGGCTCCAGCAAGGCCTTCGAGGCGGCTCCGCGGTCGGAGCTTCGGCCGCGGGGTCCTCAAGCCTCCGCGAGGCCAGGGAGGAGGAGGAGGCTGCTTCCCACCGCAGCGATCGCCGCGATGAGGAGCGGCCCCTGCCTCTTTCCCGGCCTGGGAGCCGGCTGAGGCTTCCTCCCAG
>NC_056525.1:125688869-125723358 GCF_019175285.1 Sceloporus undulatus
TGTCAATAAGCCTAAAAACATCATTACTGTCTCTCCCCCATTAAAATTTTACTCATTCTTTTCAATGGAACTGTATATTGTCCCTAACATTTCAAGTATCCTTTTCCAGAAAAAGTTTCCTGAGATGGGGGTGTAAGTCTAGAGTTCGCACACGTGACGTTAGGTATTGTGTAGACTTGTCTTGAAACTTCTAACACAGCCTCTGTTCCAACCTTGAGGTCCACTGAATCTGCAAATCCCATCTTCATGAATATGAAACACACATGATACTGTACGCCCGAAAGAAATGCAACCTGACACATCTGATGGATGTTAACTGTCAAGTTTTCTTTTCCTATTTGCCTTTTCTCAAACACTTCATTCACTCCCCTTTTCCATGACTGTCTTGAGATTTTTTTAAATATTTGAATAAAAGCTGAGACTTTTAATGCTGTTTCCCTTACATATGCATTTCAAGTATTTTCCTCAAATCTCTTCCTTTCTGTACCCACTTTCCCTAGCACATGCATATTAATGTAGCTTTCTACGTTACACATCTCTGCACACACTGTTTTTGATAGAGAACTGCTCACAAAATTTGGGAAATGTACAAAATCCAACGGACTGTTGCATTCCAGTTTTACATATAAGTTCAGAACGTGGATTCACATTGGTTCATAGAACAAATGTGATCCAAGACAAGTAACTTTTTGGGCTAACAGTTTCCAAAATCTCCAGCAGGTGGGCCTCTGGGGATTCTAAACGTAGGTTTTCCAGCCTGACTCATCTGGTCCCATAAGGGAATGGGTAATATGCCATTTCATGCAAAGCCAACTTACACAGAAGCCTGAAAGAAAGGCCGGGTTCTGAAGTTTTCACTGCCTAGCACCTGTTCCAGAGCCATCCATGACCTTTTGTTATCTGAGGAAGACGTAACCAAATGGCACCCACACCCCAGTCAAGATTAATAGTATCGAGCTGAGTACTATTGAGTTTATTGTTCATGCTATGGAATGCATCTATGTGCATCTCTGCGAGTTTGTTTCTCACACGTGTCCACACTCCAAATAAAGATAAAATGATTATGTGAATGTGTTTTGAAGCATGTTCAAGGCATGCAGAGTTTTACCCGTTTATCTGGGTCTACTACCACATTTTTCACACAGCAAAGATGAAGAATATTGTTTAGAAAAAATATGGGAACCCCCCCCCCCCAATATCTATTTCACGGCTGAAGTGAGTTTTTTGGTAGCACCTCCCCCCAAACTTAATTAGTGCATTTGAAATGCATGTGAGCAATAAAGATTCAACCAGATTCTACCTGGCTTATTTTCATCATTGAATACAGCTCAGTTTGTCGCAATTCAAATTACGATGAGGACAAGGTGGGAAGGTGGGAGAGAAGAGAGAAATTGGCAAATTTTTAAAAAAGCAGCTGAAAAAAGTGGGTGGCAGAAGGTTAAATGGCTTACTTACGAGTATGAATAGATTCCGTAATAACTTTGGTGCTCTTCCATGACACCCAAAATCAGCTACTTGCAGCAGCTGTCTCATAGCAGAGCAGGCCCGAGCTGCTCTGTATAGTAGCAAGCCATTGTGGGAGATGGTTTTGTGGATCAAGGCCTGGACATGAATTGCAGCGCTTGCCATGGACCAAGGCCTTTCCTGGAATCCTTAGACAGTCTTTTCGTTTCAGGAGCTCTGCATTTTGAAGCACTTCTCAGCTATCTATCTCCCAAAATGTCACCTTTGTTTGTGCCTAAAGCCCACCTTGGTTAGACAGCTATGTAGCGCGCTAAGTGTGGGTGGTCCAGCCGCCAGCCACGGTGACCCATTGCTGATGCGAGCCCTGGGGAGCGCTGATGGGAACGAGGCTCTGAGAGCCAAAAAGGGCTCTTTGAGTGGTGAAATTATTTCTCGCACAGCTTAAATCAAGTGATGAAATATTCATAGGGACTAAAGTGAGTGGACTGGCTGGCTGGCTGCTTCTTATGGGAATAATCAATAAGGACTGGAGACCGCCTTAATCCAATATTCAAGCGCTGCATTCCCTATGTCACTCTGGGTTCAGAGTTCTTTTCGGAAACCTTGCTTTCGCCCCCTTCCCCTTCTCCTTCCCTCTCCTCCTCCCTGTCGCTCCATTAGCAGAAGCAGGTACAGATTACTTGAGGGCATCCGAAAGAGAAGGAAAGAGCCTGAAGAGGGATACATGGGGCAGGGAGGGGGGCACAGAGAAAAACAGACAGTACGGAACAGCATAGGAAACATAGAAAACTGCGGGAACGAGGGTAAGAGGACCCCTGCCAGGGCCACCTGTCCAGCTTTGGCTCCAGAGCAGACGCCAATGTGTGTTTGTGAAGTTTACACGCAGAGTTACCAAGGCTGCAGCATACCTGTGGGATGTGGACCTCTCTCTGTTGATTGCCTTCCGCATTTATTTATTTTATTTCTGCTCATCTTTCTCCTGAGCTGGGACAGAAGACAACTTACAACATGGGTAGAGCAAGACAGAATGAAAAGCTTGTGATAAAAAAAAAAAAGTTAAAACACGAAAACAAGTTGTTTTCATCTTAAACCCCCCATTACTTTTAAAAAGTACAAAATGATTTCGAACAACATATGCTATGGAAACCAGATGGTCCAAAGGAGTGGCGCAAAGTCATGCTGGTGCTCTTGCACTGTGACTGTGCAAATCGCATATGCCTGGATCCAATCTGGGTCCTCTGTTGCAGTCCAAAACCAGGCCGCTGGCCGGAGTAGATTTATCTGCCTCCTTCTTGGCCTGCGGGTTCTTTTTTGTGGGCGCTGCCTGGGGCAGCTTCAGGCTGCGTTTCGGGCATGCATTGTCTAAACCCCACAGACCCAACATGGCCTGACAAACACCTCATTTTGCCGTGTGGTTTTGGGCCTTTAGAAGGATAACCAATACAGCCCTTCCCATGTAACGATCCTTCTGCAAAACCAATTACCCCATGAAGGGTCTGTTTACTAAAAACGGTTCTTTCCTGCCAGTGAAAGGAGATCAGCGAGAAGGCTGGAACCAACTCCTGGGGAAAGGGAGTTTCCCACAGTTCTGGAGCAGCCTTTGGCTGGGTGCTTTGATTGTGAGATCTTGTATGGCAGGCAGGAGGGTTAGACTGGATGGCCTTTGGGGTCTCTTCCAACTCTGTGAAGAGTCTATGATCACTGATAAGTCACCTACCAGACAGGCCTGTTACAATAAAAACAGGACACCGAGAAAGCCCTCCCCATGATACTAAGGCTGAGACAGGTTTCCTATGAAATGTACAGGACTCAAAGATTTTATTTCAGCTGTTGTGGGCTTATCTGACTTCTTTCTCCTCACCTTCCCACTCGGGACCTCTGTTATGTTAGTCACGGTTGGCTGTCCCAGCCCCGGATTTCCTCTGCCCCATCTCGTATTAGCCCCTTTTCACTTGCTGCCCCTCACTCCTGGAACCTTCTTCCCCCGCGAGCAAGGGCATACTTCTTTAACTAGCTTAAAACGGAGTTGAGGCCCATTCCTGTTCAGCGAGGTTCCCCAGGATTGATTAATTGTTCACTTGCTATTTTGATGTCCTTTTGTGCCTTGTTTATTGAATCCTTTCCTGTATGCTATTATTTTTATATGTATTATCCTGCTAGAGAGGCAGGCTAGCCTCCAACAGGCCTCCCTGGAAGAAGCTTCCCCATCCATTAAGAAGCCAAGCCCCCCTCCAGTCCAATCTCCCCTGGTCCAGACCTCCGAGGTTAGAGAAGAACTGCTTGACCTCATACCTTCCCCTCCACCACTCACTTCTCCTTTTTGTGTTGTGTCTTTAGCTGTAAGCCTGAAGGGGGCAGTGAACCGTCTTCATTAAAGTTGTATGACCGCACTGGTAAATTTACAGCTCTTTATAAATAAAGGTTAATAATAATCATAATACTTAGATAGACTAGATAGATAGATCGATAGGATAGATAGATAGATAGATAGATAGACTGACCCGTTGTTCAAGCAATTGCCTAGGTTCTATTTTTTGGATCCTAGGAAGGCGCACTGTAAAATGGTGTGATATTTAAAACCAAATATGTTATATAGAGCACGCAGTAAGAATAGATTGGACTGATCTGAATTAAGTATAAGCAATGGAGCATGCTTTTTACTTTTTATGATTTGAAATTTTCCTCAGATCTACATCTTTTCTTCTTTGCAGACTTTGAAGAAATATTTTTTGCTTGGTGTAAATTTGAATGTAGACATTCCTGGCTGAGCAAATGTTCTTGGTTCTGTATATAAAATATTCTGCTGAGCGATCTGTCAGTACTAATTCTGTCACATGTTAATAATACACATCTGGAACAGATAAGATTGGGCTCCTTTTCCCAATCCACATTAGAGTATGACCTAGCCAATAAAGATGCGGCTTGCCTGAATTAAATACGACCCACTTCTAAAACTGGCTTCTAAGCAGCAGCTCAGGTGGTGGGGATGGATACCTTTTTGGACTACAGTTATGTGGGAAGAGAAAAAAAAGTAACACGAAAAAGGCGACAAGAAAACAAATAAACTGTATGTAAAACCTTACAACAGCTACACATTCCCTAGCCCCTGGCGTTCTATTATCCCATTGGACCTAAGTGAGGATGGTAACTGTACAACAGTACATCCATTACAGGAATATGGAGGGGGGCTGGATTTTTCAAGCACCATTAGAGAAAATGTTGAATTTTAAAAGTTTTAAGTTAAAATGCATTTTATTGAAATGAAACTTTTTTCCATGTCAAAATGGCTGTTTTGATTGCCTTCTTTACATCTCCTTAGAATGGGCATATCATTTGTTTTCGAGTGTGTGCATGGTATTTTCATGTGGGTTTGTACACTGCACTGAAAACTGTTAGGTTCAGTCTCCTCCACCTCCCATTGGATAACACACTCTTTCTAGCCAACACACAAGTGAAGGGCAATTTCAGGGCCCATGGGCAATGGTAACACCAGGTTCTTGGAGCTGTGACTGAGTCATCCAATTTTACTCGGACTCGTTTTGAAATGGCAGAAACACAAAGGCGATGTGGCCTGAACCATTAATTTTAATGGAAGTATTTAACACCTAGATGGACAGGGCAGGAGCCGAGTTGTGTGACCTCTAAGTTTCCTGGGGCAGACCACTGTGGTTCCTACCAACCTCAGCAACTTGAACTGCAATTTCTAGCACTGTGCACTACTGTGCCTCCAAGGCAATGGGGCATTTCAGTGTCACCAGATATCTGGATGGCTCCAATGATTCGTTTCTCTTTAAGGCAGAATTAAGTTAAGTATAACCACTGAAGTCTCATGCAGAGTTAATCAAGCAACCCATGTATGTTTTACATTATGCATTTGCCCAGTTTTGAACATACACTTCTTGGGAGTCTTAGTGTTAAATGGCATGTAATTTCTGTTTCTTAAATATATAAATTATGTTTTTAATTCCCACACACTGTTGCTCTTTTTGGCGTCTCTCTTCTCTGCCTGTTTCATGTTGGACAGCTGGGTATGAGACTAGAATGGCAGTTCTCTAGATCATAATATGGAGTAATGACCATAAAGACCAGCATCATAAAGGGGATGAAAGTGTTCTTAGGCTGTCAAAATAGTTGGCAGTCAAACTTGTAGTTGTGTACATTTGACAGTCATACAGAAGTCCTGTAATGTGGGGAAAAGCAGGAGGGGAGGGGAGCAAAAAAAGGGAATAAAGAAAAAACCCTGGCTTCTTCATTTGCCAATGGTAGGAGTTGCCCCAAAAAGGGACCCCAGTTTGGCAGGAAGCGGTTCTGATGATGTGACAGGGGATGGCCATTTCCTCCGTGAAACACAAGAATTGACAAAAGATGCCGCAAGATACACTGCCTGCAGCTTGTTGGATGACTAAATGCCTTCTAAAGGAGACCTATAAAAAAGTAGATGGAGCCCTTCAAAATCTATCAGTGAAAGAAAAGGTTTTGATTTTTTCCCAGGTTGTTCAGATTAATGCTTATAATGCGTGCATACATTGTCAAGTCCAGTGGCTCCCTAGTTCAAACAATCTATGGTTCAAGTAATAAAATTTAGAACATACCTTTATTAGTAAATAGAGGATCTATCATAACTAGAGATGTTTGTTGGTCAGAGCTAAACAGCAAGCATAGCAAAGCAAATTAAAGCACACACAATTTCAAATAATTGGCAGGTTTATTTTCTGAATCATTACATGAAAATTACAAGATGTTCTCAGAAGATGTCAATAAAGGAATTAGTTGGCGCAAAAACCATTGTGCTGCAAGCAACTTTCACACAACTGAATGCACAATCAAGCACATTACTAATGTGATCTGGATACATAATGGTACTGCATGATAAACTCCATTTCATTTTAAACTGGTGCAGCCATCTGCCACGGACAAAAGTGCCCCATGTGCTTCCATAGGGAGATATTGACACATGTGTAAGCACTAACAGGATTTCCAAGCGCTGATACTGGAACATGGTGACCTGGGCCAAGTCAACTTTTCAGCTTGAAGAGGGAAGGGAAGGCAAAGGCAAACCCCTCTCTGAAAAAATAAATCGTCATGAAAAATCATGATAGGGGTGCCAAGGAATGGACTGACTGATGGCACACATCAAAATAGTAGAACATCCCTCCCTCCATTCTCTTCCTTTGATTTGGCCACAAATGACCTCAGGATAGGAAGTGGGCCAGGGCAGTGCACCATCACTTTACTCCAAGTGTCACTGGAATATTGAGGGAGATTACCACAAGCAGGAGTTGGTAGGGGTGCAGGGAGCAAATTTGGCCTCTACTATGAAGTTCTTTGGTGGCCTCGTTGGTCTCGATTGTATCAGCTCAATTTCTTCACTGTGTTACTGTGGAGGGGAAAAAGTGGGACAGCAGTTTTAGATATGGGGAAATTCAAATCAACCATGATACATTGTCTGGGCAAAGGATCAGATGTAACTTCAGAGGTTCCAGCCAATGCCAGGTCCCGACCCATTGCTCCAATGTGTTTGTGCTATATGTTTGCTTATCCACACCAGCCTGACCAAGGGAACATCAGCCAGCCTGTTTGCCAGATGTGGATGAGGTTGCCCAAGGTGCATTCCTGTGAAAACTGAGTATATTTGAAAAGAATGATGCCAATCGCACCCCATGAGGTCCCAGTTTGTTTGGACCAACTTTCATTTGTTATTCTAAACCTTCATGCAGGACCATACTCTACCACAGTCGTTGGCCTGTAGGAAAGAAGTCAAGTTCAGCATTTACAAAAGCAAAACAACCAAAACAAAAACACAAAACCAATGTGGGAAGAAGCAGGGGAAAGAAGGATCCTTTGGGACCTGTACAGAAATTGGGGGGCTGGTTTTGGGAAGAATCTGCTCATTACAAAAGCCTTCCTCAAGGCGAAGGACATAACCTCTAGCAGGGCCACTCAGTGACGCAAGGCAGCCAGGGATTTCAGGTTACAGGTGTTGGGCCACCGCGGGCCACAAATTTGGAGCTGGAAGAAAGAGAAAAACAGGGTGTGTGGTTTGGGGAAAAAAAGATGGAATGACAACAATATATAACCAGTAGAAACAAAAGAAATTCAAAAGGGGTGCCATTAGACACTGAAGAAGTGGACTGCCTTAGGAGAACAGATGCTGGTGAACCACAGAGGCAATGATAGAAATGTTGTTGCGGGCAAATTAGCTTACTCGCTAATTAGCTTACTTGGTCACGCCTATGACTTTGGAGTAGGCGGTATAAAAATAAAAACAAATTATGTTATTCTATATTATTATTATCATATAAAAAGGTTCTCAAACAGAGGTATAAGCAGTAAAGGCAAGGTTAGGCGTACCTCAGTAACAAAGGCTATGACAAAGAAAAAAAGGTTTATAATTTAATTTTAATTTTAACAGTAAAAAGAAAAACATAACTTATATCATAAAAAGTACATCCCAAAAAAACGCAATGATACCAGACACATCACACAGTACTACACACAATAAAAATGACTTCCTTTCCCACTAAACTTTTGAAAGTTTTGATTTATATCTGACTTGCATTCTTTCCTTTTATACATATTATAAATTTTATTTGTATATTATGTAGATTGCAGAATACCGATTCATCCTTCTAAGTCCAGTTATTTTCATCCATCTCATACCAATATTTCATTAATGACATCTCCTGTTTTCCGTTTCTAATATTCTTATATATTACATTTTACAAAAACATGTGTACATATACATTTCTATACCATGATTCTTTTTCCACAAAGTCTTTTTCTGCCCACCAGGACCTTCTCTTTCCTCTCGTCCTCTGTCTAGCAGGAAGTATTTTAAAACAGCCCATTAGCATCTGGGGAAAGTGACAGGACAGGAGAAAACACCGAGCAATTCAATTGAGGTTGCAACAAATATGTCTAGTAACACACCAGTGCAATAAAGCTTGTTTCTGGGAAAGAATTGGCTGATAACCTCAGCCCATTCTATTCTAATTGTGTGTGCAAAGTAAACAGCAGATCCCTCTAGAATACCTACTATATATGTGAACAACAAAAACAGAAAAAGGGGGGAAAGGGGAGCTAGCCGTTCATCCAGTTATCCCAAAGGCTGTTTTTAAAGCATAGAATATGTGCTTGGGCCATCAAAAGGAAAATCATAAGAACAAAGTGGAGGCTGGTGAAAGAAAAGTCATCACTGGAATATCATTGGGAAGACAGTTCCAAGTGCGTTTGGAAGGTATGGTCAAAAGTGTTTTGTTCACCAATGCAAGGTTAACCTGACTGGTGGTTTCATCTCAGGGTGTGCATACTGTTAGTGGAATAAACAAAAAAATCCAGTGACCAATATTGCACATCCTCTTCTTTTGTGATAAAAGAACCTATCCCTACTCTATGTATGCTATTTCTACTATTGGTACCAAATTCTCTGTTTAAAAGAAGTAATGTAATAGATAATTATAAAAAAACTTTATTCTACCTGCTTTTGTGAAAACACCTCAAAATTGGCTTACAATATACACCATATAAGTATACAACAATATGTGACCCCTTAAAAAAAGAATTAAACAGTTAAAGTTAAAATTAAAATGAAAACAATTAAAACAAATAACGGTGGGCAGGAGTCATCATGGCTGCAGTAGTTTATTTGAGAAGGCCTGCCGAAGAAGGATCCTCTTAACAGTTTTCTGAAGCTCTCTAGATTGGTGCATTTGATGGGATCATGTTCCGGCAAGGCCATTCCTAAGTTGGGAGCCATTGCAGCGAAAAAGCCCTCGGGAGGTCGCAGTCAATCTGGGTCTTATAGGCTGCAGTAAGTTTCCGCCCAGAGGACCTGAGAGCATGGGGCGGATTGTAGGAAAAAAAAGCCGATACCTTAGATAAGTTGTGGCCCAAGCCATGTAGGGCTGTTCACTGGAAAATGTGAGTTTGGGCATGATGGTGGTAAATTCGTCCTTCTTCACCTTGTGATCGACATGCAGTCCATTATCTTAACAAACTAATTAGCTCTTAAATGGGTTTGGGGTTCCTGAATAGGGTCCACAAACTCACTAATGCCAAAGGGAAACAACTCCAGTGATACAAATCTTCTCCCATAAAATCAAGGCACTTGTTAAAAAAGTTCTTAAAAGAAAACTTCTAGGGGAAAAATACCATGGCACTTTAGAGCAAACTATGATCAGGGAAGGTTCGAGCACATCATTTTGTAGAACATAGCAGCACCAATTTCAATTGATTGGCAATTTGTCCCACCAACGGTATTTGAATGATTTTGTTCAACAGTGCCATTACAATCGTGAACCATGATAAGGCTGTGATCACTGTGGCCATCAAATGAGGAACCTCCACACATGCTCTGATATGCCCTACACTCCACAGCGGCAATAGCAACATTGGCATAATGCAGTGATGAATCAATTGGGCCAAAAGCCACCAGGCCTCAGTGGTCACAATTTGTTTAACCTGAACTGGCTGAGACGGGTTATTCTAGTTGCAGACTAAAACATAATCCAGCAGATAAAGGCCAGAAAAAGATAATCATGTGAAAACATCACACAACTCCTTTAAGAATGGGAAAACCAGCAATGAGGGAAAGCTAGAGCTATACGAGGTAACAAAGGGGGTGCAAAGGTCTCTGTCCACATTTAATGCTGGGGCCCTGGGTGGCTGTGTATCCAGCAAATGCGAACCCTGTGTTGCCACTCGTGGGGTGGGGAAAGTGCTATGAGCTCATGTGCAAACTAATAGTTTGAACACATTAGATGGCCCCCAAGGTGTTACACTGAGAATTCTTGGTGGCCACAACCCGTAGTAGTTACATATTCTAGAGGAGGAAAACCATGATAAGCTTGAACATAATTTTCTCTGTGTGGAGAAAATTGTGTGTTGTGTTGTGCATGCGTGCACATAGTATGTAAACTGCTTGAGTTATACTAGTGATTACTTACTGTGATCTCAAAATAAAAATAACTTTTCACTCTTTTCGTATGCTATTTTTCTTCCACAATAAGTTTAGGGAATTTACTCTATCCCAGGAATATATATTTGCCACATATATTATTATACATACTATATCTTTCTGAAATTGCACCTTGGATCTGATATGTTATTATTGTTCCTATCTCGGGCGAGGGAATGCGGGTCCTGCGACGGTAGAGTACCGTTGGCGGCCAAACACCTCTTGCTCAAACGACAAAGACCTCTCCTAGAGCCGACTGTTAAAGGACTACGGGAGAGGTCACTACGGATCAGCAACAAAGAACTCGTTCTATGGTGCTCGTATTGCGTCCGCGGCAGTCGCGTCCGCGAGAGTTGTTTCAGGGTGGTCAGGGGAGCTAACTCAGTCCCTCCCGCCCGACACAGATCCTTGACCCTTCTAAGGCTGCTGTGACTTGTTTAACGATTTCTCGTGGATAAAACTTCTCTGTACTAAGCGAAGGTCGAACGCCGACATTATGGCAGAACTTAGGGTAGATAGCGTCCAGCAGCCTCCGTGGGGACTGTGTATACTGGATCCAGTTTGACGTAGGTGGAGTACGAGGATGTGGACAAGATCCTCGGACAGTGTTCGGAAGAACAAACCTGCTCTCTTGATCCTGTCCCTCGTGGTTAGCAGCCAGGGGGGAAACCGGCGGTAACACTTTTGTTACGCCGGATAATTCATAAGCTTTCCAGGGGAGTGGGCGATTTCATCGGATCTTAAATTGGGCCTAGTAAGGACCGATCCTAAAAACGCACCTCCCTGGACCCCCTGGTTATTAATAATATCGGCTGTTTGCTGCTACCATTTTTGGGAAAAGGTGATCGAGGAGGGCGGGTTGACGATCCAGCTTCAGGCGGTCTGGATGAAAACGGCATTATCTGGACCCATTTCAAACTGGCTTCGGGCAGGTCATGGTGGTTGAGCACGGCCCATGTCGCGTTGGTCGGATGAATCTCCGTCTGGGCATTGACAGGGGAAGCGTGCCCGTTTGGTGCTCTGGACATCTCAGGGCTTTCGATACATAGCACCATGGTATCCTTCTGGGGGCGCCGGGCTGGAGGGTGGGAACTAGGGGGCATGAGCTCCAGTAGGTCGCTCTCTACCTCTCTGGGAGGTCCCAGATGGTGCAGTCTGGGATGACGTGTGCTCCAGCGAGGGCCTTAAAAATGGGGTCCTCAAGGAGCCATTCTGTTCCCATGCTATTAACATTTACATGAAAACCGCTGGGAGTAGATCATCACGGAGACATGGGGAGCGGGGGTTATCAATTACGCTGATGACACCCACAATATTATCTCATGTCTCCGAATGATGCAAGTGACTGGGGCAGGCCGTCTTCCTCTGTGGCCTGTCATAGAGTCAGTAAGGGCTTGGATGAGGGAAACACGGACTCAAACTTATACCAGCAGAAAAACGGAGGTACTAGTGATAGGTCCCCTGGTCCAGGACTAGGGAGGCGGTTCACTGTCCTGAATGGGGTCACGTCCCCGTGAAGGGATCCGTGCGCAGTCTGGGGGTGCTTCTTGACTCGTCCTTCACCTGACTGCTCAGGGTGAATGCTCGACGGTTCAAGAGTACCTGTTCATTCAGCTTCGGCGATTCGCCAGCTGCGGCCCATACCTGGCCAGAGGGACCTTGAAAAAACTGTGTCACACGCTCTGGTACAACTTTCGAGGGGACTGGATTCTGTAATCGTTACTTTACATGGGGCCAACCCTTATACCAAACTCGGAAGTGCACAAAAAATGGTGCAGGACGATGGAGCAGCGCGGCTTGGTCACTGGGGGATTGCTCAGGACCAGCACACATAACACCTGTGCTTAAAGAATCCCCATTGGTGCCCATCCGCCTCCGAGCCTCAATATAAGGGTGTGGTTAATACCATATAAAGAACTAAATGGCTTGGGCCCAGGATTCTGATAGGACCAGCCTCTCCCCGTACATCGCCTCGAACCCTCAGAAAATCTTGGGCAGCCAAATCTGAAGGTGCTGGGGCAAGGTTGGCTGTCACTGCCAGAAAGATCTTTTTCCACAGCTGCCCCAGCCCTTTGGAATACGCTGCCAGGAGATCCGCTCATCTTCCATCCCTGGCTCAAATTTTAGGACAGGGTCTTAAAACCTTCCATTTCATTCAGGCAGGTTCCCCGAACTAAATATCCTGTGGGCCTCACTCCCTCTCTCGTGGCCGTGAGGAGGGCTAAGGGGCTTTTTATTGTTTTTATGGACTGTTGTTATTATAGGTTGTTTTAATCTTGACTATATTGGTCTGCACTTCGGTGCATTTGTTAGCCGGCCCTGCATCGTTTGGAAGGGCGTGGGGGTACAAATAAAAAATTTTATTTTATTTATTATTATTTATGTTAAATTGTCTTTTGCCAAATATCTCTGATAAAAGATTTCATTCTTGTATTTTAACATATTTAAAAAATATTTTGAATCATCAAAAACTCAATAACAAATGACGGTGGGGAACTACACCAACCAAAATTGCCAGTCCAAAAAAGAATAACATCCCAGACCGAAAACCATCAATATAATTTTCAAAGAGCAATGCAACATTGATTATAAATCTTTCCTTGGAGGTATTTGTTTTGATTTTTAACAAGGTGTTTGGTTGGGGTGTGGGGGTGGGGGCTTGGTGTTGTGTGGGGTTTGGGTAGGTGGGGTGTGGTGTTGTTGGGTTGGGGCTTGGGTGGCTTGTGGGGTTGTTTGGTGGTTTTGGGTGGGTGCGTGGGGGGTGTGGGGTTTTGTGGGCTGGGCGGTTTGGTTGTGCTTTTGTGGTTGTTGGGGGGGTGGTTGTTCGTTGTGGTTGTTTTCTTCGGTTTGGGGTTGGGGGGGTTGGGGGTTTGTGGGTTTGGTGGTGGTGTCTGTTGGGTTGGTGGTTGTTGTGGGGGATTTTTTTCCCCATAAAGGGGACTGGGTTGGTTTAGGCATGATTCTTGTAAGATGATTTCCCAAGCTGTAGGCTAGTCAGTACCAAATAGGCTCATTATGATGACCAAAACTTGCCCAGAACTGGGAAAATAATGGTCACAGCCCTGTGTTAGTCACATAGAGCAGACGTCTTGAATCAATTGCTTGGAATGGTGAGTCACACATAGGTAAATTCCTTTGATTCAGTGGTCTACAATAAATGCAACCTAGACCTATTTATAAAAATTCCAGGTCTTTTGGTAAGTGGACTAAAATAAACTATCTCATTTTAAAATTAAAACTTAAACTCCATTGACACTCCCTCTGGGTTGCTACTTAAAACACTGGCAGTGCAAGGCCGCAGACCAATGACAACAGTAATCGTCTTCGGGATAACGCTGGCTTCAGCTTAGTTAACAGATATGACCATCACCTTCCTACAGTGGTTACAACTAGACATTTATGGCAAGGGGAAAAACTTTACCTTACCTTATATACATTTTTAAAATATGTTTTATATTTTAATATTTACTGTTAAACATTTCATATTAGCTGTTCTTAAAATGTTGTATTTATTACTTTTAAAAGTTTTTGTCTATGGTGTTTAATTTGTTATGTTTAAAATTTTGAGGTTAGCTGCCTGAGTCCCGATATATCAGGAGCAAGGGAGGTAGAAATAAATCAAATTTTAAAAAATGGAGACCAAACGTGGGACAGTTAGCTGCTCGGCACAGACAGAAGCAGCACGAGATAAATGGCAGGATGTAGCAAAAATATCTGGGGGCTTTTTGTCCACTCCAGTTTCCTATATAGAAGATTTCCAAAATCCCAACAACAGTCTATTAACTTGTTGTACCTTTTTGCATGGTAATTATAAACAGAAGATGGGGCTTATTGGAGATTCCAAACTAAGTTTCCCAAAATCCTGTTTCAAATACCTTGCCCCAAACAAACTAAACAGTACCGTCCTACTCTGCCCCAGTTCCAGAAAAGAAGC
This sequence comes from Sceloporus undulatus, assembly GCF_019175285.1. Classification (NCBI taxonomy): domain Eukaryota; kingdom Metazoa; phylum Chordata; class Lepidosauria; order Squamata; family Phrynosomatidae; genus Sceloporus; species Sceloporus undulatus. The sequence continues at coordinate 125,703,224 of NC_056525.1, forward strand.
TCAACATCCTGTGCACTCATTCCCACGTGAATAACCACATGCCTCTCTTTCTGTGCTAGTAAAGAGAATGAAGGAAATGTGATCTAGCTATATGGCTTCCGGCACCAGGAATCTGGATATTTCGCATCTGATAAAACGTATATGAAATTCTTGATATTCATCTCTAGAATTCTCCTGCCCCATCTCTTCCAGGAATGAATACATTATTGAAAATTGGAACGAGTACCAGTATGTTAACTGATGTACCATTGGGTTTAATGCGCCTCAGGTTGTTCACAATATCTTGAACGAGTAATTAGTATTCTGACTGTGGTTAAAGTGGCTTCATGCTATTCAGAGCCTTGCACATGCTTGCTGATTAACAAACGAAAGCCCCAGTTTAATTCATTGTTTCATCTGGAAGGTCACTATGATGAAGATTGAAAGGGGCCGAACAGAAAGGCAAAATGCAGCTGTTTAAATGCTGCATGCATTCTAAGAGGCCAGACAGCCGCACAAAGCCATGCTCCAGGCCTAAGGACTAGAATCATAGAATCATAGAATCCTAGAAGTTGGACAAGAGACCGAAGGGCCATCCATGGTCCAAAACCCCTGGCCCATGAGGGAAATCCCAGATCCACAAAGCACGGCCAACAGCATGGCCATCCAGCCTCCGTTGAAGTAGACCTCCAAGGAGGGATGCCTCCAATACACTTCGAGGAGGCAGCTTTGGCGCAGTTTCTGCGCCCTGTTAATGATGTGTGTGTCAATTTAAACAACATACTTCCCAAATTGACCTGAAGCAGGCTTTATTTTGGCCTGTCTGTTTGGGCCTGAAAGTCATTCCCCACAGAATAACACTGCTCTCTTTGCTTGCTAAGAGGAATCGAAGTAAAGCATATAAACATACAAGGGTGGTGGGTGTCAGTGGAAATGCAACCTGTTTCCAGGGAGGACAAAAGGCGCAGTGGCAGAGAAAAAAATTCTTATACGGAAGAACAGGGGATGCCGCAGGGAAAGAGAGGGAGTTGGGTGCGGGTAGAGTTTTGGCCATATAAAAGTTCTTGAGGTGTGAAACTGTTTAGGTCTAGGAAATCTGGTCTTGGGAATGGATGGGCCATGATAAGGTAAAAATGTTGGCATCAATCTTCAGGGTAGTCTGTCAACATTAATAAATTAAAAATAGAGGTTCCAGTTGGGAGTGCGGCACGGATTAGTCACCCCCCCTTCTGATCATCTTGCTTCTTCTTCAAACTTTTCAAAACATCAAAACTCCTCAGAAAAATATCATCCTAATTAGATATTTACATTTGGATTACGTACTTAGGTTCTGTAGTTCGTCCGTGTGTGGTAACTGTAGCTATACTCGAGTATGTAATAACATAATACGATTGCTCAATTACAGACATAGTATCAGATTTCACGTATCTACACAGCGTCTATGAGCGATCGATTCCGATCAGGCAAAGTTATCGTATATAATCTGTTGATAACATCGTAGTTGGTGAATAAAGCTTTGGAAATCACACTAAAGCAACCATGTACTTTTCCGAGAGCACTATTCAACTTTATATTTGAGGCACTGAATTCTGGACTTTAATTTTACTATCTTGAAAGGAACTATTGGTATGTCTTTTGTCCTAAGCTACGCTTCACCGCCTCGTTTGCGTTTTAATGTTTTACAATCTTTACTAGTCTCTGGCAATTGTTTTTGTGCCACTGGTTCGGCCCAAAAACCCCACCCCACCTCCCTTAACATAGTAGCCTGCAACAAAGTTCCCCTGTGCAGTTTCAGCAATTGTGATAGTGCTCAACATTCCCCATGATGCACAACCCAGAAAGAAAGGGTAGTCCTGTGCGGATCATGGTGTCCTATCAGTGCACACAGTATCTCCAGCACACACCTGTGTCCTTGCTGCCCATCTGGATTTTCCAGGTGAATGCAGGGTAAACAGAAAGTTCTTTTTTCTCTGGGTTTTCAGAGAAAATCATTGGCATTGCCTTTGAATCCTGAGGAACATCGTATGCCCAGAGTAGCCACCATGAGTACAGAAATTCCCACCAGTGCCAGGGCAGGCCCTCTGTCTAGTGCTGTTATAGTGTTGCCCACTATCATATGCCGGCAGCATTATACAATGCTCTTCTGGGTACCATGCTGCGGAGAGAAAAATGGCGTTGCGCTGCCGCTTGCTGCACACCGCCCATGCACCCACCACAACATGAAGTCCATGCTTGGGGCTTGAGCATACACATTTTTGTTTATGCGGCGGAGTTCCGGATGGTGTGACTTGTTATATATAAAACGTAATTTAATTGGGAGTATTTTAATAAAAAAACTCCTTAAAGATCCTCGACATAATTGTATAGATATTTTACCTCTTTTACTTACTGAGCAGTTAATTTCTGGAGTTTTTGCTTGCTGTCCAGGTGCTTTATACAATGCTAGAAATAACGGGAAGGAAAGTGGAAAGAGAAAATATTCTCCACCATCCTCCTCCTTCCACCAAGAATCCAAAAGAGTGTAAGCTGACATTGGACATGGACACCTGATGTTTATGCATATGACTGCAGAATTAATGAACTGGAACAAATTTATGCCATTATAGGCAGCCTTTGGTTGCTCTGTTAAGTAGGCCACATTGGTAACCTGTATACAGAGCACTGGGGGGGGAACATTGAAGGCCAAGGCCTATGAAAGGGACAGGTGTTCATTTGTCATGGAAGGCTACAAATCTTCTCCCATAGCCTTTTGTTTGCCCATGGACTTTTCAACTAGAGGCTTTCCACCCTAGTTGAAAGCCTAATGGATCATTGGCTGAGAGCTGTGATAATGGTGTTCGCCCAACTGTATTTTTGCATAAAATTTCTTCGTGGGACTAGGTTTGCTTTACCTTTTGATTTTCAACCAGGAACATCTGAGAACCTATCAAGTTCCACTGTTAAATTACAGTTCTAGGTCTCCTCCAGATGTTATTCCCTTTTCTCTGCCTGGTGCTCGGGATTCCGCTTCGAATGATAGACCGTGGGGAGAGGCAGTGGAATCAGATGAGTTGATTCATTTCCCTGATTATTATCAAAGAGATAAATAATCAAAGAAAAACAATTTATCAAGCAAGATCGCTAGCAAGGGATTGCATAGGAAGTGTGTACATTAAGTATCCAGCTACTTCCATGTTTTTTGTGCTCGGGAATTAACTAATTTCAATTGGAGAGGCAGCAAAATCTTTTCTTACTGGTCTTAAACCACGTCCAACGGTTCTAATTCCAAGTCCAACCTCTATATCAACTGTCTGAGGAAAGTGCCTTTCCACAACCAAGGTAATGGCCGTTATTTATTGACCCACTCTCAACCCAACATGCTACTAGCCGGTTCAAGTCAGACTCAGACTTAAAACTGACACACACAGTTTTAATATATGATCCTTTTTCTTTCCCTCCCTCCTTGCTTCTTTGATCATTGCTTTTCCATTTGTCTTTTATTTCCCCTTCCTCTATTTTCTTTCAGTACTTGTCTGCTTACCCATCTTATCAACATTCATTATTTGCTCTTTATTCGAGTTCTATTTATTTATTATCAGATTTCTTTCTTTCTTTCCCCCATCTATTGAGGCTGTTCTGTGAGCTAATTAGGGGAGCGAGAAGACGTTGACCTGTGGATCACACTTGCATTCTCAAGTGGGAGGCCAGGGTTGCTTTTTCGTTCTGTTCTGTTCCTATCTTAACTTTTTGTTGCATTTGCTTAGAGTTTTGGGGGAAATATTATTGACATTGCTTCTTCTTCTTCTTCTTTTCTTCTTCTTGATTATTTATTTTATTTATTATGATTATTATTATTCCGTTACTGAGGTCTTTGTTACTGGAAACATGAGTGTTTTGATAGACGTCTTGGTGGTTTAATGTCTTAACGTAAATTTATGGATTGCACAGGGCTACAAGATGAAAATAAAAACAAGTGCTTCTAAGTCAGTACAGTATGCCATAATAAACACATTTTTTGATTTTACTTGAAAGTTATTTTGAAAATAAATTGTTTTGATAATGTTTATGGCGTCTAATGGTGCTTCACCAAGTTATTTGGCAATTATTTTAGTAACCTCATTGACTTAGAATATGATTATTTGATTGTTGGTGGTGATTTAAATGGATTTTTGTATCCTTTGCTATACAAAAATACACCTCTGCCAAGGAAACAATTCATGGTGAGAGCTACTTTACAGGCATATATGAATTAGTATAGTTTACTTGATGCGTGAAGACCTATACACCCATGAGATAGAGAATATACTTTTATTTCTCTCTGGCGCACCATAATTGTTTCAGATTAAATTATTTCTTAATTTCTGCATCTTTTGTTAGTAATATAAACACATGCAAAATAGAATCCTTGATCATATCAGATCATCCTCCAGCTGTCTACAATTGCACTTTTCAGGCAATTCCAGACAGCTGGAGTATGATCTGATATTATCAAGGATTCCATATAATATGCTGCCTTTCCCCTAAATTGGACCCTAGGCAGGTCACAAAAGAGATTTTAAAAACAGTACAGTCTGAAAAACAGAATTAAAAGCATCACATTAATATAACAAGTTAAAAATTTAAAATCATAAAAACATACTAAGATAAAAATACAAACCATTAAAAGCAAACATCCTATTAAGAAGCCTCCCTCAGTGCAAAGTCCTGTTTGAAAAGAAAAGTTTTTGCTTGCCAGAAAAAGAATAGGCGGGAGAAGCCAGCCTAGCCTTTTGCAGGAGGATGGGATCAGCCACTGACAAGGTTTTCTCTCACATCTTCACCAAGAAAACCTGTGTTGGTGGTGGGACACAAGAGACAGCCTTATTATTGTTGTTGCTTATTTCTATAGCGCTGTAAATGTACACCTTCCCCTGAAGATCTTAAAGTTCTAGCAGGCGCCTATGGGGAGCATTCTAACGCTCCTAAACCTTTAGTCTCTGGCATTTTAATGCTTTGCCTTTCAGTGATGAGCAGCTTAGGACTCAAATTTCAGCAGATCTGAATGGAATATTTTAAAATGAATGATGCCTCTGCAAGTTTATACACTACTGAATGGGAAGTACTGTACATATGTAAAGCCTATATTCAGGCTAGAGTCATTGCTTATTCTTCTTCTTAAAATTATTGAACAAGAAGCAGAAAGCACTTGTCTCTCAATATTACTGTTTTTCCACCTGAAAAACTGTATCATGAATTGTAAAAAGTTAAATATGAATTGAATTATAGCAGACACTAATCCTCCTTTGCATATCCTCCCACCCTGAGGTCCTGCCATCAACAACAGAACAATACACAGATTAACATGGAATTTCCTCCCTACCCAGGGTCACACATATCTATCTATCTATCTATCTATCTATCTATCTATCTATCTATCTATCTATCTATCTCCAGCTCTCTCCTATGCCAACATTCTCTGAAGAAGCCAGCCACAGATGCTGGCGAAACGTCAGGAATAAACTCTTCTAGTACATGGCCACATAGCCCGAAAAAACCCCACAAAAACTATGGATGCTGGCCATGAAAACCTTTGACTTCACATTGAATTATATTGACTTGTAACAAATTAAATTTGATATGATATATGTATGCCAAGCATACTGGGAAAATGAGGAAAGTCCCAACAAGATTCTGGTGCATCATCTTAAGCATCAACAGCAACACAATGTTATTTCAGCTATCAAAGATGCAAGCAATAATTTATGTACACCACCCTCAGATAAAAATCTACATTTTTTTAATATTTATTTTGTTTTATTTTGGAGTTTGGAGTTTTTTGTTTTTTGTTTTTTTTTACAATTTTTATGTTGCTCTTTATAGCTTTGCAAATGAAATTTACCAACAGAATATAGATATTTGCTTTTGTCATACTGACTTTCTCCATCTTTGCATATCACAGCAACAATTTCTTTTAGACCTTTAATTGGATAATTGGAAAGGCAATTATCAATGGTAGAGCAAATATGATAAACAGGAAGTCTGTTTGTAATGGTTTATATGTGCCTTTTAAAATATGTGTGTGTGTGTGTGTGTGTGTGTATTGGGGAGAGAGAGAAAGTCTGCTGGCTCTGACAGTTATAAATTAAAATATAACATGTTAAAATAAAAACAATTAAAATTTATAACATTACACAACATTAAAAACCCAGTCCTTATCAGTTTGCAAAGACTTGCCGGCACAAGAATGTCTTTATCTGCTGCTGGAAGGACAGCAGGGATGGTGCCATCCTGGCTTCCCAAAAAGGGAGTTCCAAATCTTGTGAGCAGCCACTAAAAAGGCCCACCAAACATCTTTTTCCAGTCTGCAGAAATTTACCTAAACCTGAAAAGGATCGCGTGCAGTGCTAAATAACACTCTATATCCTTACTCAATGTTGATATCAAAATATTGACAGCTATGTTAGCTAATAGATTAGAAGAAATCATGTAACCTTTGGTAAGTCTTGACCAGGTGTGACTTATAAAAAGATAGGGAGCTGATGCCATTCAGTTGGTTATGGACTTGGTTGCTTTAAACTTGGATAGAACTGATTAGCCCACCGGTCATTAGATGCTGAGAAAGCCTTCAATTTATTTTCACAGTATTGGCTAATTTTGGATTTCCTAAAATATTTTTGAAATGGATTCACATTTTATATTCAGCACAGAAAGCAAAGGTTATGACAATTTTTCTCATCTTTTTTTACATTGAAACAGGGTACAAGGTAAGCTTTCCCATTGTCTCCTTTAATATTCAATTTGTGCTTGAAACCCTCAGCATGTGCTATTAGACATCATTCCGGGGTCAATGGATTCAAAGCCCCAGCTTTGATCTCTGCTTTAATGCAGTTAATTAACAATTTTGATAAAATATCTGGCTATTCAGTTAAATGACCTAAGTAAAAAATGCTGCCAGTGGGAGACAAGATAGGCTCTAGCATATTTAAAGTTTTGATATTGCCCAAATTCTATTACTTATTTGGATATAATTATCCCTAGGAAATTATCTCAGATGATTAATCTTAATATAAGTAAACTGATAAAAGATATTGCACAAGAATTAGACAGAGATGGGCAGGCCTAAAGATGAATCTGTGGGGTAAAGTAAGCATGAATAGAATGAACATTGTACCTAGAATTGTTTATGTTATTCACAGAATTTTTCTACTTATTATTATTATTATTAACCTTTATTTATGAAGTGCTGTAAATTTACACAGCACTGTACATACAGTACAATCTTTTTAATTAGACGGTTCCCTGCCCTCAGGCTTACAATCTAATATCTAAATATCTTGCAAGTATTTTAAACACTAAACACACTAAATAGGAGATGGTGGTCTCATCTCCTCCTAGAATTTTAACGAAAAGGATGCATATTTCTATCAATGTTTTGACCTTCTAAATCTTCTTAAACATCATTGGGCATATCTGTTATCTTGTATTAATTTTTGGACCTATTCACTTAAAGTAAGTAATCACCATGGACCCTTGGAGTCTTCATTTCTGGCACCCCTATTCAAATGGGCAGTACTTGGCTCTCCTTTTATTAAACAAGGCAATTTCAGCCTTGTGTGGAAAATATTGGCCTGTTACAGACTGCCAAAATAAAGCTGCTTGGGGTCTCTTTGGAGGTATGCTGTTTAAATGATACATGCATCCTAAGAATCCGGAAGCTGCACCAAAGCTGCACTCCAGTGCTTAGGAATGGAGTGTGGCTTTGGTGCGACCTCCGGACTCTTAGGACCCATGCATCATTTAAATAGCATACCTCCAAAGAGACCCAAAGCAGCTTTATTTTGGCAGTCTATAACAGGCCATTGTCTCATCAATTGCAGTTTTGACCCATGCCCTCATGCCCAATTGACTGTGTGGGAATCCAGATTTGAAAATTGGTAAGGACTGTTTTTATGGAAGGTATAGGCTGAAAATGGGATTGCTACCTTAAATCAGATACTTCATGTTGATTATGTGATTTGCCTTTTTCAGTTTTGCAAGAGCAGTTTAAACTAGTTCTATCACCTAAATCAGAATATTTACAACTGAAATATTTGTTGCAATCCAGATTTGTTCCTGCAGCTTTAAGTGCATCTGAGGTTCTCTTAATATTAGAAGAATTAATTGTGGCCAGCTCAAGGGCAGTTAACAACAACAAAGTATTCAACACTTCATATGTATAAATTTGTGTCATCTATAAATAAATATGGCATGCACGGTTTACAGTAAGAATAGAATAGATAATTGGTATATCCCTTTCTGACTAATCAATGGCCATTGGTTTTAATATCTATAACTACTATGGCTATAGCTCTCTGATTACATCTTATACAGCAGAAACTTGATGTAATACTGTTAATGCTTCCTTAACATATATGTTTCGGAGTTATCCCATAGTAGCTACATTTGGGGAGGAAGTAATCACATGAGTAAACTGGGCTGTGGAAAGTGCCTTCATATTCAGGGAAAGGCATGTTCTTTTGAATTATTTATGTTTCTTGGAAATTAACAAATGCCCAGCAGAAGCGAATTTGTTCCACTCTTTTTACTGCTAAAAAATTGATACTTCATTACTGGAAAGGTAATTTTCTCCAGCTGCGATCCATTGGACAGAAAATCTAGCCACACTTGCAACATTTTAAAGAATAAATTATAGACAAAATTAATAAATGGACTTATATTTAGACATTTGATCAGCTTTTATAAAAGCTTAAGACTAATGTAGTTATTTTTTTTCCTTTTGTGTTTTTATTTTTCTCTTCTCATTATACTGGAACATTATTGTATGTTACTGAGATCCCCTTTGAATGTAAGTAAGTATACTTTAAGCAAAAATTCTCATCAATTCAGAAATCAGTAAATGTTAAAGACCTGAACAGGAGTCCCACCTCAAAACATTTCTTTCAGAGCAAAAGAGAGTACTTAAACATCAAATCAACCATATAGAGAATATCAAATATGTGTGTTCCTTATCAAGATGGATTCAGAATTTTAGACATATACTGCCTAACAGTGTTTGGTTTTTCATATATACATTTCAGAAACCCTCTTAAAATAAAATAAGAAGTAGTTTTGATCAGAGGCAAGTACTGAAAGGAATGCTTGTACATGTCTAATGAGAACCCCCAAATGATGAAGTCACTTAGAGGCCACCAAGAAACCTGAAATGTGGTATGCCACTAGACCAAGTAAACAAACTTGAAAATGGGTCAGTCTTGCACCGAACGGTCAGTGTTTACCTCTTAACAGAGGCCAGTGCCCACCCTAAAATAAGTCAAGGTTTGAGGTGGCTAAAAGGAGTTCATCACATGTTGTCTTGGATAAGGAACAGTTCTCTTTGCAACAGAAAACTGGAGCCTATGCTCAAAGAACGCAAGCTACATTTACTAGTCTGTACGTAGATGGACACAATAAGTATCATCCACACTACTTAAACCTCCTCTCACTATCAATTTAGTCTATTTTTTCAGTAAAGACTTTCAGGCACCATCCATGTTTCCTGATGTATGTTTCTTCTGCCAGAACAACTCTGGGAGGTATTTTAGGCTGAGAGATGGTAGCTTAAGGTCAGCTAGTTAACACTGTTGCTGAGTAGGAATTGCAAAGCTTTGTATGTATGTGCCTTCAAGTCGCCTGATTTATGGCAACCTTACAAATTTCATAGGATTTTCTTAGGCAAGGAATATTCAGAGGTGGTGTGCCAGTTTCTTCCTCTGAAATGTAGCTTACAGCACTGGTATCCATTGGTGGTCTCCCATCTAAGTGCTAGCCAGAGTTGACCTTGTTTACCTTCCCAGATCACATGAGATCTAGTTCCTTTAGGGTATCTAGGACACTTCAACATAAATGGGCTCTATCTCACCTAATCATGCCATAAAATATGTGTTCATTTTAATGGAATTTTTGTTAAAAGGGACTAACAAGGATTACTCTAGCATTTAAAAACAAATGACGGAAACTTGTAAGGCCAGATTTTCTCCTAGCAGGCTGTGAAAAAATTGCTTTTCGAAAATTTGGGCATGATATAGTCAAAGTTGTTTTCCCATTTATTTCAGTGTTAACTCTCCTAGCATGCAACTAAGAGATCTGTATTTGGTTCTTAACTTTAGATAGAGTATGCTTTTCTCATTTATTGTTTAATAGCTGTGCTACAGCAATCCTTCCTCCTTTAATAATAAAGGGCAACCTTCTCTCTTCTTCTCTTTCTAGTAATTACAAATCTAGGAGTTTCTTTGATTTTGAAATGTCAAAGCCTCTTCTTTGAGTTAAGAATACCCTCTAGTGGCCACAGACAATAATGCTAATAGTAACCAGAGACTTTTGCAATGGCACTACATTTCCATGTTGGGATTAACAGATATAACGGAATTGTGTACTCCTGTGAAGCAAGACTTGGCTAAACTGATGGGAACAATGCTGCTTGTAGCATCTCCCATGTCAAACAGGCTTTTGCTGAGGAGCCAGACTAAATATGCCAAACAGCTACTGGGCAGCAGCAGGAGTGCAGGTGACACTGGCGACACCATCAAGTGACACTGGTGAAGGGTTTCTCATAGGGAAAACATCAGTGGCACCATAGTCAACGTTTGTTAGAACTGTGCAAAAGGAGTCACCAGTACCCCCCTTTGAATGTCTTTTACCACAAAAAACCTTTGAATTTTACCACAAAAACCCTATTATGAGACAATCCAAAATGAAATAATGCCAGAAGATTAAACTTCCAGAATGAATGGCACTCAACGAGCCACTGGGATACAGCAGAGGACAACTATGGGTAGCGCTATGGCTAATGATGCAACTGGACTCAATCCAAAAGGATGTTCAGCTGTTGACATGCTCAGAGGTTTAAGGAAAGGTGGGGCAGGAGGGCAGGCCCCTCGTCTCCCTTGCCACTGTAAACTCAGCCTTGAGTCTGATATAGCACTGATATGCACAAGATTTCCATCTCCCAACTCTTATGTGTTGCCTTGAGTGCCAAGCCCACCCTCCTGCAGTGATTGTTATCCAAAGCCCAAACAGTACAATGAGCGTTCTCCATAGGCAGGACCACTGCTGAACGTGCCTTTCTAGAAATCTTATTAATTTGATACTGTGTTTGTGGAATTCCATCTGCACATATAAGTAATAAGCCCTCATCAGCTGAATGAACCTGCAGGAAAACCTTAACGGTGTGAATAGGGCACACTGGACCCACAGGGTGTCTCAAGTAGCAAGACTGATTGGCCAGCTCTTTCCTGATTCATTTTTTACTTCCTAATATGAATTTCATCATACACACACCTGCCAGTGAATGTCCTCCAAGGGTAGTATGTTCTGCCCAGGGGACCCCATCTTGATTTTGAAACCAATTCACTTATCCTTACAGCTGTAAAGAATGAAAGTGAAGGTTGTGCCAAATAGTATGGTTTCATACTGGCTGCTGCAGATAACTGATGGTACACTAAGTACTTCCAGTAATAGGGATGAGAAAATAGGAAGCCTATGGTCTGGGAGACAGGGATACTCCCTAGTCCAGCCTTTGAGTTCCTTCCCAGTTTGAAAATCAGTGATTGGGTCCCTACAACATGCTGCCTTGAAGTGGAATCATGTGACCAACCTGTTCCTCATAGTGGCTGAAGGATGCAAACTGCAAGAAAAGAGATTCCATCTCAACATTAGGAGGAACTTTCTGTCAGTAAGGGCTGTTCGACAGTGGAACACACTCCCTCGGAGTGTAGTGGAGTCTCCTTCCTTAGAGGTCTTCAAACAGTCCTGGGCCCAGTGCTATTCAACATCTTTATCAATGACTTGGATGACAGAATTGGGGGTATACTTATTAAATTTGCAGATGACACCAAATTAGGAGGAGGAGCTAATACCCCCACCTAGAATATTGTATCCAGTTATGGGCGCCACAATTCAGAAAGGACATTGAGAAACTGGAGCGTGTCCAAAGGAGGGCGACAAAAATGGTGAAAGGTCTGGAAACCATGCCCTATGAGGAACGACTAAGGGAGCTGGGGATGTTTAGCCTGGAGAAAAGAAGGTTAAGAGGTGATATGATCGCCCTGTTTAAATATTTGAAGGGATGTCATATTGAAGAGGGAGCAAGCTTGTTTTCTGCTGCTCCAGAGAACAGGACCCGGAACAATGGATGCAAGCTGCAGGAAAAGAGATTCCACCTGAACATTAGGAGGAACTTCCTGACAGTTAGGGCTGTTCGACAATGGAATGCACTCCCTCGGAGGGTGATAGAGTCTCCTTCCTTGGAGGTCTTTAAACAGAGGCTGGATGGCCATCTGTCAGGGATGCTTTGATTTGGATTTCCTGCATGGCAGGGGGTTGGACTGGATGGCCTAGTGGTCTCTTCCAACTCTATGATTCTATGATTCTAGGACAGGATCAAACTTCAGGATGACCTTAATAGATTAGAAAGCTGGGCCAAAGCTAACGAAATGAATTTCAACACAGAGAAATGTAAGGTACTGTACTTAGGGCGGAAAAATGAAATGAACAGATATAGGATGAGTGACACCTGGCTGAAAGGGATCTAGGAGTCCAAGTAGACCACAAATTCAACATGAGTCAACAGTGCGATGCGGCAGCTAACAAGACCAATGCAATTTCAGGCTGCATCAATAGAAGTATAGTGTCTAGATCAAGGGAAGTAATAGTGCCACTCTATTCTGCTCTGGTCAGGCTCCACCTGGAATATTGTGTCCAGTTCTGGGCATCACAATTTAAAAAGGATGTTGAGAAACTGGAGCGTGTCCAAAGGAAGGTGACCAAAATGGTGAAGGGTCTGGAAACCATGCCCTATGAGGAACGACTTAGGGAGCTGGGCATTTTTTAGCCTGGAGAAGAGAAGGTTAAGGGGTGATATGGTAGCCATGTTTAAATACTTGAAGGGATGTCATATTGAGGAGGGAGCTAGCTTGTTTTCTGCTGCTTCAGAGACTAGGACCCAGAGCAATGGATGCAAGCTACAGGAAAAGAGATTCCACCTCAACATTAGGAGGAACTTCCTGACAGTAAGGGCTGTTCGACAGTGGAACAAACTCCCTCGGAGTGTAGTGGAGTCTCCTTCCTTAGAGGTTTTTAAACAGAGGCTGGGTGGCCATCTGTTGGGGATGCTTTGATTTAGATTTCCTGCATGGCAGGGGGTTGGACTGGATGGCCCTTGCGGTCTGTTCCAACTCTATGATTTTATGGCCTGTTACAGACTGCCAAAAATAAAGCTGCTTCGGGTCTCTTTGGAGGTATGCCGTTTAAATGATGCATGGGTCCTAAGAGTCCGGAAGTCGCGCCGAAGCCACACTCCATTCCTAAGCACTGGAGGGCAGCTTTGGTGCAGCTTCCAGATTCTTAGGATGCATGCATCATTTAAACGGCATACCTCCAAAGAGACTCGAAGCAGCTTTATTTTGGCAGTCTGTAACAGGCCTTCGATAAGGAAGTGGAGTTAATTGGGATGCTTGGTTGGAAGAGAAGTTTTAATATCGGATTTAAAGGAAATGGAGTTAAATGGGGTATATGGCAGGGAGAGAAGGTTTTAACATCAGATTGAGAAGGGAATCAGCTGTTTCACACACACACAGAGTCCTCTTGCTTGGCCAGTTCTTTCAAAAATGTATGTTAAGGCGCATGGGGTGGTGCTTCTTTCAGGACCTTTCTAAGCATTATACATATCCCAGTTAAAGGAACAGTGATGTAAGATTCCTTAGGAGCTATGCCATCCAAAACTACTGATGAATCAGGTTGTTGCTGGATTCTAAATCATTATCAGCAATGAAAGAGTGGGCCTGAAATGTTGTTTTAATGTCAATGAATTTTTCCACTTGGTATAAAGAAATAATGATTTATAGAACTAGCAAATGTATTACTTTTAGAGTGTGGGTTATTATGACTCTTATCTACAGGGTCATGTCCATTTATCACTTCTCCAGTGATGAGATCACGAATTAACTCATCCTTGAAGACACTGACAGTTTGGATATAATGAGTCTGCCATAAGAATTTACTCATTTATGTGAGCCTGATAGGAAAAGATGCCTATTTAAAAGTCAAAAGTATGTGTTTGGCTTTTCTTGAGTTAGGTAAGTAGTGAAAATTATTCAGATCAATAATTCTTCTTTGACAGTTTAGGAGCTGAAATAACTAGGGGCTCATTCCTACTTGAGGTATAATTCGATTTCCGATTTGGCTTCGCTCCTTGTTGGTAATTGATTCAAAAAGGTCTCTCGTTCCCACTACAAAACAAGTATGCCAATGTGATCGCTTTTTGGGGGGGAACAATTGCCGTCCCCATTAGTTTGTGCCACTTCCAAATTAAATGTCAATCATCACAGCAGAAGGAGGAAAGAAGAAAGGAGAGAGAGAGGTCCCCAAGTTGGGGGTGGAGGAGGGGGAAGAAGCGGGAGGCGGAAAGCCCGCCCTGACAGAAGGGGTCAGTTTTCTTCACTCTGTGGCTGAGAGGGCTTTGGAGATTCCCTCTGGACAGAAGGCAGAAATTGAAGGCATGTACAGGAAAAGGAGGACCCCTGGTATCCCTGAATGTATTTATTAGCATCTAAATGGAGGACTTTTGGGGATTACTCTTGGACAGAGGGTTAAATGGAGGGTATGTCCTGGAAAAGGAGGACACCTAGTCATACTGAATATCCTTCCTAGCATCTAAAGGAGGACATTTTCAGATTTGCATTGTGCTTGCATAAGATTTGCATTACTTTCACATTGTCAGAAAGGAAATGTCTGTGGATGAATTCTTTTTTCTGATTTTTATGATAGCGATGCTATGTCTTCTGAAAGGCTTTTTGCTGTTTTAAAAGTTATTGTCTGCCAGTTTAATCTTCCTCTTGATAGGTGTTATGGCCAATGCTATGATGGAGCATCAAATGTAGCTGGACACATTAGTGGGCTAAAGGCTCTTGTGAAGGAAGAAGAACCAAATGCACACTATGTGCACATCCATGCTGTGAATTTAGTGGTACAGGCAATGAAATCAGGAAATGTTGTCATGTGTAGAGACTTTTTTAGTGAAGTAGCTGAACTTATTACTTTTTTCGGAGGTTTACCCAAACATTAAAAAAATTTCAAGGGGGAAAGGAGAACATACATCTGAAATGATTTTTGCTTCAGACGTTGGACTGTTAGAGCAGCTTTTTTACAGTCAGTTGCTGTTAATTATAGACAGCTCATTGATTCCTTTGAGGATGTTGCATCTGAGGAAAGAGGAGATGCTGGGCAAAAGCGGATGGATATGCTCAAAGTTTACAGAGGTTTGCTTCTTTCTTCATGCTGCAATCTTTCTTCATGCTGCAGCTCTTTGAACACACTAAACACAGCACTTCAAACAAGTAACCTATAGTTCCATCGAGCAGAACCTTTTTGGTATCTGCCAAGGAGAGAATAAAGCTACATATGAACAACTTTGAAGAGTTCTGGACAAACACCACAATGACAGCAAAAGATTTAGATTTAGAAAGTCTCCATGACATGTTGATCCTAGGTGTGAGTCTCACCAGTTTCAATCTCCTGAGGGATTCTACAAGAAAATATTTTTGATATGATTGATAGTGTCAGCAGCAGTTCACACAATTGCTTTTCCTCAGATGTACGAAAACATATGAGCAAAATTGAAAAGTTTGTCACTGGCGAGATTGTTAACATATCCATTGCAGGCTTCTATATAACTATGGATTCTTCATTGTGCTAATGCTGTTGGATATTGGAAGGGAGAAGAAATTTAAAATTACAGCTTTTCAGGATGTAGTTGATCTTCTAAGTAGGACATAGGGCAAATATGTGTGGCACATACTACCAGAACTGACAAAGCTGATCAAAATCACCCTTATAATACCGTTTTCATCATGTTCACCAGGAAAGTGATTCTCATGCCTTCATAGGATAAAGACCTTTCTGCAGTCAAGCATGGGGCAAGCCAGACTCAATCACAAGGCTGTTATCTCTTTTATGTCCATGTAGAACATGTTTGGAGATGAATCTAACATTATAGCTAATGAATTCATCAAGGCAGCACCAATCAGAAAAAATATATTCAGTATGGAAGAATCTTAGAAGTGCATAGTCTGAATGTAATTTCTTCTGCTTTGTGCTTTATTTAATTATCTGCTCTTAAGTGCTCCCTCTGATTAGTTACAATAAATTTATTTAAACCCATATACAGAGTTTGTTGATTTTTTATCTTGTGCTTCAACTAAGATGGTATATTGCAAGGGCCTTTGGAAGGTGGGGTAGTGTATAGACTATCATATTATAATTAAAATGTAATATTTTGTTGGTAATATTTTGTTGAGTATAGTCGGCCCTCCATACTCATGGTCTTGAGACTCATGGTTTTGATGTGAGCATTCCTCTTCCCTTTCACTGTCCGAACCTCTCCATGGGCTGCCCAGAGAGATGATGGGGAGAGGGGCAAGGGTTTCGGAGGGGCCAAGGCACCTCTTGCCTTCTCCTCCCTAATCCTCCCCTTGGGATGCCCACAAGGAAAGAATCGGGGAAGAGAAGGGGCAGGGAGCCAATTAAAGGGACAGTAGGTTGAGGGGAAAAGGAGCGTGCAGCCCTGCTCCTCTTTCCCCGCTCACCTTTCCCTTTAACTAGCTTCTGAGTGGGGGGTGGAGTTTTTCACAATTTTTCCATATTCGCAGGGGTCTCATTCCCCTAATCCCTGCGAATATGGAGGCAGGACTATACTTTTAATTTTAATGTGGCACTCTAGGATCTATTGATGAAGGAAGATTTCAAGAAACAGAAACACACACACACACACACACACACACACACACAAGTATAGCCCCTTTGCCCGGGTTTAGCCCCATGCCCCTGCCAGGAAATTGAGATGTCTATGCCTCAGATTTGTGGGAGGTAAGGAGTAACCCATGTGTGTTTTTAAATGGCACATGTGTGTGTGAGGTGGTGAAGAGAGTACAGGGTGGGGTGCGATTGGGGACAAGCAGGTTATCTCATGTGGGTGTGCAATGAGGACTGGAGTGGGCAAAGGGGACATATGTTGACTATGCTGGCCCTCCCATCTAGGCCATGTCCTGCTGTGGTGTGATATTGGCCTAAAGGCAGGCCTGGTATGATGAGGGTAGCCCATGCTTGAGAAGCAAGGATTGCTGTGGGGCAAGGCTGTCCTAAAAAGATTTAGTCGTAACTGTGACCAGCACAAGTGCTGCTATCCAAAGAACAGGTGTGGGGGACAGGGGAGTCCCCACCAATTTTCAGTTTTACTACAGATGTTCAGGAAATTAGCTTTTGCAGGAAGCCTGGGGTAACCTTTGGACTGTATGCTTCAGTTTATACTAGTAATAACTGAGGACGACTCCAGGTCTTGGGTGTATTAAGATGGCATTATTAGAAAAATACAGAGTGCAATCACACACACAAGATAGTAATTCAAACAGACACAGCATATAAGCTAACTGAAATGGAAATATGGAAAAGGGATAGTGGAGTTTATAGGAGTTTGCATTATAATTACCTGCTTGATGAGTAGCCCACAGAAAGCTGGAGTGACTCAGACTGGGAGGTCTGACGCTGACACAGAACATACACAGAGTATGGGGGTGCATGCTGGGTGTGTGTGCAGAATTTAGGTTTTGAAACCATATCTGTACCTCAAAACTAGACTCAAGTGATGGGCTATCTAGTCAGGTAACAAAGGCTGGATATCTTTTCCTAGGAATCAACAATGGGATTCTGGACTGGTTGATGGTTTTAACTTTAGTATGGCAAAAACAGTGATTGGACCAGGATATCCCTGAGATGAGATGGAGATGTTTGGCTGGGGACACAGCAGCAGGTGGGAAGAGAGATTGATTTATTTCTTTGGGTGTGAGTAGATCCTTTGTGTTGAGTTGTGAGAGGAAATGCAGGTTGCTTGGGGGAAGCAAGGAGCACTTAATTCACATATTTGGATTCGATGGTCTTGTTTACCTGGATGTCCACATGCCTCGAGACACCTTCCTCTCCCACCCCCCGAGAACTTGACCTAATGTTTCTGAAAAGTCATTGATCTCTCAAAAACATGCTCTCTCCAGATATGAGATACAAAAATGTGAGGACCCCCAAATACAGTGTGAGGCATGCAGGGATGCCTAACAGTGCTTAGTGAGGGGAGAAGGCACCTAAATGCCTCTGACACAGATAATGGAGGTGGGGGTATAGCCACTGGTAGAGTGTGGAGATTTATTTGTTAATGTTAGTCAATGGCATGAGATGGGCAGTGGAGTTATAATAGGTGGCCTTGCAGCAGAGTGGACAGTTAGACATTGGCCTGGGGAGGAACATGTGCCAACAAGAGGAATGATGAGACATGAGCACTTCTGGGGTAGGATTTTAGTCTAGAGGCACTAGCAGGCAGGACTAATTCCCACTGCTAGTTTTGGTGCTGTTCCTGGGGGGAGCAAGCATGTGGAAACCTGCAGCCTAGCTGGGTGCTTTGGGGAGGGGAAGGATGGAATCATGGAAGTGGAAAGGGGAAATGAGGGATGTGTGCCTGATCATCGTGGATGGAAAGATCTGGGAATGAGTAGGGAATGAGAGCTCAGCCAACCTTAGTTCCATTTACCCCAGGGTCACTTAAGATGTGGCATCCCTCTCAGCTCTAGTCAGTTGCCCCATTTCCCCCTTGTCTGGTGTGCCTGTCCACTGGTATGGGGCCTAAGACAGGGAGAATTAGCTGCCCAGTTCTGGGAAAACTGACATAGGTACAGACCTAAGAAAGTCTCCCCCTCTAGATGGGCACTAATTCTCAAGGCCCAAACCCCAGACTACTTGCAGTAAGAGCAGTCTCCCTGCAGCTTGTCTGGATTCATTTAGGGCCTGTGGCCTCAAGAGACCAGCTGTCTGACGTGATCACTAAGTCCAAAGGCGCTACAAGGCTTTGCCTCCCCCAGAGTCTTACCCTGATATGGATGATGGCTTGCTCCTTACAAAGGAGCCTCTTGGGAAGTGAGCTGTGGAGGGGGATGGATGGGGGAAGCACATTGCTTCCTACTACCTTTTAAAAAATATCTTTATTGTTGAATTTTAAAAGGAAATTAATAATGACATACTCATTCAAACAACTAATCTTATCACAATCATCTTAATTTTTAACCATTTAACAGTCATCCAAATTACATCAGCACCAACATTCATCCACTTACATCATGTTTTACATATCCTTGATCGTCTTAATTGAAATTACACTTGTTAATTCCATGTTACAACTTTGGCGAATTTTCCACAGTTCATAATATTTGTGTTATCTTTCCTAGTTAACACAAATGTTTTTTCTATATCAATTCTGATTAATCATACAACCAAGTATCTAATTTATGTGTGTTTTTTGCTTTTAAAAAATCCAACTTAAAGACAACATTCATATTCTTTCCATCTCAATTCCATCCTACTTTCTGTGTTGCTGGTAGGAGCCCAGGTGTGTTTAGGGAAAGATCAAAGCATGTGGAGTCCAATTTAGTTATAGAATTGCTTTGTAAATGATTTTAAAATTAGGTCCAAAACACACTGCACAAATAATCCAGTCTGAAATGGCTTTAACTGCCCTGGCTCAGTGCTAGGGAATCTTGGAAACTGTAGTTTATTATGGCACCAGGGCTGTCTGACAGAGGTGGCTAAATGCCTCACAAAGCTACAGTTACCAGAATTTTCTAGCACTGAGCTTGAGCATTTAAAGAAGTCTCAAACAGAGTGTTTTGGACCTGAGTCTATCAACATTTCCACATTACTAATCATGTGACAAAAAGGTCATCTCAGGGAAGATTTTGTTTTGTTTTTTAAAGGGAGGGAGCAATTGTGTCATTTATCAGTTGAACTTTATCCTGGATGGTTAGAAGTAGAGAGGACTCTGGATTCTGGACTGAAGTTATCTAAATTTTCATCAATTGGTCCACTGTTCTACAGTGACTACACAACATTTAATCTCTGCATCTTAATAGTCACATATATTCATAGAATCATAGAATAATAGAGTTGAAAGAGACCTCAAGGGGCATGTAGTCCAACCCCCTGCCATGCAGGAAATCCAAATCAAATCATCCCTGACAGATGGCCATCTAGCCTCTGCTTAAAGACCTCCAAGGAAGGAGACTCCACTACACTCCAAGGGAGTTTGTTCCACTGTCGGACAGCCCTTACTGTCAAGAAGTTCTTCCTAA